>NC_041396.2:172985483-173294650 GCF_900747795.2 Erpetoichthys calabaricus | reverse complement strand
GCAAAGGCCTGGCAGAGCATTAAAAAGGAGGAAACCCAGCATCTGGTGATGTCCATGAGTTCAAGACTTCAGGCTGTCATTGCCAGCAAAGGGTTTTCAACCAAATATTAGAAATTAACATTTTACTTCCAGTTATTTAATTTGTCCAATTACTTTTGAGCCCCTGAAATAAAGGGATTGTGTTAAAAAAATGCTTTAGTTGCCTCACATTTTTATGCAATCGTTTTGTTCACCCCACTGAATTAAAGCTGAATGTCTGCACTTTAACTGTATCTGAGTTGTTTCATTTAAAATTCATTTGGTAATGTACAGAACCAAAATTAGAAAAAAGTTGTCTCTGTTCAAATATTTATGGACCTAACTGTGTGTGTATATATATCTATATCTATATCTATATCTATATATATATATATATATATATATATATATATATATATATATATATATATATATATATATATATATATATATGTGTTCTAGGTGGCTTACCCCCTGCTCGCTTTGCTTGCCAACCCCCCTGGCCTGAACTACATGCCAGCCACTTCGCGTCTCTGCCGCTTGCGTTGTGAAGAGGGGGGCTGAACGCAACCCAAGGAGACACGGTCGCTCCTCCGAAACCCCCTCTTAAACGGTGATACAATGGGAAACAAATACAGTTTTTTTTTTTTTTTAATACCTCCTTTGCTCGAACAGCTGCTGGCTTGCTGCTGCTGCCGTGCCGCGTGATCTGCATGTTGCACGGCGCTTCGAACATTTAAAAGCCTGTACAGCAGCTGTCTTTGTCATCTACTCTTTGTCTTTTATTTGTGACCCCGGTCGTGGTTAAATCTCTTGGCACAATGTCTTGTCTCGTGGGACATGAGTTCTTGATATTTTAGTTTATAATTTAAAAACCGAATAAGAATCTGAAAATCTAACAACATCACATTAAAGTTCGATAAATTCTGAAAAGAATGATACCAAACATATATATGTAGGTTTTAAAATAAGCCGATTTTAAAGCGTGACATAAAAAGTCACATAAAATCGTTGCACAAAATGTTTGCACATTTAGGGTTAGGATTTTATATATATATATATATATATATATATATATATATATATATATATAATGTGTGTGTGTGTGTGTGTATATATGCAGTCATATGAAAAAGTTTGGGAACCCCTCTCAGCCTGCATAACAATTTACTCTACTTTCAACAAAAAAGATAACAGTGGTATGTCTTTCATTTCCTAGAAACTTCTGAGTGCTGGGGTGTTTTCCGAACAAAGATTTTTAGTGAAGCAGTATTTAGTTGTATGAAATTAAATTAAATGTGAAAAACTGGCTGCGCAAAAATTTGGGTCCCCTTATAATTTTGCTGATTTGAATGCATGTAACTGCTCAATACTGATTTACTTGCAACACCAAATTGGTTGGATTAGCTCATTAAGCCTTGAACTTCATAGACAGGTGTGTCCAATAATGAGAAAAGGTATTTAAGGTGGTCAATTGCAAGTTGTGCTTCCCTTTGACTCTCCTCTGAAGAGTGACAGCATGGAATCCTCAAAGCAACTCTCAAAAGATCTGAAAACAAAGATTGTTCAGTATCATGGTTTAGGGGAAGGCTACAAAAAGCCTTCTAAGAGGTATAAACTTGTTAGTTTCAACTGTAAAGAATGCAATCAGGAAATGGAAGGCCACATGCACAGTTGCTGTTAAACCCAGGTCTGGCAGGCCAAGAAAAATACAGGAGCAGCATATGCACAGGATTGTGACAATGGTTACAGACAACCCACAGATCACCTCCAAAGACCTGCAAGAACATCTTGCTGCAGATGGTGATTCTGTACATCGTTGTACAATTCAGCGCAATTTGTACAAAGAACTTCAGTATGGCAGGGTGATGAGAAAGAAGCCCTTTCTGCACTCACGCCACAAACAAAGTCGCTTGTTGTATGCAAATACTCATTTAGGCAAGCCAGATTCGTTTTTCAACAAAGTGCTTTGGACTGATGAGACAAAAATTGAGTTACTTGGTCATAACAAAAAGCCTTTTGCATGGCGGAAGAAGAACACTGCATTCCAAGAAAAACACCTGCTACCTACTGTCAAATTTGGTGGAGGTTCCATCATGCTGTGTGGCTAGTTCAGGGACTGGGGCTCTTGTTAAAGTCGAGGGTCGGATGAATTCAACCCAATATCAACAAATTCTTCAGGATAATGTTCAAGCATCAGTCACAAAGTTGAAGTTGCGCAGGGGTTGGATATTCCAACAAGACAATGACCCAAAACACAGTTTGAAATCTACAAAGGCATTCATGCAGAGGGAGAAGTACAATGTTCTGGAATGGCCGTCACAGTCCCCTGACATGAATATCATCGAAAATCTATGAGATGATTTGAAGCAGGCTGTCCATGCTCGGCAGCCATTAAAATTTAACTGAACTGGAGAGATTTTGTATGGAAGAATGGTCAAAAATACCTCCATCCAGAATCCAGACACTCATCAAAGGCTATAGGAGGTGTCTAGAGGCTGTTATATTTGCAAAAGGAGGCTCAACTAAGTATTGATGTAATATCTCTGTTGGGGTGCCCAAATTTATGCACATGTCTAATTTTGATATGATGCATATTGCATATTTTCTGTTAATCCAATAAACTTAACGTCACTGCTGAAATACTACTCTTTCCATAAGGCATGTCATATATTAAAAGGAAGTTGCTACTTTGAAAGCTCAGCCAATGATAAACAAAAATCCAAAGAATTAAGAGGGGTTCCCAAACTTTTTCATATGACTGTATATATGTATATATATATATATCTGTATGTGTGTGTGTGTATATATATATATATATATAAATATATCGTGAAGAAGGGGGGCTCTGCACACCCCTGGAGGATCTGGTCACTCCTCCGAGGCCCCCTCTTGAACGCTGTTGCAATGGGAACAAATACGATTTGCCTTCTCTTTGCTCTATTAGATTCTGGGCTGCTGCTGCTGCTGTGTCGCGTAATATGCTTTTCGCGCAGCACTTCGTATATTTAAAACCCTGTACAGCACCTGTCCTTTATGCTTATTGCCTTGTCTCACTTCTCCCCCAGACATCCTCTGCTTTATGCTTTATTATGCTGTTTAAGAATAAAGTTTGTTTCTTGAAAACCTTGAATGAATCTGTGCAATTGTGTAACCCAAGCGTGACAATATATATATGTATGTGTATATTTATATATGTATATATATGTATGTATGTGTATATATATATATATATATATATATATATATATACACATACATACATACATATATAAATATATACATACATACATATATAAATATATACAGTAATCCCTCACTTATCGCGGGAGATAGGTTCCAAGGCCGACCGCGATAACTGAATTTCCGCGAAGTAGGGACACCATATTTATTTAATTATTTAACGTGTATTTGGACATTTTTAAACCCTCCCTGTATTGTTTACAAACCACCCTTTACTCTGTTAATAGCAGGGACAACTGCTAAGCAATATGAAATCAGTAGATAAGTTTACACTTACTGTATAGCGAAGTACATGTAGCAGCTTGTAGGTGGTCATGACGTCGTCGACCTTGTTGCAAAGATTCCTAAAGCAGATTCCATCCAGACTACTGCTGTATCACGTCCACTTGCAACTCGTTTTGCGCCCTGGTTAAAGGACACTGCGGCCGTAGATCTTATATGCTTTTCCTCCTTTTTAAATAAAAAGAATCGTGGACTCATTGATGCTGTGATGGTGTCCTGCAGCGGTGTAGCTGTTCCCTTCCTTCAACATATCCAAAACTTTTACCTTTTCTGCAATCATTTGCATCTTCTGTTGGTGCTTGGACACGGCCCCTGCAGCAGTAGCACGTTAATGCTGAATGAGTGAGATGAGACTTCCTGGTTAATGCAGCACTCCGTCGCTGAGCCAATCAGCAGAACACAGGAACTTAACTGCGTGCTCTGATTGGGTAGCTTCTCAACCATCCGCCAATAGCATCTCTTGTATGAAATCAACTGGGCAAACCAACTTAGGAAGCAAGTACCAGAAGTAAAAAGACCCATTGTCCGCAGAAACCCGCGAAGCAGCGAAAAATCTGCGTTATATATTTAGATATGCTTACATATAAAATCCGCGAAGTCGTGATATAAAATCCGCGAAGTCGTGAGTCCGCGAAAAGTGAACCGCGAAGTAGCGAGGAATTACTGTATATATATATATATATATATATATATATATATATATATATTCATTGCATTCGTAGTCTGTGTCACAATCTGATTGTATGGGTGGTTACCTACCAGGTAACGCTTGTGGTTGGTCAGCAAGTCAGCTAACATCTGCCACGGTGCCCTCATTTCAGTTGCGAGAAGCAGATCATAGAATGGTTGAAATAGTTTACTGTCAAATAATGCAAAGAGTACGCGACACGTGTTTCGCCCTAATTCTGGGCTCATCAGGCGTACACAGTCACTGCACCCCCCTCTCGGGGAATTGAACCTCGGACGTCAGCGCCAGAGGTGAAGCCTCTAACGTTGCGCCACGGCGTGTGGTTCATTCATTTGACAGCATGTAGATCGGGGTAATTACATTCATTGCATTCGTAGTCTGTGTCACAATCTGATTGTATGGGTGGTTACCTACCAGGTAACGCTTGTGGTTGGTCAGCAAGTCAGCTAACATCCGCCATGGTGCCCTCATTTCAGTTGCGAGAAGCAGATCATAGAATGGTTGAAATAGTTTACTGTCAAATAATGCAAAGAGTACGCGACACGTGTTTCGCTCTAATTCTGGGCTCATCAGGCGTACACACTCACTGCACCCCCCTCTCGGGGAATTGAACCTCGGACGTCAGCACCAGAGGCAAAGCCTCTAACGTTGCGCCACGGTGTGTGGTTCATTCATTTGACAGCATGTATTTCAACCAGGTTCCACTGTATTTAGATATGCTTACATATAAAATTCGTGATAGAGTGAAGCCGCGAAAGTCAAAGCGCGATATAGCGAGGGATTACTATATATGTATGTGTGTGTATATATATATATATATAGATATATATATAGATATATATATATAGATATATATATATATATTATATATAAAATGTGTATATATAAACTGCTCAAAAAATTAAAGGAACACTTTGAAAACACATCAGGTCTCAATTGGAAAAAAATCATGCTGGATATCTATACTGATATGGGCTGGGTAATGTGTTAGGAACAAAAGGATGCCACATCCTTTAATGGAAATGAAAATTATCAACCTACAGAGGACTGAATTCAAAGACACCCCGAAAATCAAAGTGAAAAATGATGTGGCAGGCTAGTCCATTTTGCCAAAATTTAATTGCAGCAACTCAAAATCGTACAACGTCGGGGCATGCTCCTAATGAGACGACGGATAGTGTCCTGGGGGATCTCCACGCTGATCTGGACCAGGGCATCACTGAGATCCTTGACAGTCTGAGGTGCAACCTGGTGGTGTCGGAAGGACCGAAATATAATGTCCCGGGGGTGTTCTATTGGATTTAGGTCAGGCGAGCGTGGGGGCAGTCAATGGTATCAATTCTTTCATCCTCCAGGAACTGCCTGAAGACTTTTACCACATGAGGCCGGGCATTGTTGTGCACCAGGAGGACCCCAGAACTCACTGATTCAGCATAGGCAGTCAAGGTGCCGTTGTCCAGCCTGTAGAGGTCTGTGCATCCCTTCATGGATATGCTTCCCCAGACCATCACTGACTCCCCACCAAACCGGTCATGCTGAAGGATGTTACAGGCAGCATAATGTTCTCCACGGCTTCTCCAGACCCTTTCACATCTGTCATATGTGCTCAGGGTGAACCTGCTGTCATCTGTGAAAAGCACAGGGCACCAGTGGTGGACCTGCCAATTCTGGTATTCTATGGCAAATGCCAATTGAGCTCCACAGTGCAGGGTAGTGAGCACAGGCCCACTATAGAGTGCCGGGCCCTCAGGCTACCCTCATGAAGTCTTTTTGGTCAGAGACATTCACACAAGTGGCCTGCTGGAGGTCATTTTGTAGGGCTGTGGCAGTGCTCATCCTGCTCCTTCTTGCCCAAAGAAGCAGATATACCGGTCCTGCTGATTGGTTAAGGACCTTCTACCACCCTGTCCAGCTCTCCTAGAGGAACTGCCTGTAACCTGGAATCTCCTTCATGCCATTGAGACTAGACTGGGAGACAGAGCAAACCTTTTGGCAATGGCATGTATTGCTGTGCCATCCTGGAGAAGTTGGACTACCTGTGCAATATAATTTTTAAATGAAGTTTGGGCTTGGGCACACTTTTTATTTTATTTTTTTTATGGGGCATTGTTGCCACTACAGTCAATCATGTCAAAATAGCGATAACTTGAATATCCTCAAATCACTGTATATATACATTAAACAGGATTTCTTGCATACTCCTTTGCTAACAATAACACCAAAATTTTAGACAATGATTGAATGTGGGATTTATTGTATACTTTATATTTGTTTTAAATACATTGTTATTTGTGATTCACAGTGTAGCAGTACTGGGTGGGAATTGATATAAATTCCCATGACAGTTTAACTCTGTGAAAAGCAGTCATTGGAAACCCACATCCTGGCTTAAATTAATTTACCAATATAAATCAGTCCAGCTCTCAAGATTTCTATTTAAGGAGATTTTTTACATAGTGGCATTTTCTTGGTGACATAATTTGTATGTCAGATATGAAAAAAATCTTGTTTAATTTAAATATTCAATTACAGTGCCTGGAAAATAAAACTTTACTTAGAACAGGAAGTGTCTGTGTTTATTGGAAGTCCAAGAATGATTTCTGATGTACAAAGTGCTCTAAATATAGAAACTAGTCTAAAGCTGATGCAGGAAAAGAAGTGTTGAGGGTTATCATGTCTGGCTGTGCAGAGTGCAGTACTTTGTATGAGGTGCAAGATGGCAATGCATTAGCAGGTAACATTAACTAATAAGTTCTTCTCCAATAAACATGTAACCTCAATTTCCTCATGCATTCTGTTCTAGCCTGTGTACCTGATATTAGAAGTTGCTAAGTAGCAATTATTTTAAGAAATAAATGATGAATTCATGATTAGGACCACTTTGTGTACAGTAATATGAAGTTTGCATTTTTAAGAGTATTAAGCTTCAACTATGTACAACAAATTAATACTTAGTAAAAATATCATAGTAGCCATCCTTTACTGTTCATTTTAATAGATTCCACTCATTATAATGACTACATCGTTTTGGTTAAGTAATCAAAAATCATTTTTTAATCCATGCTTCAGCCTACTAATACCAAATACATATTCCTTCCTCTCTCTGGGGCCTTTTTTGTATGCAAGCAAGTGGTACATTTGCAATTCTTTATTTTTTTCAAATGATAAATGAACAGCTTATACCTTATTTATTTTGCGCATGTGTATTGAGAACCTTGTTATTAATCAAGGACCGACTTCTGACATTAAAATCAAAATAGTGAAAACAACATAATGTAAAGTATATATGATTTATAATCACTGGAATTTCTGATTTCCTTTGGCTTAAAATGACACTTGTAACACATTGACAAAATGTACATTGTATTTAACTATTGGCAAAATAGGAGATGTCCTGATTAACATTCTTCCAACTTGATATAAGGGACTAGTTATAGTATAATAACCCGACACAATAGAAAGTGCTGATGAGTACATTTTAAAAATAGTATGTCACTTCTTTCTGGGATAGATGAAACTCTTAAGTGAAGTTACATCTTACTGCTGACTGTTTCCTTTTAGTTAAAAGAAATTCTATGAAACTTTGTGATAAGAGTTACAGTTTCAAAGGAGAATATGGGACATTGTCAGATAAAAGTTAATCTCTGGTTTCCTTCTGAGTCATCATAAAAATATGAGTATTTCCCACCACCAAAGGTTCCTGGGAATGCCTAATGTTTTTTGTTTTTTCAGCTTTTCTATGGATTTATTCCAGCCCTTTTATGTGTATTGTACTTTGGTCCTGTCTGCCTTAGCCTAAAGTGCTTTTCTTTGTCTTTTTTTGTTTTTGTGTACATTTGTAGTAAACTGACATTGGTTCCTCCAGATAAACTTTGTTTCATAATGCCATTAAACACTTTTGTTTCAAGTAAAGAAAGTATGAGCTGAAGGAAATGCTTTGTTACTTCAATGTTGCATCTAGATTTACATTACCCCAGAAGGCACAAGAGGATTTGTCTTTTTAAGCACAAACTGGTAGCATTGAATATGCAACAAAGGATCAATCTGCAGCTTCCCCTGACGTTTTCTCGTTAGTCTTATAGCACCCCAGGGTGTGTTACATATCTCATTCTTAGACACCAGGCTTCACAGAGACGATGGCTCAGTGCCTGCATCCTAATTTTTTTCCTCTGTCTGTTTACTGTGCTCCGACTGAGTTACAGTTGGCAACACAATGCTGTCTATGTCGTAGTCAATATGGCACTGCATAATAATCTTTCATAACTAGCCCTGTTCTGTATTTCTTCAGCTAGAGGGGTGGGAGGTGTTGGTTATTACATGTGCTTTGCAATTGTAAACACACTTATGTAATATTTAGTAATAAGACCAATTTATAGCTCCCAAAAAGCAGCAATGTAAAATTTTACAGTTTTGTTTTTGTGGAACATTTACTGCTGCAGCTTTTCTCCAGAAGGCTTTGATTATGTTAAAGCTCTAGGCAAACATTAAACTGAATAAGTGGCAGCAGTCACTGCACACCCCAGGAATATAATAACAGACAGCACGCTAAAAAGAGTCCAACTTCTGAGCTGGCTAGCAATACTTGTTTGTATTTGCTGCTCACATCAGCACCACCCTTTTCTCCATGAAAGAAACTGCTTGCTTCATACAAATGTACTTATTAGAGACAGGTTTGACTGTCATACTTGTTTAACTAAAGAATTCCCTTCCTAATATTTTTTAAGTAATATGTTCAGAAGATACCCGTAGGAATACCAGTAGTATTATCTTGTTTTGTAATATCTCTTTTATTTGTCATTACAAATGATTGTCTACTGCAAGCAGAATTATAATAAAATCAACTGCCATTATTCATATATTATCAATTAGATAGAAAAATAGGTTTGAATAAATGGAAGACTTTTTAATTGGTCAAAGGGAATGTGATTGTAAGCCTTCCATATGCCAATATATTAATTCATAGCCAAGGATCATACCCTCAGCTTGAAATGCACCTGATGTTTCCAGATAAGGACACAAAGAGTCTGTAACATGTAAAAGTGTTTTTAATATAATAGGCCCCTTTGGGATTAGGAGAAATTGACAAATCCTCCTCAAGACGCTGGGGGAGGGGTTATTAAGGGGCCATGCAAATCAGTAACGCTGTCTGTACTGTGCTATACCATCTGATATGTGTCATGTTAAATAAGTCATTAGCAAAGATTTCACACCCTTTTGGCCCCTTTAAAATAGAATTTTAAAGCAATAATATAAGGAGCTATCAAAAGAGAAATATTGTCCTTATTTTATCAGTTATTCAATAAGCATAATACTGTGCAAATACAGCTATACTTAAATTAAAACACTGAGTAAGGGACTTTTCTAGCTCTCTGCTGTCTAAGTGTTTCCTTTAAAAGTTATCCTTTTCCTTTTTTCTTCTCCTGATTTTGACATAACTTTACCTCTCTTGAAAAACAAAGATAAGCTCATTTTAGTTTCTTACATGAACTTGTGAGATTGTGTTTTCTTAAATTCATTCACCTTCATTATTGTCAATTTTAATAACAAAATGAAAACGTAATCCTTCATACAGGAGTTCCATTATCAGTATTTTTGCACTTGTTTGGAATTCCTTAATGTTAAAGCATGTCTAGTAGCTGGACATGAAAAGCTGCTTCTGCCTAAAAGCGGTTGTTTTGGTTAGTAAATAAATAAAACTTGAAACCACAGGTGAGTTCAAGAATTCCTTGATTATAACCAAGCACTTCATATACATAATATTGATTTGTGCTGTTTATTAGACAGCTTTGAAGTTTTATTGTGTGTGATATAATTATTTTAACCTCAATTACGATAGAGGCAGTTTACTCCTGATGTCGTTTTTGAGCAGTATTCTCTTGTCTCTAGGGCTATTGCAGTTATAATCATTTATTCAAGTTTCAGTGTCTGCTTTGTTGGTTGAGTTTTAGTTTTCTGATGAATCCTTGTTTTTGTTTTGTTTTTATTTATTTACATATTTTCTGAAAATTCTCTTGGGTGTTTAATTGGCTTTGTCAGTTATTATTCCTTTAGTAGTAATGTACAACTTAAAAAAATTGCAAGCTGGGAAATCAAGCTACTTTGATAAAGGGAATTACATTTTCACAGAGTCTAAGTAGTAAAAATTCATTTCAGGTGTAAAAATCATTCATATTAAAATATGTATGAAAATGTTATTAGTTATACACACACATATGCATATACTATCTGTGTTACCCAGCCTTGCTCGGGAAAGTCAATGGGCCTCAGTTATAGTACTATTGGTTAATTATATACAGTACATCAGAAGTACTCTGTAGGCAATGTTTTGGTACCAGAGCTCATTTTATTAGCTCATTTGAGTTGCTTATTATTGAAAATGCTACATTCAGTTTATGGCAGCGTTGGTGTGAAAGTGATTGCAGCAGAACTCTGTATTAAAGCTGTTTTTGGTAATGTTGCAAAGGCAATTTAAGGTTTATTCACCCAAAGCTAAAAACTGATTAAAATATCTACTCTTCATTAGAATTAATACCTAAAATTATTACTGCCTTAGTATGCAGTGACTTTCAATAAATGTTCATAAAATCAAAAGGTACTAATTATTTTTACTCTGTTCTCTTCTAATTATATTCTGAAAAACATTCTTTGTTTTTTTTCCACTTTAAAAAGCACTGAGCTAATTGCTCACTTGTATTGTGAACTTAATGATGATAAGCAAGTGGGAAACAGTGTTGGCTTTTTCAAAAACACAAGTTTGTGCATTGTAGTGTAATCTGTTTGTCTCAGATTTATTGTCCCACCCTTGATTCGCCAAAGTGATCGACAAAGCTGTACAATATTTTTCCCCCATTTCTAACTGCACTCCTTTTACCAAGAGGCCTCACCCAACTGCTCTTGTATTCATACTTGATTCACGAAAGGGGGAAACCTCTTCTCTTCAGATGCTTCCTATCAGTCGTCAAGGAACTTAAAATCATAAAATTGGGTCCCAAGGAAATACAATTTGAGAAATGTTGCTCTAACATAATTGCTGCAATCCAGCAAGACAATGAAATTGTTATCCCGAAGTGGTTGAAGAAAAAAAGGCAACAGTTGTTACCTTTGATGAGAGAGTGCTTTTGTCATTGCTGTTATTTAAACCTTTTGAGCACTGATGAAATTGCCTAGAGCAGCATACTTGGAATTGTAGTCCCCACTATGGCATTTGTTCAGGGTTGCAAATAAGTTGATGAGGATATGGGGGTAGTATATATTTAATAACTTTCATACTCATGTGTCAACTAATTTTGTTTTTTCTGCAACGTCACCTTCAAGGCATTTTTGAGATTTTGGGGTATTATAGTTTTTCTATTGTGAGTATTTCTTTTACCCCTAAATTTTGATATGTCTTTTATACATATATTTTTTATACATTTATATACACACCCCATTTCTTACCCCTTTTCTCTACAGTTTAAAATTAGAAATAAAATAATTCAGATGTGATTAAAGTGCATATTGCAGACTATCATTTAAGGGTATTTGCATACATTTCAGTCACACCATGTTGAAATGACAACACTTTTTCTACATGGGCCACAATTTTAAGGCACCATAATGTTTGTGACTATTGGTGTAACAGGTGTTTGTGATTACTCAGGTGTGTTTCATTGCTTCATTTCAGCAGACATAAAATACCTAGACGTTCTTCTACCTACAAACTACATCTGGAGTCTGTAGTTGCTGCTGTTCAACATGAGCACAAGAGCTGTGCCAATGAAAGGCATTTTTGAGGCTGAATAACAAGAATAAAACCATTATATACATTGGCAAAACATTAGGATTACCTAAATCAACTGTCTGGAATATCATTTAAAAGAAAATGCTCTGTTGAGCTCTGTAATTGCAACAGGACTAGTAGGCCAAGGAAGAACCTCTACTGCTGATGACAGAAGAATCCTCAATATGGTAAAGAAAAATCATCAAATGCCTTTGTGTGTGTGTGTATATACAAGTGCTGGTCATAAAATTAGAATATCATGACAAAGTTGATTTATTTCAGTAATTCCATTCAAAAAGTGAAACTTGTATATTAGATTCATTCATTACACACAGACTGATGTATTTCAAATGTTTATTTCTTTTAATGTTGATGATTATAACTGACAACTAATGAAAGTCCCAAATTCAGTATCTCGGAAAATTACAATATTGTGAAAAGGTTCAATATTGAAGACACCTGGTGCCACACTCTAATCAGCTAATTAACTCAAAACACCTGCAAAAGCCTTTAAATGGTCTCTCAGTCTAGTTCTGTAGGCTACACAATCATGGGGAAGACTGCTGACTTGACAGTTGTCCAAAAGACGACCATTGACACCTTGCACAAGGAGGGCAAGACACAAAAGGTCATTGCTAAAGAGGCTGGCTGTTCACAGATCTCTGTGTCCAAGCACATTAATAGAGAGGCGAAGGGAAGGACAAGATGTGGTAGAAAAAAGTGTATAAGCAATAGGGATAACCGCACCCTGGAGAGGATTGTGAAACAAAACCCATTCAAAAATATGGGGGAGATTCACAAAGAATGGACTGCAGCTGGAGTCAGTGCTTCAAGAACCACCACGCACAGATGTATGCAAGACATGGGTGTCAGCTGTCGCATTCCTTGTGTCAAGCCACTCTTGAACAAGAGACAGCGTCAGAAGCGTCTCGCCTGGGCTAAAGACAAAAAGGACTGGACTGCTGCTGAGTGGTCCAAAGTTATGTTCTCTGATGAAAGTAAATTTTGCATTTCCTTTGGAAATCAAGGTCCCAGAGTCTGGAGGAAGAGAGGGAGAGGCACGGAATCCACATTGCGTGAGGTCCAGTGTAAAGTTTCCACAGTCAGTGATGGTTTGGGGTCCCATGTCATCTGCTGGTGTTGGTCCATTGTGTTTTCTGAGGTCCAAGGTCAACGCAGCCATCTACCAGGAAGTTTTAGAGCACTTCATGCTTCCTGCTGCTGACGAACTTTATGGAGATGCAGATTTCAATTCCAACAGGACCTGGCACCTGCACACAGTGCCAAAGCTACCAGTACCTGGTTTAAGGACCATGGTATCCCTGTTCTTGATTGGCCAGCAAACTCGCCTGACCTTAACCCCATACAAAATCTATGGGGTATTGTGAAGAGGAAGATGGAAGATGCAATACGCCAGACCCAACAATTCAGAAGAGCTGAAGGCCACTATCAGAGCAACATGGGCTCTCATAACACCTGAGCAGTGCCACAGACTGATCGACTCCATGCCATGCCGCATTGCTGCAGTAATCCAGGCCAAAGGAGCCCCAACTAAATATTGAGTGCTGTATATGCTCATACTTTTCATGTTCATACCTTTCAGTTGGCCAACATTTCTAAAACTCCTTTTTTTGCATTGGTCTTTATTGATATTCTAATTTTCCGAGATACTGAATTTGGGACTTTCATTAATTGTCAGTTAAAATCATCAACATTAAAAGAAATAAACATTTGAAATACATCAGTCTGTGTGTAATGAATGAATCTAATATACAAGTTTCACTTTTTGAATGGAATTACATTAATCCCTCCTCGATCGTGGGGGTTGCGTTCCAGAACCCCCCGCGAGAGGTGAAAATCCGCGAAGTAGAAACCATATGTTTATATGGTTATTTTTATATTGCCATGCTTGGGTCACAGATTTGCACAGAAACATAGGAGGTTGTAGAGAGACAGGAACTTTATTCAAACACTGCAAACAAACATTTGTCTCTTTTTCAAAAGTTTAAACTGTGCTCCATGACAAGACAGAGATGACAGTTCCGTCTCACAATTAAAAGAATGCAAACATATCTTCCCCTTCAAATGAGTGCGCGTCAGGAGCAGAGAATGTCAGAGAGAGAGAGAGAGAAAAGCAAACAATCAAAAATCAATAGGGCTGTTTGGCTTTTAAGTATGCGAAGCACCGCCGTATAAAGCAGCTGCAAGGAAGAGAGCAATGTGAAAGTAGTCTTTCAGCATTTTTTAGAGGAGTGTCCGTATCCTCTAGGCCAGTGTGCGAACAGCCCCCCTGCTCACACCCCCTCTGTCAGGAGCAGAGAATGTCAGAGAGAGTGAGAGAGACAGAGAAAAACAATCAAAAATCAATACGTGCCGTTCAGGCTTTGTAGTATGCGAAGCACCGTGCGGGAAGCATGTCGCTTGACAAAGCCGGAAGGGAGCAATGTGAAGATAATCTTTCAGCATTTTTAGACGAGTGTCCGTCTCGTCTAGGGGTGCGAACAGCCCCCCTGCTCACACCCCCTCCATCAGGAGCAGAGAATGTCAGAGTAAGAGAGAGAGAAAAGCAAACAATCAAAAATCAATACGTGCTGTTTGATCTTTTAAATATGTGAAGCACCGTGCAGGAAGCATATCGCTTGACAAAGCAGCCACGTGTAAGCCCAGCAAGGATGGCAGCAACGTGAAGGTAATTTTTCAGCGTTTTTTGAGGAGCAGCCATATCCTCTAGGGGTGTGAACAGCCCCGTGCTCACAATATATTTGAGGAGTTTTATTTAATACGTAATACACGCTCTGGTTGGGTAGCTTCTCAGCCATCTGCCAATAGCGTCCCTTGTATGAAATCAACAGGGCAAACCAACTGAGGAAGCATGTACCAGAAATTAAAAGACCCATTGTCCACAGAAATCCGCGAACCAGCAAAAAATCTGCGATATATATTTAAATATGCTTACATATAAAATCCGCGATAGAGTGAAGCCACGAAAGTCGAAGCGTGATATAGCAAGGGATTACTGTACTGAAATAAATCAACTTTGTCATGATATTCTAATTTTATGACCAGCACCTGTATTTATATAAAGTATACTGAATACATATAGATGTATATGTATATATATTCACACACAAGTACATACACAAGCTATCAGTAATTCCGTTATTAGCCACCTTCAAAATACTCTCCTTGAAATGCAGAACACTTGTCCAAGGGCTTTTCCCATTCCTGGAAACATTTCATGTACTCCTCTTTTGTCTAGAGCCTTCTGCCTTTTTTGTTGGATTTTTTCAGTGGTAGCATCTTCTAATAATTTTGCAAAAACAAAAAGTCACAGTGAACAAAATCTGGTTAATACATTTGTGAAGCAACAATCAAATTATTTTGACTGACAATGAGGTTTGTGCAGGTGCATTGTCATTATACGTAATGCAGTTTTGTATGTGCTACTGTTTCATATGTTTTTTTCCCCCAGTGCTTTCTCCTAGGCTCCAGAACCTGCCCTGGAAGGAATGTCTGATTAACCCACAGGGCACACTCTGTCTGATTAACCACAGGACTCGCTCGCTCTCTCACTCAGTCTTGCAGAGCTTGGTACACGTTTGATAAAGGTCAATGTGAAAATCATTAAGACTTTTCCAGAATATGACAGATTATAAACTCAGAACTATTGTCAAGCTATTACATCTAAAACCAAACTGGTACTCTCCCAGGATATTTTTAAAAGTGCCAAGGTCTTCTTAAATACCTCTTATACACAACAGCTAACAGAATAATTCTCCTGTAATTTACATAAACTGATATGTTGTTCTTTTTATGGATGTAACCCTGAATGTTCATTCTTTTTGCTTCTCTCCCTTTACCCAAATTTCTTTTCATTTTAGGATGAAGCTTACTCTATGACAGTTTACTCTATGACAAAGTCAGTCCTAGAGGACCACAGTGGCTACAGGTTTTTGTTCCAACCCACTTGCTTGAACAGAAAACAATCCTTGCTAATAATTTAATTTCATGGCTTGTCGGTGCCTTAACTCTGCCATGTCAGGTCATTCACATATCCTAGATGTTTTCTTCCTTTCTAAGGATATCATCCAAATGATTTGAAGTCTAAAACAGATGAGTAATTCTTAGCTCTTTGCTTTTTTCTCTTCAGTTTCCTTCCAAGTAGTTAATTAAATGAAATAGTGCATGCTAAATACACACAGGTGTAAATGGAAACAAACTAAATGGAGAAATACTGGTTTCTTTTGTCATTTGCATCTTATTTCTAATAAGGAGCAATTAAAAACAAGAATACACCTGTTTAAGTCTAAAATAAGCAATAAGGCATCAAAATCTTAACAGGCAAGACAACTAAAATGAAGCAGAAGTGTTACTTGAGCAATTAGTGCTTCTTATTAAGTAATTGGGTTGGAACGAAAACCTGCAGCCACTACAGCTCTCCAGGAACGACTTTGCCCACCCCTTCTCTGACATGTCCCCACTATATTTTAGTAGTTCTGCTGCCAATCCACCTGGGCTAGATTCCTTAGTATTCTTCGGCTCTTTAATAGATTCCCTTTTGTCTTCTGTTGTTTAGATCCATATCAGTTCTTCTACTCTTCTCCCATTCCCACCTTCTGTTTTTCTCCATTTCTTTTAATATCTTCTTGTTACTTCTCATGCTGACCAAATATATCCTTAAATTGTTTGTTCCATTTTCTTAGATCCTTATCCTTGTTTCCATTTGGAATCTTTTTTATTCATAAAAATATCATTTTAGGCTAGAATTCTTTCTGTTCCCTTTTATTTTTTTCAGTGAAAATCCTTTTACCTCTGCTTCTTATATTTTGGTGTCTCAAATATTCTCCAGTGTATGCTTCTGATATCCTCGCTTTATATTCCTGCAAACATCATCATCTCATCTTCTCCTGTGTGCTTTCACAGTCACACTTGTTTATCCTTCTTTACAGAATTCTTTTTTTGTCTTGTTCCTTTTTCTTATCATACTTTAACATTCCTCATCAAACTAATCCTTTCTTTTTCCCATATTTTTAAATTGTACCACTTTCTTTGTTATTGCTCTTACGCTCTTTTTGAATATATTTCATTATCGTCCACATTACTCTTCCTCCTGCTCTCCTCGGCTACTTGCAAATTGATTCAGTTTCCTATATACTT
Source organism: Erpetoichthys calabaricus (assembly GCF_900747795.2). NCBI lineage: Eukaryota > Metazoa > Chordata > Cladistia > Polypteriformes > Polypteridae > Erpetoichthys > Erpetoichthys calabaricus. The sequence continues at coordinate 173,277,503 of NC_041396.2, read as the reverse complement.
CTCTATAACGTTCTACACTCAATATATAAGAAGGATTCCTTGTCTCAGTCAGCACGTGATATATTTGATTTTCTGTAACCTCATTTGATGATCACTGTAGTACTTTGGGCATTCTTTCTGTGTAGTTATGTGCTTCTTTTTCTTATTGTGAAGTTTATAAGCCTTAAACCATTATCATTGCTGCTTTCATGGAGAATTACTTTCCAGTTATTTTCTTGTACCATTCTTCCTTTCTAATTTTCACATTTATATCTCTCAAAATTATGTTTACCTCATGCCTCACAGTATTATCATACTCCTCTTCCTTTATCTAATAAAAATTCTCCTTGTAAAATTGAAGAGTATGTAAAACCTTATCAAACTTGAATATGGTAGTCTGTGCACATTGTAAATGTCTATCAGGCAAGCTTGGTTACATTCTGTAATGTGGGTACATCTGTAAAATACTATGGAATACAATTTGTGCCTAAATAAAATGACAATTATCCAATAAATGATCATGTGAAAAAGTACAGTTATATAAATGTATATATAAATGAGTCATTAAATTGTGAAATAATTGCATAATTAAGTAAAAGTCATGTAATTATCATGAAATACAATTTTGTTATTTTATTTTGGTTCAACATTGTTATCATATGTTTAATTTTTTCAGGATTTATTTCAAAATGCCCTTATTTGTAAAGACATTTCTGAATACCTCTTTTAATTCCTTCACTATTTATTTCAAAATACATAATTTCGTGATGGTTTTGTTACTTGTCAATGAGAACCAAGTAATAAACATGTTTCTATTAGTTAGTCATTTCCTGTGAACTATATTTTCCTGATTATATGCAGTATGCTACTAAAGATTCAAACTGTGAAAAAACATTGAGGAGTTATGCTCTTTAATTTTGCAGACAAACTATATAGAGATAATTTATTATATTGTAACTGTACCGAACATTGGACGTGTTTATTAAATAATAGTAACTGGTACTTTAGAAGCTTAATGACCTAGTTATATGTTTCCACTATTACAAGGCACAAAAATTCTTCAAAAATTAAAAAAAACTCACATTGAGGACTGTAGCACGAAGGTTATTAGTGCCACTATAATTTGTGAATTTATTTCAAAGATTTGCAGTTCAGCTGAGAGAGAGAGAGACTGCCAGAGAGATGGACAATTGACAGCTGTAAGTCAGGTTAGGGAGATGAGCAGAAAACAAGTGAAGGACACAAAAGCAGGTTATTTTAAAAAGTGCTGATGGCTGCTTGACCAATATGGTTGAAAAACCCAGAATCTGTGATAAATGATGAGAGCAGGTGAAGTTATTAATAACCAGCAAGTTCCTCTGGTAGATGCCCATATCTGACATGAATTCTATGAATATGTAATTATGTGTTTATAATGACGAGGATTCAGCACAATGTCAGATGCGTCTTCACATTCCTTGCTGGATGGGACATCTGTGTGTCTGCATTCTCCCACTTGGTTGTGATGTACCTTGGCTTCAGTCGGGCTTGAATATGTATGTACAGTGATCCCTCGCTGTATCGCGCTTCGCCTTTCGCGGCTTCACTCTATCGCGGATTTCATATGTAAGCATATTTAAATATATATCGCGGATTTTTTGCTGGTTCGCGGATTTCTGAGGACAATGGGTCTTTTAATTTCTGGTACATGCTTCCTCAGTTGGTTTGCCCAGTTGATTTCATACAAGGGACGCTATTGGCAGATGGCTGAGAAGCTACCCAACTTACTTTTCTCTTTCTCTCTCTTGCGCTTTCTCTGATCCTGACGTAGGGGGTGTGAGCAGGGGGGCTGTTCGCACACCTAGATGATACGGACGCTCGTCTAAAAATGCAGAAAGATTATCTTCACGTTGCTACCTTCTGTGCAGCTGCTTAGTGAAGCGACATGCTGCAAAGTGCTTTGCATACTTAAAAGCTCAAAGGGCACGTATTGATTTTTGCTCTCTCTCTCTCTCTGCTCCTGACAGAGGGGGTGTGAGCTGCCGCCTTCAACAGCTTTGTGCCAGGGTGCTTCGCATACTTAAAATCCAAACAGTCCTATTGATTTGTTTGCTTTCTCTGTCTTTATGACAGTCTCTGCTCCTGACGCACTCTCCTTTGAAGAGGAAGATATGTTTGCATTCTTTTAATTGTGAGACAGAACTGTCATCTCTGTCTTGTCATGGAGCACAGTTTAAACTTTTGAAAAAGAGACAAATGTTTGTTTGCAGTGTTTGAATAACGTTCCTGTCTCTCTACAACCTCCTGTGTTTCTGCGCAAATCTGTGACCCAAGCATGACAATATAAAAATAACCATATAAACATATGGTTTCTACTTCGCAGATTTTCTTATTTCGCGGGTGGCTCTGGAACGCAACCCCCGCGATGGAGGAGGGATTACTGTATATAGGATTATCCATTGTATTATGGGAATGAATGTTATATTTTAAAGTAAGTGAAATACATATATCTCTCTTTGTACCATATTTCTCTCTTGTAATTATTTTCCGCCGTGGGTACAAATGGGATGGTATTGGTTTTAGTCAGTTCTGCATCAAGAAACACATCCCAGGAGAGAAAGAGTGCCACCTGCTGGATACAAGGACGAGACTCTACTAGAGTTACACTGTTCCCACTCCTCTTCTCGCACTGTCATTCTCTCTCTCCACAATCCACCAAGAACAACCCCACAACTCCTGCACAAGGCTGCTATTTATCTAGTCTATGAAAGTCACCACCTGTCTCCTTAAATGTTCATGAGGCTTGTTAAATACAGGGGCTTCGTGTCTAACACATCACTTACGCATTTTGCTCCTCCTCCTAGAACAACAGTTTGTTGGCCACAACATGATGATCTTTTAGGACAAACTGACAATATATATATTGAGAATGTTTGGATGAATAATTTTTCTTCAAAATATTTAGTAGTTGAAGATCAGTTGACTGCCATGTCTGCGCCGATGGTCATCTGGAAGCATGTCACATGAAATTTCCAGCTTTGGACATTCTACATTAATGTGTGCGTATGTAAATTCTTCACAGTCACCTTCTGTGCTGACCACTTGTAACATTTTCAAAGTTATATTTTATAAGCTGAAAGGATAATGAATCTTCCCTCAAATTTTAGCAGAACTCATAAAGTTTTTTTTTCCAGCATTTTTTGTTTCCCTCCTCTGTAGAATTCAGCGCAATTTTTTGTATACCATTATTCCAGTTCCCTTCCACCTAACTTACTGGACTATTGCAGCTAATGCCTTATATTTACTAAGTTCCTCATTCAAGACTCTGAACACCGCACTTGGTCTTGCTATGTTTTATACTGTACATTGTATCATTTGCCTTGTTTCTTGATCCAATAACACCACAGATTTGATTCCAATTTTAAATACTCGCATTCCAAAAGTGTTACCTGGTGTTCTCAACAAAAAAGTTATTTGCACCACATTCTTACTTCCAACTTAGAGGGCCAGAGTACCTTAATTCTTTTGAGCAAGCAAGGCTCCTAATGACAACAAGTTAATGATGCCATCAAGGAGATAATCAAAAACCGTGGAATGAATAAATGGTGTACATCGCAGTCATTGTGATTTTACTTAGACAGGAAATAAAACCTGTTACATTATACAGATCTTCTTATGTAATACGCTACCGTGGCTGTCCGTTTGTCTGTCCAGGATTTTAAATCACCTGTAGCTCGCAAACCATTTGACCTATTGACCTGAAATTTGGTACACATATACTACGTGGCGTCTGCTATCTGCTTTTGGGGTGATGATTGACCTTCAAGGTTATTGCTCATTTTATAATTTTATTTTATTGTAGAATCAACTCTCTGCAGCAGCCAGCAAGGTGGCCGTGCAGCTCATGCGTACAGGTACCGTTCTCATCCCTACCACCGTTGCCGTCACTTCCCCTACCTCTTCATATCTTAAATCATTCTTGAGGCAGATTTAAGACTTAAGTGCCAGCTTAAGTGAAAAATTAAGCAAAACGTACTAAGTAATTGCAACACAAACACTGACTTAATCAGTTTTAATGCAAAAAGATGCCAATGAAAGAAGAGAAACAGCAGGCTGCTAGGGTGGAGAAAGAAGAGCTGCTCAGGAAGCAGAAGCACATCAACGCCTGAGCAAAGAAATGCTAAACATACAGCGAAAGAGTATGAAAACTGTGAATGTTCAAGTCAAGTGTATTCGCTGCACGTTATTGTGCAGTGTGCTGTTACTGGTATATTATATTATACATATAATAAATATATATAATACTCTATACTGGAAATATCTAATTTACAGTGCATCCGGAAAGTATTCACAGCACATCACTTTTTCCACATTTTGTTATGTTACAACCTTATTCCAAAATGCATTAAATTCATTTTTTTCCTCAGAATTCTACACACAATTCCCCGTAATGACAATGTGAAAAAAGTTTACTTGAGATTTTTGCAAATTTATTAAAAATAAAAAAATTGAGAAATCACATGTACATAAGTATTTACAGCCTTTGCCATGAAGCTCAAAATTGAGCTCAGGTGCATCCTGTTTCCCCTAATCATCCTTGAGATGTTTCTGCAGCTTAATTGGAGTCCACCTGTGGTAAATTCAGTTGATTGGACATGATTTGGAAAGGCACACACCTTTCATGTCAGAGCACAAACGAAGCATGAAATCAAAGGAATTGCCTGTAGACCTCCGAGACAGGATTGTCTCGAGGGACAAATATGGGGAAGGTTACAGAAAAATTTCTGCTGCTTTGAAGGTCCCAATGAGCACAGTGGCCTACATCATCTATAAGTGGAAGAAGTTCGAAACCACCAGGACTCTTCCTAGAGCTGGCCGACCATCTAAACTGAGCGAGCGGGGGAGAAGGGCCTTAGTCAGAGAGGTGACCAAGAACCTGATGGTCACTCTGTCAGAGCTCCAGAGGTCCTCTGTGGAGAGAGGAGAACCTTCCAGAAGGACAACTATCTCTGCAGAAATCCACCAATCAGGCCTGTATGGTAGAGTGGCCAGACGGAAGCCACTCCTTAGTAAAAGGCACATGGCAGCCCACCTGGAGTTTGCCAAAAGGCACCTGAAGGACTCTCAGACCATGAGGAAGAAAATTCTCTGGTCTGATGAGACAAAGATTGAAATCTTTGGTGTGAATGCCAGGCGTCACGTTTGGAGGAAACCAGGCACCGCTCATCACCAGGCCAATACCATCCCTACAGTGAAGCATGGTGGTGGCGGCATCATGCTGTGGGGATGTTTTTCAGCGGCAGGGACTGGGAGACTAGTCAGGATAAAGGGAAAGATGACTGCAGCAATGTACAGAGACATCCTGGATGAAAACCTGCTCCAGAGCGCTTGACCTCAGACTGGGGCGACAGTTCATCTTTCAGCAGGACAGCAACCCTAAGCACACAGCCAAGATATCAAAGGAGTGGCTTCAGGACAACTCTGTGAATGTCCTTGAGTGGCCCAGCCAGAGCCCAGACTTGAATCCGATTGAACACCTCTGGAGAGATCTTAAAATGGCTGTGCACCGACGCTTCCCATCCAACCTGATGGAGCTTGAGAGGTGCTACAAAGAGGAATGGGCGAAACTGGCTAAGGATAGGTGTGCCAAGCTTGTGGCATCATATTCAAAAAGACTTGAGGCTGTAATTGCTGCCAAAGGTGCATCGACAAAGTATTGAGCAAAGGCTGTGAATACTTATGTACATGTGATTTCTCAGTTTTTTTATTTTTAATAAATTTGCGAAAACCTCAAGTAAACTTTTTTCATGTTGTCATTATGGGGTGTTGTGTGTAGAATTCTGAGGAAAAAAATGAATTTAATCCATTTTGGAATAAAGCTGTAACATAACAAAATGTGGAAAAAGTGATGCACTGTGAATACTTTCCGGATGCACTGTATATAATTTCTAAAATCTTCCTTGCAGAATACCTCTTGAGCCCTCTTTGATTTAGGACCAGTGGCCTTGTGTAAGGCATTTGCATTTTCTCCCTTTGTTTTTTTCAGATTTCTTTCATGGCTCCAATTTTCAGTCATAGTTTAAAGGTGACTGTAGACTGTCCTGGCCTGAGTGTCTATGGTTCTGTGTGCTCTGCATCAAAGCTTTATTTCTTCTTTGTGCTTATTGCTCCCAAAGAGCTTCTATTGTTATGTTTACATTCTACATAAATTTTCATTCATCATTTGTGAAATCACAATTATCCATTTTTTTCTGTTTATGTATGTTTAGGTATCTGGATAATTTTTTTTTATTTATGTGCCTGGATTATGAAAAAAATGTTTAATTTGCAAGTAGCACACAAAAATATGGACAGAATTCAAAATATGTAGTTATGTGGAAATTAAGGTAGATTTAAGTAGATGTAAACTTTTGCATACAGGAAACAAATATCACATGTAATTAACCAAACTGTAGTGTGTTTGAGCTGCAAAACAGCATTTAATAAAAAAAAAAGAGAGAGCAGGTGATGAAAGGGCTAATTTGGGTGTAATTTTGTATAGCATACTCTGTGTTAAAAAAAGAGAGGCTATTGTTTACTGTGTTTCTGATGATACATTTGGAATACTACAGTATTTGCAGTTTTGGAGATAAGAGAGATATAAGAACAATGGAGAAACCCAGAAAAGAGCGATTAGACTGTTGAGTGTGATGTATGAGAATGATTGATGGAGATATTTTTAACTCTATGTAAGCTAAAATTAAAGAGTGCATTTTCATTATAAAGGGAGTTGTTATGATAAAAATTACCTGCTACATTAAAAAGATTTCTTGTGAGTCTACTGTGGGGCAGATTGGTACAAAGGTTAAACAAAAACCACTACAGTAGAATTCTCTTTCTTTCAGTGCTTCTGAATAAATGAGTAACCATAGGCAAGTTAGTATCCTTCTGGTTATGCAAGCTTTAAAAATAATTTAATGCAAACAGTGGTTCTATATCCATCCATCCATCCATTTTCCAACCCGCCGAATCCGAACACAGGGTCACGGGGGTCTGCTGGAGCCAATCCCAGCCAACACAGGGCACAAGGCAGGAACCAATCCCGGGCAGGGTGCCAACCCACCGCAGGACACACACAAACACACCTACACACCAAGCACACACTAGGGCCAATTTAGAATCGCCAATCCACCTAACCTGCATGTCTTTGGACTGTGGGAGGAAACCGGAGCGCCCGGAGGAAACCCACGCAGACGGGGAGAACATGCAAACTCCACACAGTGAGGACCCGGGAAGTGAACCCAGGTCTCCTAACTGCGAGGCAGCAGCGCTACCACTGCGCCACCGTGCCGCCCTCGGTTCTGTATCCTGATCTCGCAAATCACCTTAACTAAATGTGTCTGCCAAGTATGTAATAAAAACATTGGTGTACAGATAAAAGATGGTTAAGCGTACTTTTCTCACAAATGTTGAACATTTAATGCTCTTCATTTTCTAAACATGCTGTACTCTAAATATGAGACATTAATCCTTTACAAAGCACCAACAAGTGTTTTTATTTACAGTAAAAAATATAGTAGAAATGGTCACCCTCAAAGCATGACTTTGTAATGTACGAGAATACTTGAAAACATAAGTAAAATATGTAAAAATGGAAGAAATTCAACTCAGAATAAAATATGAAACCCGGAAAGTGGGGAAACAACATCACTGCCCAATAAATTACAATGTCATGTATGTTTTTTTTTTGCTTATAAGTGACATCTGCTAGCTAAATCTTTTAGAGATATTGCAAGGACAACTTTACAATTCTATTAAAAACTATCCATATTTATTATTAGTAGAGGAGTGTGGTTTGGAATTGGTGTATTGCCTAGTAGAGGAGTAGGGTTTGGAATATAGTTTGCAGAGTGCAAAGAGGCTGAATCTTTGCTAAGTCCTCTTGTTTCCAGATATGTACATCACACCTTTTCCTTGGTACTTCATTTTCAACCATACTTGAATTGTCCCCTCTCTCAGCTTCTGCTGGCTTCTTCTTAGCTGTTGCCTAAAGCATTTTCTGTCCTTATATCTTTTAGTTGTTTAAGCAGGCACTCTTTCTGTGGTTCAGTTCTTTTCTTTTTATTGAGCTTAACGTTTTGTTTCTGTTTATCTCAAAGGTTTATAGTCTCTGTTTCTAATTTCATGATTTTTTTTATTTTTGATGTTATTCTTTCTGTTGTTGATGCTTATCCTTTGCTATTAATTGCCTACACATGCTGTTCTTGGATATTGTTTTGAACATTCATATATCTGCCTTTTTTTCATATTTTATTCTTGTGTCTGACTCGCATCTTAAATCCAGATAATGTCTGGCCTTGTTTTTTTCAGCCATGGGTATGATGGAGTATTTGATGATGTGATCACCTAAAACAAATAAGATATGTAAATATTATTTCATGATTTGTACAAATATTATAGTACATCAAAACTTAAATGACATGTATAAATACCTTTTTTTTATTTAATTTAAGGCAAATGTTATTTTTAAGGGAGTCTGCTTGAATATGCAAGAGAATTAATTTGGTAAAGTTTAGTTATGCAATTCAAAATTAAAATAAACTAAATGAGTAATTTTTGCATTTAATATATTTCAGGTTTTTCACAGGAAAAATATTGTCAGTACAATTTCTTTTATTGTGAAATTAACATTTACCTATTTCTCTTATTGACTGTTATGATTTGTGGTGCCATATCTGGATTTTGCGTTGACGAGTGAATTCCTGTGACTTCCATTATTTATGCTTACAATTTCACACCAGTCCTGGTTTCAAATCCTCATCCAGGTACTGCTTGGGTTAAGTTGGCATCTCTCTTTATGCTTCCATGGGCTTTCCTCCATCATCCAAAAGAAGTGCTTTTAAGTTTTATTGACACCATTAAGCTGTGGCAATGTTAGTAAGCATTCCTTGCGATATACGGACACTTGTCCACATTCAGTTCCTGCCTTGTATCTGGTTCTACAAAGATAAGCTCCACATCCACATGACCCTGAACTAGTTTGGAAACAAATGGAATTTCACTTAATGAGAATATTGGAACATGCAACAGTCTGTCTCATTAATAATGATAATGAGCCTAGGGCGGTGCAGTAGATTTACTATGTTATAGTTAGATTTGAATGTATGATTAAATTATGAACAGGTTTCATTTTCATCTTTTGTTTTAGTCAAAACTGCTTTTAAAAGTTTTAAAAACATTTACAGCATTATGCAATTTAAAACTCTTCAGCATTTTCAGTTTCAACTAAAAAAGAAAAAAAAATCAGATTTTGTTGATATCTGTTTAAGAAAGGTTGCAAATACAGTGACATGACCTTAAAAGTTGAAAGTATTAGGACACATTACAGCAGGACAATTTATATTTTCCAATCAGCCTAACATCCATGTCCCTGTGGCATGGGAGGCAGCCCTTGGAGACACAGGGAGAACATGCAGAATCAACCTAGACAATGTTGGAGCCAGGATTTGAATTCAGGACTGGGGTGACAATGGTGGCCACACTAATCACTGCACCATTGGGAGACATTTGTAAACAACTCTGTTAAACAGACAGAAGTGCAAATTAAAATTCTAAAGGAAGCGTAACTCATTTTGTCCTTGCATTTCATCATATTTAGTATTAATTCACTGCTGTTTACTAGCTATTTAAATGCAAGTAAATATGAGAAACTATTTTCTTTGTATCATATGCTCGCAAGTGCTTGACAGAACTTCAAACTGAACAACAGGAAAAAAGCAGAAAAAAGATCACATACACAACATTGGATACAAACTAATATCATCATAAAATACTAAAATATGAATACAGAAAACACAAAGCTTTAAATTAGAATAAGAAATAAACCAGAATAAAAAAATACAAATATTAGAATAAAACCCTGAACAAATAACACAATATTTGATATAAATAAAAATCATCCTGAGCACCTGGAATTAGGAGGTTAAACTGAAAGAAGAATCAGATTGTCACGGTTAAGTTAAATGTCTTCCTGAACAAATGAGTTTTCAGCTGTCTTTTTAAAAAACAATTAAGTCAGCTGATCTCATTCATTTACTGGGGTCGTTCCAAAGTTTGGGTGTAAAAGTCTCTGTCACCATAGAGCATAGGTTAGTTTGGGGTACAACGAGATCACCATTATCAGTGGACCATAGTGGGCAAACAGGAAAATAATGATTGAAGAGGTTACTGGTGTAGTTCAGTGTACTATAAGACCATTTAAAGCTTTATAAGTTAGTAACAGAAGATTATATTCAATCCTAAAAGACACAGACAGCCAAGGAAAGTGGAGCTGGATGGGTATTGCTGTAGCGTATATGCTCACTGTTAGGGCCAGTTTATACTTCATGCTTAGAACATGTACACGCACACATCATGGCTGCCATGCATTCCAAGCGTTCATTTGGTGCGTCCTCTGAGCAAGTCCTCAGAAATTAACACGATGCGTGCGCGAGTTAAAGTACCAGCAAAAAGTCGGGGGCGCATTGTGATCAAGTCAGAATGTGACATCAGAGTTTCTGTTTACTATCTACATATGACAGCAAGCTGCTTTACGGATCCTACTGGCTCAATGTGTGTGCTTTGATGTGTGATGAATGGTTCGATGTGGTGAAACAAAATCCCTACATACAAATGCATTTGTGGTGCTTTTATATTCAAGCATCGCATATTCCCTAACCTAATGACACGATACATTTTAGAAGTCTCACATACCATCCTCTGTGCCGTCTTTTATTTATTTTTATTTTTTTTTGCACCTTCACAACAGCATCAGAATGTACAGCAGAATATTTGAGCCACAGAGAAAAACAATTAAGGACACAGTGAAAAGGTCTATTTTGTGATTAAAGTGGAAATTTCAGCTTTAATCTGAAATTGTCCACTTTAATCTTGTAGTTTATAATTAAAGTAGACTGTCATAAATGTCATCTTAAAACCAACCCATATTCCTCCTCAACTGACAGCAGCGGCAAGCAGCAATTACCACACAGAGCAAATTAAATTTATAATATTCCGGCTCTCTGCACATTTAGAATCCTTGCATTTATACTTGATATCACTTTCTTGATGAAATGCATTAAAGTATGTATATTACATTTTACAGATAAGTCATTAACTTCATTTAAATAATGAATACTGTACACATGTGGGGGCGGCACGGTGCAGAGCGGTAGCGCTGCTACCTCGCCAGGAGTCACGACCCTGGTGTTCTCTGCCTGAAGTTTGCATGTATTCCTGGTGGGTTTCCACATTGTGCTCTGGTTTCCTTCCAGATACATGAAGGTTTGGGGATTTGGTGACTCAAAAATGACACTAGTGTATGTGTGTGCTTGTATTCACCTTGCAATGAGCTGATACCCTGTCCAGGGATTGTTTCTGTGTCGCACCTAATGCTTGCTGGAATAAGCACCTTCCTGGATTGATGGATGTAATCATTAGATCTCTTTTTCAGAGATATTGTAGCAAGGTGTCCTCGGAATTTAATGGATGTTTCAGGCAATTCACAACACAGCGAAGCCGAAAGTTTTCTCTCCGTGATGATATCTTGAACTGCCACCTGGTGAAATCATCTATATTTACGTAAAGTATACGCGCAAGTATAAACAGTACAATGCTTGTGTAGAAGTAACGTCTGCAGGAGCATGCATTGTGTCGCATGAAGTATAAACCTGGCCTTATGAGTCTGTTGCAGGAGTTTTAAACCAACTGGAACTGTAATAACAGATACGAAGGGACGTCTGTCCGTAGGAAGCTACAGTAATCAATGTGGGATGTAAAAAACGCATAGACAAGCTTCATAGCATTATAAAAGGAGATGAATGAGTGAACACAGGATATTTTATGGAGGTTGGGAGTAAGAATGTTTCTTAATTTGATTTATGTGAGTAGAAAAATGACACTAAGATTCTTGCAGAAGAAGAAGGTTTTATGATGTCATCACCAAGAGAAGAGCTAATTTTCTTAAGCTGAGCTTTAATGCCAATTAGCATAACTTCATTTTTGTTGCAGTTTAAATTTAAAGACTTATATTACATCCAGGTTTTAATTTCACAAAGTCAAGTTGTGAGCTGAGAAAACTCTGATGATCTTTCACTTTTAACATTGAAATAGATCTGAACATCATCCTCATAAAGATGATTAACCCAGTCCTGAGCTACAAATAATATGACCAAGTGGAAGCATGTAGATGCAGACAAGCCAAGAGCAGAGCATTGTGGCTCTCATTGTGTGACTGGTGCTGTGCTGGGCCTGCTTTTGGCAAAACTAACAAAAGGTTGCTACCTGTCAGACTGAACTTATGCCTGTCAAGGGCAGTTTCAGAAATACCCATAATGTTCTTCATTTACAATAGTAGAATATTATGCTTGACAGTATGAAATACTGCACCTTATATGGATTCTGTAGGCCCCCACATGCAATATGTGTATTTGTGTCTTCCCAATTGCCTGCATTGTTCACTAAAACCAGCTAATTTGAAGAATTTGGGAAGTTATGACAGAGGCAAAGAGGAGAGACATGATGAACAGATCTGTTCTGTTAGAGCTAAAATGGGTTAAGTGTTTTGTAAATTGGCTCTGTGTGGATGTGGATATGTGTGTTATTTTTTTGATGAATAACCATGAAATGAGGTGAAGTTAATATGCAGTTTGGCTGCTTTAAATTCAGGTTTCAAGGTTAAATTACTCCCACTACTGCAGTTAGAATAAATGGTAAATTAGAATTGGTGTGTGTTTATTTTCCAAATGGTACTGTCTAGGGTTTGCTACTGTCACGGTATTCAAAAGTAAGCATCCAATTCTTACTTAAGTCCAGGCTTGTCAACCACTGTAATTTGTCAGAATGTTATTTGCATTTAAAGAGTAAGAAGATGAAGTGACTGGTTCAGGTTTACTCTGTCTTGTGAGTGTCTCCTTTGAGCCCTGCTTTCAGTTTGTGATATTGATTTATTCAGAAGATCATAGCTAACAGTGTTATTGAGGGTGTTTATAACCTTCTTTTGTTTTGGTGCCAGTAGAAAATAGATATTTTGTGATTCTAAAGTCACATAAACAGTTTCTTATTGCTTTCTTGGCAGAAGTTTTTTTTTATTTTAAAACATAAAAATGTATGCTTACACTGACATTTTTTGGCTTTAGATAAGCTTCTCTTGATTTTATTTTTAAACTTTAACCAAATAGGTAACTTTTTTGCTTCATCACATTGTGTAAGGTTTAAAAATATGAAATGTTTATTGACATTGCCTTCTTTTTGTGATGCTGCAACATTTTATTTCTCACATCATGTCAAACTCTAGTCTAGCGTGTTGCCTTAGGCACATTATCTTGCTCGGTGTGGGCCATAAGAAATTGATCGATGTGGCGGCAGACACAGACAATGTCAGCTATGCTAATAAAGGGATGTTTTTCTCTCTCCTCTTCAGGGCTTCTTCACTTTATCATAGTTGCTTTGCTCAGATGCACATTATTACAGATGTTACCCATTAAAACACCTGTCACTGATATCTGTATAGCTGGCAATGCTAACTCCATCCCTTTGAGGTTAATCAGTCATGGGGCACATCTGCTATTTGTGAGGTCTTGAAACTGTTACTAATATTTAAAACTTTATGTAAGTGTTTTGCATTAATTGTCCAGAACAAACAAAAAAAATCTTATTTTTCTAATGCCATTTTACAGCGAATAGTTTTCAACAGAACTGTGATCTCAAAAGGTACATTATAACATAGTTGATGACATAACTACCATTTGGAACTGTTCCTGGAAAGAGAATCTAACTGTTGTGTACACACACAGCGTAATATTCAGATCTGAGCACTGCTTTATGTTTTAGCATCTGGCTAAGTTGTTTGATTAGTGACTGTAATCTTGTGAAAAATTATCTCACATTTTATTACCATACTTTTGTGGATGCCAAGCATGATGCTCCATGCAGTTCCTAACTTAAAAACACTCAGGTAACATGCATTGTGTGTGACATAGGGCTCTGTACAATTAGGCAACTCATATGTCTACTTATAAATATTTGAAGTATCATTTCATGTATTGTTTTAGATGACTGCATTCAATCTTTCTGTTCAGAGAAAAAATGTAAGGAATTGTATGAAGCCTCTGAAGCTGTTAAAAGCATAATAATACATGTGTTGTATAATATAATGATTGTAGGGATTACTTGTCAGAAGTTGGCGGAGAGATGGCCAGAAGTGGGAGGAGAGATGGTTGAGGGCTGGAAGAACACAGGAAGGAGTTTTAACAGTTAACGAGTACTAAAGTTCTTCCAAAGTCTAGCATTAAGAATTTTGAATTGTGTGCATCACAAATTACAGATATATGTGAAATATGGTGGCATTTTCAAGAGTGTGTCATTGTCTTGTATGCCAGCGCCACATAACCAAAGAAAGACAGTTTGCTAGATTGATTGGTGCATGTGTTCCTAGTAGTCTGTGTGTCTGCACACTATAAGTCATGTCTAGGAGATTTCAGTTTTCTACTGAGACCGTGTTGCACGTGCACCCCCACCACATTTACACATTTCTCAGGACTAGTAAACTCCAATTGAGATCACAGAGGGCAGGAACCTATTTCATCAGGAATCAACAAATCATATAAGCTCAAGCTTCTTATTTCAGCTGATACTGCCATTTAAGTGGAATAAAAACTGTTGAAGTGTCATATTCTACTACATTAATGCATTTTAAGAATAATAATAAAGGAGTGATTGATAGTCTGTCATTTTAAATTAAATTGTGAGAGATACAGTACAAAAAAATATGGTGGTGACAGATAATACTGATAATGTAGGATTTTAACTTACACAACCAATGGTTTAGGTGAGTCTCACCTCCAAATGGAGTGGTCAGTGGTGCACCAAAAGAAGGGAATTGTGTTGTTAGTACCCCTCAAGTAATCTTCTGGATTTAGTATATGTTTTTTATTTAAATACACTTCTTTACCATATCAGACAGGCATAGAAAGGCAAAAGTGGGGAAAGTGACTGTGGAAGGCAGAAAGGCAAAGTTTTCCCAGCATTTGGCAGGATACAGCAGTGCTGTGGTAGAATGCTGCAGATTCTAATCATTTTTTCAACGATAGTTCAGAAGATAGAAGAATGTCAGAATCTGAACTGACATAACAAAAATAGATTATAAAGTTATGTTATCTTTGCCCTAACAGTTCCATTAATCCTTGACGATTTATAAATGTAATACAGTGGAATGTTCTCCAGATTCTCTGGCATTGTTCTTTGTATTGCATTGAATTTTTGAGAGATTAAGAACTGGTTGGGTAGAACAGCATATATATTGTAGCCATTATTGATGTTAAAAGAAATCTGAATCTTTACTGTCCCTTGACTGTGAGGGATGAGGCCATGTCATGACTTTTAAGATGTATGTTTCACTGAATTTAATAAATGCCTGCCTGCACACGATAAATCGAAATAATGCTCCTTGACAGACAAAAATGTTTATTACTAGGTTCAGCCTTCTCTGCCATCTGTATTTTACCACCTTTCATTGTAACCCTGTGCCCTCAGTAAATAAGCATGAAAGTATGAATACTAGGCATAAAAGTCAAATAATGCTAAATTTAAACATTTTAATCATTATTATCCAACCTTCTATTTATCTGAATCCAATAATATTATTTCACAGACAAATAACCTAGTAAACCTCAAATTCCAATGCTTTAGGACTAATCTATAGCTACACTGAATCATTCATTAATGCTGGCCAGTGCTATAAGTGATGTTGGGTTAAGTACACCAAAGACTATCTCCTACCCAGATAAATAGTAATAAAATAAAAAAAGTTATTGTCATAGGATGCTTACAGAAGCTTTAACACTAGAATTACCAGAGCCTACGAAAAAACTCGTATATCCGGCCCACCTTAAATCGCTTCTTAAAACCTTTCTCACCTCTCCGCCAGCGTCTTTTGTCATCTAAATGTACTGATAAAGACAAGCTTCCAGCAGCCGGCTATTCCATCCCCCCAACGACTTAGAACGTAAACAGGCTTTTCCCAGCTCTTGCCTTGATTGATTACCTGGGAGTGAAGTGGAGTTTTAGAGTAGAAATAATAAGATTGTTATTTGAAACACACGCATTTCATATGTGTTGCATTTCTACAGTAATCTGTGTAAACACATTGTTAAAACAGAAACGTGTTATATATTCTAGTAGCAATTGACAAAATGTAGGCATAAACTATATAATGTATGAAGCCTGAAGTCCAAATATCAAAGAAACACTTTCACAAAAGGTACAAAAAAAAGCCACTGCCAAAAAAACCCGCCTTAGTGTGAGACATTGACATGACTTAAGTATCACTGCTTCCGTGGCGCAACAGTATCAGTCACTCACTGGGAATCAGTAGGTCATGAGTTCGATCCTGCACAACTCCCATTTGAGAAGTGTTCTTATTTTCACTATTTTAGAATAAAAAGATACATTTGATTTCAGTCTGTAACAGCTGGTGTAATTTATGATATATGTAAAGGTTAGCTTTATTTTTTTAAAATTCACTTTTCATTGTCTCAGTCGCGTTCAGGATCCATCCCTACCGCCCCCCACCTGACACTGCTGTTTTTACATAAAGACGCGCTGATTTAGTGTGCGCAAGAACATGCAGGTGGCCAGTTGCTGAGTGCTACAACGCACATTTTAAAAAAAGAAAGAGACAAATATATGTGACGTTTTGAAGAAATCATTTTATGACGCGAATAGTACCAATCAGAAAACATCGTCGAAGTAATGCAATATTATTTGAAAACGAACAGCGTCAGGTTGGGTGTGAAGTTATACTGGCGCTGTTTGAGTCAGATCAGAAGCTGAATAAGCTGAAAAAGCTCCTGTTCTGACTCTAAGTAAAAAAGCATGAATTAATCAACAGAAATAACCGCGATTGACATTTTAAAGTTAACGATTTACAGTGCATACCAATTTATAAATTCAATGTCCATTTGAGGAAAAAAAAAAAACACTTTCTTCAAAGCTGGGAATCGAACTCGCGTCTCTGTGGCACAGTAAGGCAGTGGTGCTCCAAGTCAGCAAACCGTCCTTATAACTTATTTTTTTCAAGATCCATAACACACAGACAGACAGAGCACTGCGTAATACAGAGACAGACAGGCAGAGATATACAAACAAACAGGGAAGGCACATGTACTGAAAGAAAAAGCACTGAATAAGCTCACCCGCTCTAACATCACCCCTCCCCCCGATCTGACTCTCTAAGTAACAGCGCAAGTACAGACACAAATCAAGTGCATGTGTGTACTGTATAATATTAACAAAAGAGCAGCTTACTACTGAAAACGGCAAATATAGGAGTGAGTGGGGATCGAACCAGTACTCTTGATCACACTTGGTGATATCGATCGCGGTTATTTCTGTTGATTAATTCATGCTTTTTTACTTAGAGTCAGAACAGGAGCTTTTTCAGCTTATTCAGCTTCTGATCTGACTCAAACAGCGCCAGTATAACTTCACACCCAACCTGACGCTGTTCGTTTTCAAATAATATTGCATTACTTCGACGATGTTTTCTGATTGGTACTATTCGCGTCATAAAATGATTTCTTCAAAACGTCACATATATTTGTCTCTTTCTTTTTTTAAAATGTGCGTTGTAGCACTCAGCAACTGGCCACCTGCATGTTCTTGCGCACACTAAATCAGCGCGTCTTAATGTAAAAACAGCAGTGTCAGGTGGGGGGCGGTAGGGATGGATCCTGAACGCGACTGAGACAATGAAAAGTGAATTTTAAAAAAATAAAGCTAACCTTTACATATATCATAAATTACACCAGCTGTTACAGACTGAAATCAAATGTATCTTTTTATTCTAAAATAGTGAAAATAAGAACACTTCTCAAATGGGAGTTGTGCAGGATCGAACTCATGACCTTCTGATTCCCAGTGAGTGACTGATACTGTTGCGCCACGGAAGCAGTGATAGTTAAGTCATGTCAATGTCTCACACTAAGGCGGGTTTTTTTGGCGGTGGCTTTTTTTTGTACCTTTTGTGAAAGTGTTTCTTTGATATTTGGACTTCAGGCTTCATACATTATATAGTTTATGCCTACATTTTGTCAATTGCTACTAGAATATATAACACGTTTCTGTTTTAACAATGTGTTTACACAGATTACTGTAGAAATGCAACACATATGAAATGCGTGTGTTTCAAATAACAATCTTATTATTTCTACTCTAAAACTCCACTTCACTCCCAGGTAATCAATCAAGGCAAGAGCTGGGAAAAGCCTGTTTACGTTCTAAGTCGTTGGGGGGGATGGAATAGCCGGCTGCTGGAAGCTTGTCTTTATCAGTACATTTAGATGACAAAAGACGCTGGCGGAGAGGTGAGAAAGGTTTTAAGAAGCAATTTAAGGTGGGCCGGATATACGAGTTTTTTCGTAGGCTCTGGTAATTCTAGTGTTAACTAACAGTGTCCCAGACTTCTGTAAGTGTTTTAAAAACGAATAAATAATAGCTGTTTAAAATACAAATCTCACAGACTAATTTCTCTTTTAAATATTAATACTGGCATCCTAGAAGTAGCTCCCACTTGTCTTCTGCCAAAAGTTCTGATATGATCAGACAGATCACACACAATTTCTTTAATATCTGTCACATGTTCAATATAATGCATTATTTCTCACTGTCAGAACACCCAAAAAATTATACCTAGAGTCCGAGAAGTGTTTCAGTAGTATTCTTGCATAGGTTTAGGTTTGACCCTAATATCATAGTCTAGGCAAAATTGTTTTATCGAAATCATGATGTCTGAAGATGCTTTGTTCTAAATAAAGGCACAAAAAGATTGTGACTTTTAATCCCTTCTTTTTACCATTGCCATTAAGCCATTCTCTCTCCCACTGTCTGTTTTGTGTGAGAGTTTAGTTTCATGTGATTTACTGGGAAGCTCTGAATAATATGTGTGCTTGTACATACAGTAACTGATATGTGGCT
The DNA here is from genome assembly GCF_900747795.2 of Erpetoichthys calabaricus. Classification (NCBI taxonomy): domain Eukaryota; kingdom Metazoa; phylum Chordata; class Cladistia; order Polypteriformes; family Polypteridae; genus Erpetoichthys; species Erpetoichthys calabaricus. The sequence continues at coordinate 173,258,555 of NC_041396.2, read as the reverse complement.
ATCTCTCTCATACATCAGGCTTCAATATATTTTATAAATAATAAATAAGGTGCAAAAGATTTAAAGGTTCAGAATAAACTTGGATAAAAGTATCTTACTTTTTCTTAACACACTCCTTTGTAGATCTATATTTATGCAGTTTCCTTATACCATTTCAGATAAATTCTTTTATGTAGGTGTAAAGTCATGCACACAGATGATTTGCAGTGTAATATTTGTGAAGTTAGGTTTTGACATTAATGTTCTATTATCAGTACTGCAGTTTGTTTCATAATGCAGAGATTTCAATTCTTCCTAAGCTGAAAAATTCTATGTTTCAATTCAAACATTTGATATGTGAACGAAGGTATTTTTAATGCAAAGTCTGTTTCACCAGGGTTTTCAAAAAATGTTATTGCTTGATTTGACCAAAATTTCCTTATTGGTTCCAATAATTCAAGCCTCTGTCAAACTTTTTTTTAAAGAATATATACAAAATTGAATCAATTATTCAATCAGGTTGTATTTAATGTAACACTATTAGAAGCATACCTGCTGCACTGAAGGTTAAGTTTAAATACAGTGTCAAATATATACAGTACTGATGGCAGTACAACAAAACAGCAAATACAAAGAAATAAAGCCAGCAGATACCAAAAGGATTCTGAAGTACAGTTTTTAAACAGCAGGTAACAAAAAGAGCTACACATCAAACAAATCCACAGTCTAAAATTACAAATGATGATGTTAAAACTAGAACCAGGCCTTTTGGATTAGGGGTTAGGGGATGGGGCTGGGTGAATAAAAGGACAGGATACACTGATAATGGAAACTAGGCAATCCAAATTATTAAGCAGTACAGTAATCCCTCCTCCATCGCGGGGGTTGCGTTCCAGACCCCCCCGCGAAAGGTGAAAATCCGCGAAGTAGAACCCATATGTTTATATGGTTATTTTTATATTGTCATGCTTGGGTCACAGATTTGCACAGAAACACAGGAGGTTCTAGAGAGACAGGAACGTTATTCAAACGCTGCAAACAAACATTTGTCTCTTTTTCAAAAGTTTAAACTGTGCTCCATGACAAGACAGAGATGACGGTTCCGTCTCACAATTAAAAGAATGCAAACATATTTTCCTCTTCAAAGGAGTGCGCGTCAGGAGCAGAGACTGTCAGAAAGAGAGAGGAAAGCAAACAAATCAATAGGGCTGTTTGGCTTTTAAGTATGCGAAGCACCGCGGCACAAAGCTGTTGAAGGCGGCAGCTCACACCCCCTCCGTCAGGAGCAGAGAAAGAGAGAGTGAGAGAGAGACAAAGAAAAACAAACAATAAAAAATCAATACGTGCCCTTCGAGCTTTTAAGTATGCGAAGCACCGTGCAGCATGTCGCTTCACGAAGCAGCTGCACAGAAGGTAGCAACGTGAAGATAATCTTTCAGCATTTTTAGACGAGCGTCCGTATTGTCTAGGTGTGCGAACAGCCCCCCTGCTCACACCCCCTCCGTCAGGAGCAGAGAATGTCAGAGCAAGAGAGACTGAGAGAAAAGTAAGTTGGGTAGCTTCTCAGCCATCTGCCAATAGCGTCCCTTGTATGAAATCAACTGGGCAAACCAACTGAGGAAGCATGTACCAGAAATTAAAAGACCCATTGTCCGCAGAAATCCGCGAACCAGCAAAAAATCCGCGATATATATTTAAATATGCTTACATATAAAATCCGCGATAGAGTGAAGCCGCGAAAGGTGAAGCGCGATATAGCGAGGGATTACTGTATTATACATTGTAGTATGTGGTGCAAAGTGAGATGTTGCAACTTATAAACGAAGGAACAGAAATCAAAAAGCAAGAGACAACAAGAGGATCTTAAGTGTATATCTGAATCTCATGACAGATAAAACCTTATAAATAGGACTAGTCTAGTCTTATAGTGTTGCATCTGCATTTTCTGATGGTTGTACATTGGGGATTTGGAGAGCTTTAGAAGACCTAATCTGTACAACAGGCATTTATGTTTTGAAGTAGATAGAATGATATTCTGGAGTTTTAGAATAAACAGCTTTTTGCAGAATGTTCATTATATGACAGGAAGACAGCATAAAGGATGGGTAATATGATAATAATATTTATCCCATTAGGACTCTGGTAGCAGCATTCTGAGACCATTGTAATCTGTTGATACTTTATTTAGAGAAATTGGGAACATGCACTGATAGCGTGTTGCTACACCCACCACACAACAAACCACCTCAGGATTCCAGATTAGGACCCAAGCACAGCCATGCTACGGGTGACACCTCAGCACCCCATTAGTTCAAATGGAATGGAACAATGCAAGGTTTTTTTTTTTTTTTTTACAGTGGCTGGGCTTCAAAACCTGTCACCAACCCCCAAGTTCTCCCTGCAAGTTGGAGGACCTGCTTGCAGGGCTGGATGCGGGTTAAGGTCATACCCAGGATGGAGCAATTGCAGGTTAAGGGCCAAAGGCCCAACAGAGTGGAATCACTTCTGGTATTTACGGGGTTTGAACCAGCAACTTTCTAATTGCCTCCAGAGATCCCTAGCCTCAGAGCCACCACTCCACCAATTCATTTGGAACACCATTAAATTGATAATTTCAGGTTCTTGACCAAGAAATTATTCAGCAAAAGCACTCTAAGCACTGAAGCATCCAATCTAAAACAGGTTTGGATGGTCTTTGCTTGTATAATTTGTATGTGATAAAGTGAAGTCTGCTGTGAGGAAACACAATTCAAAGATCATTTACACCTTGACTGTTCACAATGAACATGAAATGATTTTGCAAGAGGTACAATTTAGTGAGGAGGTGTCAAGCATCTTGATTTATCCAGCTGATTTTGTGAAATTGTGTTTTTGAGTTGAAGAAATGTTCCAAAAAATTTACACCAAATTGTAGTTATAGTTTATTGCTCCTGTCTGTGCTGATGCAGAGCTTGCAATGGCCCAAAAATATGTACGGTAAAAAGGTGACTCAAACAGGGAGATCACATGGCCTGAAAATGTTTATTTCATTATCTGTTTAAAAATATAAACTAAATTGACAATTTTGGTGACTGTACTTCTTAAGCAAATAATTATTTAACATTGCCCTATTATTTAATGCAAATAATAACCAAATTATACTAAACTGTTCTAAAACCATGATTTATGAATAATTTTTGAATTTCCAGGCATTGATGTTTAAAAATAGGGTCACCTTAGCAAGGGCTCTAATGACCTCCTCCATCAAAACATGTGCACCAGTCATACTGAATCAAAGAGACAGGAGTATCAGTCAAAGTTATTTCATATCCAGTAACAATGGGCTGAAGAGACAGACCAGGATTTATTGAATCCAGACATAAAGTCCCACGAGACCCGTCTCTGAAGGCGATTAGAGAAGCTAGTAAAACCTAAGGGGGGCGGAGGCGCACAACTGCATTGTTGCATCTCAGAAGTCACAAAAGAATGAAACAAGCACAAGAAAATCTCTCACTACTATTACTGTGCATGTGTGAATATATAAAACTGAGAGAGATACCTTTCACAGATTCACTTTTTTAACCTTCCTTTTGAGCCAACTATTTATAATCAGAGAGGGAACATCATCTCTTTAGACACCCAATTTAATGTTGCATTGTTTGGTTATTTTATTGTCACAATGATATGGAATTGACATTCATTCATATTTCTATAGTGAACTATTTAATTTTTTGTATTCATTTTGAAAACAAATTTTGCCCCGTAATGTCTGTGGGTACCTACAAGTAACACATTATTACATGCTTTCCAAAATTTAGTTATAAACTTGCTTTACAATGTGCACCCTGTTTTATGTACAGTAGTTGCCTTATTTAAACTGTAGTATTAGAAGGCCTTGTATGTGTGAAGTTATAATATATGAAAATCATGCTTTTTTTTTTACCTCAAATGCCTAGTTGCAAATTTGTAATAAAGTTATCAGAAATTTGAAGTGAAATACTATAACACATGGCAGCAATGTATTGCAGTGTAGTGTTTCCAACATTAGTGGGCCTGCGATGGACTGGCACCCTATCCTGAGCTGTATCCTGGAATAGCTCTGATCTCATGTGACCCTAAATTAGATAGAGTAGGTCTTGAGAATATTATGTTATGTAGCCTGTCATTTATTGGCTGTAAGGCATTTTGACTTCAATATCTAGTTTTCAGTAGTTCCTTTGGTACTCTAAACACTGAAGCTGCAGTGAATTCAGCTATTATGTACATAATCTGCATAAAAGCAAATAAGTGGATATGCATGTCTTTTTTTTCTACACTTTAACCATTTTTTCAGCAGTATCACAGTATCATAGATGATTTTGACTGTGAATGAAACCTCTAACTTTCTATAGGGCCACTTTGGTCCAGAGCTGGACAAGGAGGAGGACTGTTGAAATAAATATTCTTTGTATTATCTACAAACAATTTGGGATAACTATCTACACCAGCAGTCACAGTTGTATTCTGCCATAGTTAATGTCATAAGCCAGCCTGTAAAAATAATTCTCTAATGGAGCAGAAAGAAACATAAAAACTGAAATAACAGTGCATTAATAGCAATTTTTTGTCAAATTATGTATTTTTTAATTTTGTTACACAAATTCTTAACTATGTTTTGCATGTTTTTATATTCATTTTGTTCTTCAAGAAGCATCTACATACAGAGTTCTTTGTAACAAAATGCAAAACTAATATTTTTAACAATCTAATAGTTTATATAATTTATTGAAATTAAAATTGTTCCAAATATTAATGGTTACTAAAATTGCATTTTAAATGTAGATGCTCTGATTGAATGGCTTTAGAGACCAATCAAGGCCGCATTATGAGTTGAATATTTTTGCAACAGACAAGTATATGACAATAATTCATGCAAAGTGAATTGTGTTCTTAGTGGCGACTGCAAGTCCAGTTTAGGAAGCACTTTAACTGTCAGGAACATGTCCTGCTTTTGTAGAGATGCATACAGTTCTCTATAGTATCAACCGCTTTACCTGATCATCTCCTGCAAAGGGCCTATACAGTCAAAGGATGTGTACAGTATTTACTTTAAACATTTTTTGCAGTTTATAAATATATCTGTGCTCTTTTTTTTTTCCTGGAAATAAATGTTCTCTTACAGTTTGCTGAAAGCTATTGTCGGAGCATAGGTGCAGGGCAAGAATAAAAAACCAGATAGATGCATATGTCTTACTGTATACTAGGTGATGTGTAATAAAGAACACAGCTGATGAACTGTTGGAAATACTGAGATTTTTGGAACCAAAATTGTGTGTACTACTGATTGATGCATCTATGACTGAAACGAACTGGACCAAAACAAGAAGATTATCTGGTAAATCAAACAAGATTCAAAAAAGCTAAATTATGTTTTACTCCTTTAGAAGAGCTGGTGGATACATTTGGAAATGTATACTTGGTGCTAGGCAAAATGCAGTTTGATTATTTCTATTTTAAATATGATTCTATAATATAAAGGTTGATTGAACCACCTCTGGACAAGAAACAAGTCATTTAAAGTTATATTTAGGTTACTAATTAGTTTTCTCTATGACATGCAGTTACTGACTAAAGGAGAAAGTATTGCATATTTTAGAAGGAGCAAAAACAGGTATGCATTTAGTCAAAGTCTATGTGCTATTGGCACACTTGAAGAATTGTCCTATTTGGTGTATTATGGCATTTTCTTTCTGTTTACCACCACAAAAACACATACCCAAACGATACTTCAATAGCATTCTTAAAAATGCAGTATAGTAATATAATCAATGACCTTCTTAGGTGATTTTTTTTGGTGTGAAATTGAGGTACAGTTTTAAACACCATCAGCACAACTGGTCTTATTCCTTTTCTTTCTGTGCTTGATTGCAATAAACCAGAAAAAGATCAGATTGCTTTTATTCTAATAAACATTTTAGTATCTTAATTGGATAAAGCTTGCATTGTTAGTGTTTTGACTTAAATTTGATATCTGTGGAAGGGAGAGTAATTTTCTAAATGTGTTTTTTTTTCTTCAAATAAGATGTTAACACCATGATTGATTAGTATGTTAACATACTAACACCAAGGAGACAAGTTTATGAACAGCAGATGTGAGCACAATATCACTTTTAGAACTCATAAAGCTCCTGCTACCTGCCATGTTTTGCTGCCTACTTGTGTTTTTTTTTCACTTGCTGTCTGGAGTGCTCTGAACCACTGATATCAAATATGTATGCTTGTAAACATGGCAAGTCCCAAGAACGATGGGAGTGTTAGTATTTCTCTGTTAATCGTAATCTGCTTCAAAGTGTGAGCAAATGTGCATTACAGTTTTAAAGCACAGTTATCTTTGCTGTGAAGTCTTAAAGTGTGGATAGCTTGTCTCTAGTCTCATCTTAAAAGATGATGCATCTACAATAAAAAGATTTGACTCTAAAAAGGTAGCATCCATCCTTCAAAGTTTTCACAAATGTGTTGTTTCTGCCATGTATGAGACATTTAACTAACCTTCTGTTTGTGCCAGTCTTAACTTGGCCTGAGTGTAGTTAATCTGTCTTATCAAAAATGCTTTTCACACGAATGTTAATATTAATCAACATATATATTTTAGCTTCTGACATATTAATTAAGTACAGATAAGAACAGTCAGCAATTCAGATCTGTAACCTCGAGATGAACATTGACTTCTAGACCATGGCCTGCCAAGTCTAGGGGGTCAAGTGGATCTGAAAGCTTATTCCTGCCACTCAGAAAACTAGTTATGTTATTTTACAAGTATTGTCTCATTTTGCAAAATTAGTGCATTAGAACTGTAGCAAAATTGCAATCTTTTCTTCCTGTTCAACTAGATTGTGCAAAATAACATCAAATTGAGATTTTAAAGTTCTTCTCTCCATCATACTACATGGTCATTTTTTCTATGTGTCTGTGGTTCTTTAGATGAAGATAAACTTCCTAACAGTTGTGCAAAATCAGGCCTTAACAAGTTTCCAAGATTTGTCCCTATGTTCTTGTTGTAGAGTTGATTTTAAAGTAACAGCTGAGATCTGCTGTACCAATTCCTTTCTTAATTTTAAATACCTCAATTGTGTCCCCTCTTAATCTTTGTTTCCTTCAACTGAAAAGGTTCAGCTTCATCAAACTTTCCTAATAGCTCATACCCCTTATAGTCCCACAGTCGCTTTTCTCTGGACTTTATCTATGCTATGTCACTTTTGTAATATGGAGAGCAAAATTGAACAAAGTGCCTCAGGTGAAGACTCACTAGTGTATTATATAACTTGGGCATAACCTCTCGTGACTCTTACTCCACACATCATGATATGTAACTTAAAATCCTATTAGCTTTCTTGATCACTTCTGTACACTGTCTGGATGTAAGTAGTGATGAGTCCACTGTCAGTCCTACGTACTACTCATAAGGGGTACTTTCAAGTTTCAGACCTTCCAATTTGCATTCAATTCTAAGATGTTTACATCCTACATGTAATGCTTTACATTTACTTTCATTAACTTTTATCTGCCACAGATCTCCCCAATCCTGTGTACTATCTAAGTCTCTGTAACAATTTAGTTGATTCTTCATCATCTACCCTTCCACCTAGTTTGGTATCATCTGCAATCATAACCAGCTTATTGATTATATTCTCGGGGTCCATATTAGTGACAGCTTGGACGGATCTTGTAACACAGAGGAACTATAAAAGAAAGGGTAGAGTAGGCTCTTTTTCCTTAGGAAAATGTGGAAAGTGACATCATTCACAACTTTTACAACTCTGTTATGGCCAGTGCAATTTTCTATGCTGCGGTGTGCTAGGCTGGTAACATCACTTCAAGACAGGCTCACCGAATAAACAAGCTAATTAAAAGGGCAAGTTCAGTTATATGATGCATCCTGGACCCCCTGGAGGTTTATTGCAAATTAGAGAATTAAAACAAAGTTGAGTGCCATTATGAACAATGCTGCACATCCTCTCTCTCTGATATAACTAACACTGAATACTTTCAGCCAATGAATAATTCAGCAGTAGTGTGCAAAGAAATGCTACTTGTGTTGCTTTATACCAATGGCAATACATACTGTATGCATAATGCCTCACTGTGACTGTGGTAGCCAAGTCAGATGTTTTGTGTCTGTTTTATTTTCTTGCTTATATCTTTCTTTCTTTCTTTCTTTCTTTCTTTCTTTCTTTCTTTCTTTCTTTCTTTCTTTCTTTCTTTCTTTCTTATAAAAGAGCAGTGGCCACAGCACTGACCACTTTTGTAGCATCACCTAATTCTGAAAAAGTTCCCCTAAACATTACTGTTTACAATCATGCCCTAAATTTCCAAATCTTTTAGTTTAATCACTTACTGCCGGTAACATCTTGCACACACATGCTTCAAAGATGTCCTGGTTAACAAAATGCATTTAGTCCTTCACGTGCTCCCGTAGATTCAAGGTATAAACACTGCTACACCATTAGCTCACACTGTCTCAATATATCTGTAACAAATAACTGGATAAAAACTAAACAGACACTTTATTTGTAGGATTTTGTTACTACATTGCATGCATCACACTCATAGCTTATTGGCTATGTGCAAAGGATCCACATATAGTTCAGTACATTTACTTTTTGTCTTACACCTAGAGCTGCTGCAATAATCAGTCTCCCAGTTACCCTAAACTCGGTGAATTAAATCTATCCCTCGGCACATGCAGGATTAAATGTACTGTATACATATACAGTAACTTCAGTTTCTTGACACATGGTTGCACACTACACACTTTCTTAACCTCTTTCTCCCTAGCTGTCACGAACACACACACCACATCTGAAATATTGTGTACAGCTTTGGTCTGGATATTACTAGAGGCAAAGTCCACAGTATCCTAAAACTGTAGTCTATGAGAAAAGGGCACAAATCTAAGGTTATGAATGTTCATCTTAAGCAAATTTATAATAAGCAGTTACAGGATTTTTTTTTAATTATGAAGGGGTGGATGGCATCTGTTATTTTAAAATCTATTCTTCTGATAAAGCATAGGAACACAGAAATACACTGGTTCAGAGTAAAATTCTCATGTAAATCGAAAAGAGCAGCGGACCCAGGATAGAGCCTTGTGGAACACCATATAGATATCATGTGTCTTGAAGTATGATTACCACAACTAACAAAGAATTTTCTACCTGCCAGGTAATATTCAAACCAATTTAAGACACTGCCAGAGAGGGCCACCCTTTGAGTAAGGCGATTTCTAAGAATATTGTGATCAATGGTATTAAATGCGGCAATTAGATCTAAGAGGATGAGAATAGATAAACGGCCTCTGTCTGCATTTACCTGCAAGTCATTTACTACTTTAACGAGTGCAGTTTCTGTACTGTGATTTGTTCTGAAACCTGACTGAAACTTATCAAGAATAGCATGTTTATTGAAGTGATCATTAAGCTGCATAATGACTGCCTTCTGTAGAATTTTACTTAAGACAGGCAAGTTAGAAATAGGTCTAACATTTTCAAAAGCAGAGGAGTCAAGATTACTTTTCTTGAGTAGGGGTTTAACTATAGCAGTCTTAAGACAGTCTGGGAAGACCCCCGTATCTAATGATGGTTTACTATGTCAAGAATATTATCAATTAGCACGGCCAATACTACTTTGAAAAAACTTGTTGGTATTGGGTCAAGGACACAGGTGGAGGGTCTCAGTTGAGAAATTATTTTATATAAATCAGGTAAGTCTATCCTGGTGAAAGAATTTAATTTGTTTATAATGGAGTACCGGGATTTAAGAGGATCAGTATTGGGGAGATGTACTATATTATTTCTAATATCATTAATTTTTAATAGTAATTAAGTTATTTTTATTAGCGCTGCTCTGTGTGTATTTTTTATTTAATCTATAATCTGTTTTTATAATTTTAATACATTGTTCATCTAGAGGTGTAATTGTAATTAAGTTATTTGTATTTATGCCGCACTGCCTGGTTTTTTTTTTACATGCATTGAGGTTAGTTATTAGAGTATTAATGCAATGCACTTTGGAAGAAGATTTTGTTACCGAATTATCACATCCTAGCAAAGCATTATGGAAAGGGTTAGAAGTAAAAATAGAGAGTCAAGTGAGACGAATTACCTTAGCGATGTTTTTGGAGAGGACCCGGGCGGCAAATCTATTTGGATACAGACCATCCCGCTTGAAGAAACGCGACCTCTCCCAGAAGAGGTCCCAGTTGTCTACGAACCCAATGTTTTGACTCTCGCAGAAGCCTTTCAGCCAGATGTTTAACCCCAGCAGACAACTGTAATACTCATTCAATCTTCTAACAAGAGGTAGGGGACCCGAGATGAAGATTCTTGCAGCCAGGGTCCTCTCCTTAGTGGCTTTAATTAGTGCTGAGAAGTCCACCTTGAGAATCTCCGACTGTCGGAATCTCATGCCGTTTACCCTGGCGCATATCACAATAGATCCCACTGCCCTGTTCTTGTGCCTCTCGAAGACTGTCGGCGCTCATTTCATAACATCTCGGATATAAGCAAACCCTGAAAACAAGAGACAAAAGTTTTCTGATTAAGGCAAGAGACGTTTAGGTTTCGTACGGTTCAATCTCCAATCATGAATATGTCACCCACGGTTGAAGGCAAACTGGGGGTGCAAAGAGGGTCGAACCTGTTCTGGGTGGAGATGCTTGCCTGTGCCGATGAAGGTGTTCTAGCCTTAAATCCCCGCCTGCATAGCTGAAACAGGCCGAGTTCTTCATCGTTGACGTTATCGCTCCAACAACGATTCGTGGGGGTAAAGCTCACTTGGCCTTGAAAGTGAGCAGCACAGCGTGGAGTCGATGTTACTGAACTGCGATTTGCTGTGACGATTTCAGATGTCAGGGATGATTTTTCCAGCAGACGAGCCTTCAAATCCCTCAGGTGCCTCCATCTGGACAGGAGTTTCTGGATCTGGATGTCGAGGGCCTGGAGTTCTTTGACGACGCGGTTCATCTCACCGTCGGCCATTGTCTGCTTCAGCATCGTGCATTCATGCTCTAGGAACGAAATCGGACCTTGACAGTATGTTGATCATCCGTGCTTTAGGGCATCAGCATAGTTCTAGAATATGGGGCACATGCGATTAAGCTTAAACTTTTTAAAAAATAAGTAAATAAAAATATGCCTAAACACAAATTACATTAAAATATTAACTTTATAAATTGTTTTGAATAAGTGAATTCAGTGAAGTTATTATATTTAATGACAATATTCTGAATAAACTATTGCAAAAAAAAAAATAGCAATCACATGGGCTGTTGTTTCCTGTATCTGTGTGTCAGAGGGGTTGTAATGTTATTTATTTTATTATTTTTTTCTTTGTTAAATGGTGCGACTCAAACCACCTACACCTGAACACCAGCAAAACCAAGGAGCTGGTGGTGGATTTTAGGAGGCCCAGACCCCTCATGGACCCCGTGATCATCAGAGGTGACTGTGTGCAGAGGGTGCAGACCTATAAATACCTGGGAGTGCAGCTGGATGATAAATTAGACTGGACTGCCAATACTGATGCTCTGTGTAAGAAAGGACAGAGCCGGTTATACTTCCTTAGAAGGCTGGCGTCCTTCAACATCTGCAATCAGATGCTGCAGATGTTCAATCAGACGGTTGTGGCGAGCGCCCTCTTCTACGTGGTGTTGTGCTGGGGAGGCAGCATTAAGAAGAAAGACACCTCACGTCTGGATAAACTGGTGAGGAAGGCAGGCTCTATTGTTAGCATGGAGCTGGACAGTTTGACATCTGTAGCAGAGTAACGAGCGCTAAGCAGGCTCCTATCAATTATTTAAAATCCACTACATCCACTAAACAGTGTCATCTCCAGACAGAAAAGCAGCTTCAGCGACAGACTGCTGTCACTGTCCTGCTCCACTGACAGACTGAGAAGATCGTTCCTCCCCCAAACTATGCGACTGTTCAGTTCCACCCGGGGGTGTAAACATTAACATTATACGAAGTTATTGTCTGTTTTTACCTGCATTATTATCAATCTTTAATTTAATATTGTTTTATGTATCAGTAAGGTGCTGCTGGAGTATGTGAATTTCCCCTTGGGATTAATAAAGTTATCTATCTATCTATCTATCTATCTATCTATCTATCTATCTATCTATCTATCTATCTATCTATCTATATTGAGTTTGGTGAAAACACAGAAATGTGCGGGAACTTCACCTACATTGGGGAAGGAGAAACTAAACTAAATTTGAGTGGACTGAAATTGTGCTGTGGTCTTTTAAGTGTCCCTTACGGCTTGGGAACCAATACCAATTCTTGTGTGGTCAAAAGTGTGACCTGAGCTGTGGGGCTCCACTATGTCTCCATGTTCTGGGGTTCTAGCAAAAATGAATCATTGGAAGCTCATTTATACAGTCGCACAGTTAAGAATTAAACTAATGAAAAGTTTGGATTGTGACAGCTAAGTGAAGGTCATGCAAACAGTGCAGAGGCAATCAAATCTGCATTCATAATCATGACAAATGCACATGCTGTAATGGAGTTAAAAACTTTATTGAGAACATGCAACCATTATCAGAACCTTTTTAACATGGTGTTACGGTGCGGGTCGGCTCCATGCTCCCTCTTCCATTTTGGGAGCCTCTTGAACCCGACGCTGTTGATAGTCATGACTGGAATGAGCTGAGCAGGTGAGGATACGCACACCCAGCAAGGGGATGATGAAACAGTTTTCAGTGTTTTTATTAAAAAGAAAAAACAAAACAGTGTCAAAAAGTGCAGTGCTCAAAATGATCCATAAATAAATAATCCATCAAAACAAAGTATAAGTGGAGGTTAAAATGCAAATAAATAAATCCATTTAAACGAGATTAAAACTTAAGCAGGAATGTGTCCTTAAAAGCATGAGCCCTGGTGCATACTATTAAAACAGACGTCTCCTTGACTTAACCCAGAGCAGGTCCTTGCAACTAAGGAGGTGCCTAAATGGCATTTCAGCCCTCTTTCATCACTAGTCCTAGGCTCGGGCCCCTGTAGCTTGTCTCTGGCTCCTGACACATCACCCCCATCGAGCCTGTGACTCCTGCCAGGCTTGCAACCTTCTGGGTCATGGCACCATCCACAGAATGCCTCTCTCAGCCTCTCATTCCTCTGTAGCCACGCTGCCTCTTTCCCATAAGTTGCTACAACTTAGTAATGCTTCTGCCACTCCAGCTCCCAAGCCACTCAACTGGAGTGAACACTGTCTGCATGCTCCAAGGGACTTCCTCCCAGCTATCTGCCTTCTCTGCCTTTCATCCATTCACTTGCACCAGATCTTTCCCTCGTTCCTGCCTTTTTCTCTCTCTCTATCTTTTAACCTCTGACCTTTTTCCTTTCGACTTTTTTCCCCTTCTTTTTCTTTTGATTCTCCCTCGCAAATGCTCTTTCCTTTTTCAAACGAGGACATGGCACAGCAGCGGTAATCAGCAGCTCCCGGTGCCAATTATGGTCACGGACAATCCTGCACCTATGCACTAAGTGCAGGGCCATCCAATCCTACATCGCGCACAGGAACTGCTGTCGCCACGCTACCATGCCCCCTCCTGAAGACACGAGTCTGGAGATTATTTAAAACTATGCCAAACAGCCGCAAACCTCACTTTACCACACATTGAACACTTGCAGTTTTTAATGTTGGAAATTTTTTTTAGTATCTTTTTTGTAACATATTTTATATCTTTAAGAAATTAATCATTTTATAGAAATATGATTCTTAAACTTGTCCAGCTGGAGATGTGCTGTATAAGCACATTTCTAGATCTAAGTCCTAGGTCCTAAAAATTTTCTATCATCTTTCTGTTTATAGAAGTCTTTGTAATATATAACCTTAATTCCAAAAATCTTACATTCAAAGAGACTGAAAGAAAGCAATATAACTGTTTACTTCAGGTGAAGCACATTTACTTCACATTTTTTCAAGGATGTATTTTCTTTCCCCGAAAGATTTTATCCAACAGACAGAAAAATTGTTGCCCTAAATAAAAGTGTAATCCCTAAGATAAAAGCTTGGATTTGATATTACATTTATTTTTAAACCATAGCAAATATGTAATTTGTATTTATTTTGAGACTTTGTTTTTTCCTTGCTGTGAATGTTATTTTTTTTTTTATAAATTAATATTTTGCTGTAGTTTTTGTAACTGTATGTAATTTAAGCTAAAATGTAGAATTAAAAAAAACTTAATTACACAGGCATCGTGAAAAAAAAATTAAATTTTATTTTTTAATCTTTCCCTTTTCCTATAAACAGATGCAAGCAGTAAATATATATATATATATATATATATATATATATATATATATATATATATATATATATATATACACACACACAAAAAATGTTTTCCTGACAAATGTCTGGTTTTTAAATAGGAAGCATACATACCAGGGATCTCATAATGAATGCTCTTCCAAATGTTCTGCTGTGATAAAAAGGGCTTTTATTATATGAGTAAGCATTGCATACTGCAGCATTTTCCTCTTCTTGAGTCCAGACCATCCCACTGCTATTAAAACGTCAGGCACTGTATGTCTGTGGCCCATGCAGTGTGTGTCTCTTGCGCCAGAAACTGTTACTTCTCCATTGTTACACATTCATTAAATTACAGTGCAGAGGAACCAGCTTTGTCTGTTTTAGTTATTTGGTTCTCACAAATGTTTCTATTTAAAAAATGTTCCTTATTATTAATAATATGGTTGTTGTTTTTGTTCAAGTACATTTAGTTGTGTATCATTTAAAAAATTAAAAAGAAACAAGGGTTAGTGATGATATATTTCTTAAGTAAAACAACCCGGTGAACAAAAACAGCCCTTGGTTTTACAGCAAGTGGCGTTTTCTTCTCTTTTTAAATTATTCATCCATCCATTCATTTACTTCTCTTTTAGGAATGAAAGGATTGAGGTGTGACAGTTAAACAACAGTGCCTGGTGAAAATCCAGTACAGACAAGGGGAGAACATATACCAACTCTACATAATTAATGATTAGGCCTGAGTTTAAACTCCATCTCATGAAACTGTATGGTAGCCTCCTTGCCACCTCAGCATTGATTATTTAAGGGATATTTGACAAGACAATTAAATAAATGTAATGTGTTTATTGTCCACTTTTCCCCATATTATTACTCATTCATGTTAAATGGATGATTTTTCAACTGATTGTAAGTGAATTTTAATTATGATAAGACACAAAACACAGGATGTGTTCACAAAAGGATGGAGTAGTTTAAGGAATGATTATCTCTGCATCCATGCAGTCTATTATTAAGTTTAATTGTTTGTACTGAGAGCATAAAGACATCAGTGATTAAAAAATAAAATGTCAAACTAAAACATTCAAGTTTTTAACTGTTTTCTAAAATAAAGATATTTTTCTTTCAATTTTCAAGTAGTATAAAATGTTGAAACCTAACCCCTTCTACTGCCCTAGTCATTGGCACAATATTGTCCTTGGTCATTTACAGAAGCTTTTACAGGGTCTGAAAGGTAGTTTTTTTTTTTTGTTTGTTTGGTTAGAGTTGCAGTATAAAGTTGCCTGTGTAAGCAAAGAAACTTTCCATGCCATAATTAAAAGATAAAGACAACCTGTCTGTGTGGCAGGCTAGCAGCATTTTGCACTCACACCCATTTACTGTAGGTTTTATAGCAGTCCTAGAGGGAGCAATGATTATTACTTCTACTTCAGGTTGTAAGAAAGTGATTGCATTTCTCAGCTCCATCTTTGTATGGAGTTTGCATGTTTTATCTATTCGCCTAGCTTTCTATGGATAACCTGCTTTCTTCCCTTACCAAAATATATGCAATTTAAGTTAGTCAGTGACACTATACATAGACCAAGTATGACATATAGGTATGTGTGAGAGTGCACCATGCAATGGACTAACATCTCAAGCTAAGTTCTATTCTTTTTCTGGTGCTAAACTGTTGGACAATGGTTTCTTATAGACAGATTAATGGTTGTGACAGATGCAGAGTATTAATAGATGAAAGGTTAACAATTTGCACAAAGCAGTTTGTGATGCTTCTTTTAAAGAAAGTTGACATGTGATGAAAATTCACTATTTCCTTAATATTTTAAGCAGCTCTTCCAGATCTTATTATAAATGATCAATGTGGACTAATGTAAAAGTTAAAGTAATGCAATTCCTTAACTTCTGTTTATCGCACCAATAGGTATTATGCTTTTAAATGTATAATTTAATCAGAGTTCTTGTTGTGTTCTTTTACTTTGTTAACAACCAGAGAGGTCTCACCTCCAGGCTGCCTAGTGTCAAGCACCAATGGCCCCAAATGGAGACTAAGACTTTAAATTTAAAATTTAAATAAAAAAAAAATCAAAATGTCCACAAATATTAAAAGCATTGAGGAGAAAAAACATGAAAACATCTGTCCAAACAAAAACAAAGTTTATTAAATATTTTGAATGTTTACTATAAAGGTTTTAAACCTCCCAAAAAGGTAATTCAAGAACAAAAGAGCTAAAATTGGTTTGCCTTACAGTCAAGAACCTAAAGCAAATGATTCAATAATCAGCATACCAATATTAGTACCTTATAATTAAAGCATGGGTCAAAACCAGGATGTCTAAACAGGAATCATGAATCAAAACCAATGCTGAAGCTGCTGTGAGAACACCACCAGCTTCCCCATTTATACTGCCGGGTGCAGTTCTCCCACTTTTGTGGGCCCTACATACAGGAATCAGGGCAGATTACAATAATAGAGAAAATTTTTATATACAGTATTAACAAAATACAAAATTGCACAGTAATTAATAACACAGTATCAAAGAAAAGTATATTATATAAAAAAAATAGAACAACAAAGTATTACAAGTTATATTTAAATAACAAAACGATTAAACAAACTAGAAATTAACTTGAATCAAGGCAAGGCAATAACCTTGGTTGCACTGTAACACCCTGTCAAATGCAATACAAAAGATGGTCAATGTGGCACCCATCAAAAAAAGTGCTAGATAGAAGAGTGCACATACTGTACAACAAAACAAAAGATTACTGCGTAATGTGCCATCATTTTCTATGCTGACACTGACTACAAAAGACATCAGGAACTTCTTTGGATTGATGATGCCAACTGTTTTACATAAAGTATACCGTGAAATATGTGGGTATGGATGTAAACTTTAAACTATTTACAGAGAACAGATTACTTTGTACTTTTTTATGTGGCCAGCAGAAGAAGAAGTGTTTTGCTTTTCATGTTTAAATACTGAAGCGCTTTTAGGTTGCACAGCACCAACTCTATGGAAATATATATATATATATATATATATATATATATATATATATATATATATATATATTTAATTTCATATGCCAACATCCATATATCCATCTTCTTAACCCACTTATCGAGGGCATAGTCATACGGCAACTGGAGCCTATTCCAGCAATCATCAGGCACCAAGCAGGAACAGCATCTGGACATGGTGCCAGCCCATCACAGGGTGAAAATGCTTGCATGCATACTCACACAAGCTAATCACCTATGCCATTTCACCTAATCTGAATGTGTTTGGACTGTTGGAGGAAACTTGAGCACCTGAAAGAAACCTACACAGACATGGGGAAGACATGCAAACTCTGCACAGGTGCACCTAAGACATGAATCCTGATCTTCTTACTGCAAGGCAGCAGTGTTACCATTGCAATAATGTGCTACCCATAGGCTAATATTGTAATTGAAAGTATATGCAAACAAAAAGAGAAGTACCAAGAAGTAATATATTTTATCTACAATGCAGCTGTTTATATCTCTGCTTAGGCTATCTATGGTTTTTGGTTGCTATAATGTGTAAGAAAATGTACGGTTCTAATTTCAACTGACAGACTTTCTGTAGTTAAGTTGCCTGAATTTCACAGAACTGGCAAATGAAGCAAAGTATTGGCAAACAATATCAACCCCTATGAGAGTAAAGGGAAAAATTGAAGCAGTAGCAGATTCTGAAGTCTGAGAAGCCATCTGAGTCATATTATGTCAGTACATGGTAGTTTCCAGCTGTTTTTCAGTAGTATTCTCAGTCTTGATTGATTGGTTACATTTAACACAGTATCCCCTGTCCATTTTTTTGCCGGGCTTCCAAATCTCTGCTCATGTTCACTCCTTTAGCAATTAAGCGTATACTTTTATTGTGTTTTCAGAAGTAATTAGTATTTTGCCAAACTCTGCAGGGTACTGGGCGTCAACATATGGTATTCAATATGCATGTCTGGAACAGTAGGATGACCAGTTGCCCTAGGTAAACATATTTCACTGTGCTCATTTTTAGTGACCATGGACATTAAATTCATAAATGCTGTTTACTATAGTTGTTGATTTTTATTGTCATCTTGCCTTTTAGCAGCCCATTTTAGCTAAAGATGTTGACTTTGACTTTATTGTTTATTTACCTCAATATGTGTGTTGAGATATATAAATATGTGTGGTTGTTTGATGGTATACTTTGCTGTTGAGACATTTGTTAATGTCTGCTGTGGACCGGGACCCAGTGAACAGTGCTATATAAGAATAAACATATTTTAAAATTTTATAAAATAATTAAATGTTTAATATACAATTTAAATTGAAAGTCAAGTATGTATTAAAGACAATTATGAATTTTAACAAAGCAAGGAATTGTATTAGAAACATATCTAGTCACAGCTGCACTTTCTGAAATTACTGTCTGGTCAACTTTGGCATACTGTGTTCTTTCTTGCATTATATTTTGACATAAGTACATAAAAATACATTTGTTATTCTACTTAATTTTGCAAGCTAGATTATTTTGGAATCAGTAACAAAAGTATTTATGCAGAACTGAGATAAGTTATGATAAAGAAATCTAACAGATTGCCTGCTCACCAAGTGTTTAATCACTTTCACTTTACTTTTACCTTATTTTACCTTTGATTTAATTTTAATTTCCTTCATTGGTACCTTTATGTGGTCAGCCTTTGTGTCATAATGTAGCTAGACCCAAATTTACCAAAATATCTAAACTAATAAATGTATATTTATTTCGTTGCATTTTACTTTTCTTTATAGTGTTTACATGTTGCCGTTTGAACTTGCTTGTAATGTAAATAGCTTTGCATTATTCTTGCTTATTAGAACTTATCAATGACATTTCTGTGTTTTCAATTTAAATGGATACTTTAACCTTTCATTGTGTTAATGTATCATATTAGAACACGCACTAAAGTACGTTGTAGAAGAAGTAAAAAGCTGTAGTTGTAATTAAATGTCTTTTCTTTTTTACAGCTTGTTGACACAGAATGTTGGATTGCTTTATGTTGGCAGCTATGAGAGACCTTTTGCACAGATGAAGGTAGATTTTTCAGTATTACTGTGTGCATTTTTTGTAATTTAAATGCCATATATGGGGTGAGTTGTTTTACGTTTGGTGAAGGGGATGGTACACAATTAATATTGGTGCGTGTTTTATATTTTAGACCACTTTCAGGTTTAATATTATTTTCTTTTAGTTTTCACAATTGTGTTGTGCATTTATGATATAGACATAATAGTTCATATGGTCATCATATGCTCTTGTTCTTTTGAGCAAGACCAGTTAGTAAATAACAGTTTAAATGGAGTGACTGGGATGCAGAAGTTCAATTGCTTAAGTTCTTCTGTACACACAGTACAGTATGTTCTTTTTTTGCCTGTGAAATATATATATGTTTGCAGTATATGAAACATAATATTTTAAAAAGTGCAATTGTTAATATACAACACATGTCAATAAATATAATAAAGTTTCTTGTTAAATGTGCCTATAGGTCCACCTTTGCCCAAACTAGCCATTATAGAATGACCTTGCTGGGTATGAAGCTGCCATGTACACAATTGCAAATAATATGTTATTTGATAAATGCATGAGACACTTCTTATTAAATGTGTTGGTGTGCAGCAGACATTTTCCTATCCTGCTCATATTTGGCATTTTTAAACAGCATTTTTCACTGTCTAGTAATTAATTTGTAAATCGTCACTAATTACTGCCATATCTTTACTACATGTATTATTGTATATTTTGTAATATAAAAGCAGCCCATCAGCAAAATTTACCAATTGGTTTTTCTTTGTAAGGTAATTTCAGATGGATCAGGGTTTATAATAATTTGCATTCATAAAAAAGATCCTTTAATGGACTAAACAATTACATTGGGACACTTCAATCTATTTCAAGAGGGATGAATAATGAGTTATGCCTTGTTGAATGGAACCTGAACAAAAAGCCCTGCTAAACAAAATTGAAAAAAAAATGTGTCACTTCAGTGTGTCTTATTTCTTACTAGAGTGGACCACAGAAAATAAAAGAGAATACCACACCACACAAGACAGCACCATGTTGACTTTCAATTACCCTAGGTTCTTGTCTATAAGCCGGACTTGTGTATAAGCCGGAGACCAAAAATCATACGAATTTTTTTTTTTTTTTTTTTATATTTTTATTTTATTAATTTTCATTGTAATCATTCCATACAAACAGATCAATTTATAACCCAACAAATTTGAAAACAAATCAAACCCCACCCCTGAGAAGGAGAGCTTAGCTAAAGGAAAATTTCTTTAAGCTTTTTAATAAGGCAACATTAGACAAAAGAAGGGGAGAAGTAAATATCTATATAAATAAGAGATGGAGAAGGGAGTTAAATGCAATAATAGTTAATTCTCTTATTCTAAAATAATATTGATTAAATCCTGAAAAGTTTTGAAAAAATTTTGTACAGATCCTCTAACTGAAAATTTGATTTTTTTTCCAATTTCAAATAATATAAAACATCGGTTTCCCACTGACTTATAAGAGGAGAATTAGGATTCTTCCAATTTAACAAAATAAGTCTGCGTGCCAAGAGTGTAGTGAATGCAATCACCGTTTGTTTGTCCTTCTCCAATTCAAGTCCATCTGGAAGGACACCAAACACAGCTGTTAGTGGGTTAGGAGGGATTGTGATACTAAGGCTGTCTGAGAGGCACTTAAAAATTTTTGTCCAAAATGATGTTAGTTTGGTGCAGGCCCAGAACATGTGACCCAGTGAGGCAGGAGCTTGGTTGCAGCGCTCGCAGGTTGGATCCTGGCCTGGAAACATTTTGGACAGTTTTAAGCGAGACAGATGAGCTCGATATATAATTTTTAGTTGAATAATTCTATGCTTTGCGCATATAGAACTCGAGTGAATTCTCTGCTTTGCTACCTTCCACTCCTTTTCTGATATATTGATTAAGAGATCTTCTTCCCAATGTCCTCTTGGATCTTTGAAAGGTAGGGACTCTAATAAGATTTTATATATTGCGGAAATAGTGTTTGTTTCCTCGGAATTGAGCAGTATTTTTTCCAGCATTGTGGAGGGTGCAAGGTGGGGGAAATCGGGCAATTTCTGTTTAACAAAATTTCTAATTTGAAGATAGTAAAAGAAATGTGTAGCTGGGAGGTTAAATTTTGAACGTAATTGTTCAAAAGATGTAAATATGTTGTCTATATAAAGATCTCTGAGCATTTTAATCCCAAAACTTTTCCAGGTATTAAAAACTGGATATACTTGCGAAGGTTGAAAGAGGTGGTTCCCTTGCAGAGGTGCCACTGATAAAAGATTTTCCATCTTAAAATGCTTCCTAATTTGGTTCCATATTCTGAGTGAGTAAAGCACAATTGGGTTATTAGTATATTTGCGATAACTTTCATTTATTGGAGAGCAGAGCAGGGAATATAAAGAAGTACTACAGGATTTTACTTCTATTGCAGACCAAGCCTGTGTATGTGCATTTATTTGTGTCCAGGTTTTTATGGCTTGTATGTTTGCTGCCCAGTAATAAAACTGAAAATTAGGTAAAGCCATGCCACCTTCTGCCTGAGGTCTTTGTAGGGTCGCTCTTCGGATACGTGGGTGTTTTGAGTTCCAAATGAATGAGGTTATTATTGAATCTAACTGTTTAAAAAACGATTTATTGATATATATTGAAATGTTTTGAAATAAAAAGAGAAGTTTAGGAAGGATATTCATCTTAACAATGTTAATTCTTCCGGCTAGAGTGAGATGAAGGGTTGACCATCTATGCAAGTCTTGCTTAATTTTTTCCATACAGACGCCAAAATTTTGTTGATAAAGAGCTTTATGTTTACTTGTGATATTTACCCCTAGGTATTTAAACTGATCTGCTATGGTAAAAGGTAGGGTGTCTAATTTAATATTATATGCTTGTGAGTTCACTGGAAAGAGTATACTTTTATTCAGATTAATTCTAAGACCAGATATCTTTTGAAATTCTGTTAGTGCTGTTAAAACAGCAGGGACAGTGTTTTCTGGGTCCGATATATATAAGACCATATCATCTGCATATAGAGAAATTTTCTGTTCCAGTCCTTCTCTGACAATCCCCTTTATCTGATGAGAATTTCGGCAGTGAACCGCCAGTGGTTCAATAGCGATTGCAAACAACAGTGGCGACAAGGGACATCCTTGTCTGGTACCACGTTCTAGTTTAAAGTAGTCTGAGCAAATTTTATTAATACAAACTGAAGCTTCTGGACTGGTATACAGTAGTTTAATCCAAGCACAAATATTCGGGCCAAACCCAAATTTCTCCAATGCAGTGAAAAGGTAATTCCATTCGATCATGTCAAATGCCTTTTCTGCGTCTAATGATAGTAATATCTCTGGGGTGTTTGATTTTGCTGGTGAATATATAACATTAAACAAGCGTCGGAGATTTGAAGATAGATGTCGGCCTTTAATAAATCCAGTTTGATCTTGTGATATTACCGAGGGCAGCACTTTCTCCATCCTTCTAGCTAGGATTTTTGAGAGTATCTTAACATCATTATTCAGGAGTGAAATTGGTCTATATGATGCACATTGTAACAAGTCCTTATTTTGTTTAGGAAAGACAGTGATTAATGCTTGTCGAAATGTTTCAGGTAGTATTTGGTGGTCTTTAGCTTCTGTAAATGTTACCAATAAGAGTGGAGCTAGCTGAGTGGAGAATTTCTTATAAAACTCTACGGGGTAACCATCAGGGCCTGATGATTTCCCGCTTTGTAGTGACTTTATAGCGTCTAGTAATTCTGTTAGCGTTAAAGGTTTATCTAGTTCCTCAGCACTTAAAGCATCTATTTGTGGTATTTGTGAATTATCCAGAAATGCATTAGATTGCGTGTTGTCTTCTTTGGGCTCAGTGGAATATAAAGATTTGTAGTAATCTCTAAATGTGTGCATTATTTTATTATGGTCGATGATTTCTTCTCCATTCTTGTTGGTGATTACTGGTATTGCATTGTGAACTTCTTGTTTATGAATTTGTTGAGCTAAAAGCTTATTAGCTTTTTCTCCGTGTTCATAGTAATGCTGTCTAGACTTATAAATAAGTTGTTCAGTTTCTTTAGTTGTTAAGATGTTAAGTTCTGTATGCAGGGCCTGCCTTTTCCTGTGAAGAGCTTCACTTGGACGCCTGGCTTGTTCTTCATCTATTCTAGTAATTTCATTTCTTAGCTCTGACACTTTCTTGGTTTCTAATTTATTTCTATGGGAAAGATATGAAATAATCTGGCCTCTTAGGAAGGCCTTTAGAGTTTCCCAGAGTGTTCCTGCAGAAACCTCTGTAGACGTGTTTGTCTCTAGGAAGAAGCTGATTTGTTTGGATATAAATTCTGTGCAGTTCTCGTCTGCCAATAAAAGAAGGTTAAGACGCCATCTGCGAGGTGAGTACGAGGGGCTTATTGATTTTAGCTCCAAGACTAGAGGGGCATGGTCAGAGATAACAATTGTGTCATATTTGCATGATTTAATTGTAGGCAGGAAATTATTATCTATAAAAAAATAATCAATTCTTGAGTAGCTATAATGCACTGGTGAGTAGAACGAATATGTTCTTGAGTTTGGGTTAAGAAACCTCCAGGGGTCTGATAAGTTGTGATCATTTAAAAACTGTGTAATTATCTTTGCAGTATTAGATGTCGTCCCCCCTGTCACAGGAGTCCTATCTAAAAGTGGATTTAAAACACAATTAAAGTCCCCAGCCATTATAATTTTATGAGTGTTCACATTGGGAATGGATGCAAATAGATTTTGCATGAATTCCTTATCATCAACATTGGGTGCATAAACATTTATCAAAATCATTTTACTGTTATATAAGTTGCCCATGACCATCACATATCTCCCTTCAGGGTCCGACACTACCTCTGATGCTACAAATGGAACTGTTCTATGTATGAGAATTCCCACCCCTCTAGTTTTCTTTATAAAGTTAGAATGGAACATTTGGCCAGTCCAGTCTTTTTGTAATCTGAACTGATCCTTGGTTAGTAAGTGGGTCTCCTGTAAAAATACTATTTTAGCGTTTAAGCCTGTTAGGTGAGAGCATACTTTCTTTCTCTTTAATTCGTGATTCAGGCCTTTAACATTCCAGCTCACAAAGTTAACTGTCCCATCATGGAGACATTGATTCTGAGTTTTTAATGTCATTTTATAGTTTTAATTGGTAATATGGCAGTTTTAATCTTAGTTTCAAGATTCCCCAGGAGTTGTTGCATGTTAGCCTGTTGCTGCATTGATATTTATAATTATAAGGATTATAAGAATAGATTAGATATAACCTGCTCTCCTTCTCTCCCCCCTTTATCCCCCCACCCCCCCATTTTGCCTCCCCACATGAGGCTAGACCCCACTTCGCGATGTTCCAGTCCTCTGACATACGAAGAGACAGAGCACGTCCAAAACAAAACAAACCCCACCCTGCAGCGGCGTTACAGAATTAAAACAGAGATATCTTTTACAGTTAAATCCTTAATACTATCTGCCGAAAATGTTCTCATTAACAATATTTAAGCTTGAAATAATCTTCAGCGCTTTTAAGTTAAGATATTAAGATTAAAAAAAAAAAAAAAAAAAAAAACAACCCTGGGAGTGATTTTAAAAACTAGTCTAGAATAAACCTGGTAATTCCTACTGTAATAGTATAATGGTAATTGTATAAATAGTAGAACAAGCATTAAACCAAGGGTATGAAGTTAAACAGTCTACTTTAAGGTATAGTAAAATAAAAATAAATAAATAAATAAATAAAAAGAAATAAAAAAATAAATAAATAAATAAAACGAATCCTACTTTAATCACTTCCACATTTTCACACTCACTTCTATAACTCTATAACTCTGATTAAAACATAAACATATAACATATAAAGTCCAGATAAAAACAAAAAAAAAAAAAAAAAAGAAAATAAGAGATGTATAATTATAATACCAGTCTCTTTAAACATGGATCCAGCGATCAGATCATAGGTCTTTCCCGTGCCTTGATAGAATACGGCTCTTTAATTTTAATTAACTTTCAAAAAAGTGTCGGAAACAGCTTCTTTAATTCTTTTTCAGCTTCTTCTTTGCTGAAGAAAATATAATGTCCATCTTGAACTTCCACTTTCAGTTTGGCAGGATAACAAGAGGCTGTATTTGATATCGGCTTCCCGTAGCATCCTTTTAATGTCGTTGTAGGATCTGCATTTTGCAGCTGTTGATGGTGAGAAGTCGGGAAAAATACGAATAAGATTATTTTCGAATATAATCTCTTGCTTGTGTCTGAGAAGTGCCATCACATCAAGCTTACATCTTAGTCGTTCGAAGCGGACAATAAAAGACCTAGATTTAAAGGCGCTTGGTATCTTTGTGCGATAAGCCGTGGCTATCTCATTGTCGAGTTTAAAGTCATCTCCAATTATTTTAGACAGTAATTCTACTGCAAATTTCACTGGGCTTGAGCTTTCTCGTTTCTCAGGTATACCCTCAATTCTTATATTATTTCTTCTGCACCCATCCTCCAGGGCTGCAAGTCTGTCTCCAAGTTTTTTGTATTTCAAGTTCGCAGCTGTGGCTTTTTCATCGGCGTTAGATGCCATTTGTTCCGCTGTTTCCACTCGAGCCGTGAGTCCCTGCTTAACGTCTTCCAGCTGATCTGAAACGTCATTAATATGATCATCAAGCCTTTTCAGTTTGGAGTTAGTTTCTTCAATGTGTTCCACTAATTTCTCCAACATGCCTTTAAAGTTCACGTCGAAACGTTCAAATAGACGCGTTTCCTTATCTTTGTTATCCTTCTTGAGCTCAGTGGCCACCTTCTTAAGATCATTTGTGTTATCTTTCTTAAGCTCATTCATGGTCGTAACCATAGCAGTGGCCAGTGTAGTGTTCATCTCTTTCTGTGTAGCTATCTGTGTAGCGATCATCTCTTTCAGTTCGGACAGTTCGCTTCTGCTTTCGTGCTCCACAAGTGAAAATGCAGCTCCTGTTACAGGCTCGCGATGAGTAGATGAGAGCACGTCCTGCAGAGCCCTTTCTAGTCTCGAATGATCCTCAGAAATCGGCGATCCCTCGCGACCTGTATCACTTGCGCCTTCGCTCCCATTTTCACTCTCGACTGGAGACGATACAATGGAGCGGGGCCCCAGGAATACGAATTTTTAAAATAAAATCTTATCATAGATAAGCCGGACTCATGGATAAGCCGAACGTACTATAACCTATAACTAATAGAAGAGAGGGAGGTCAGTGGTCTCACTCGCACCCATTTAATTTCTTTAAGGGGGGAGAGAGTGTGAGATATTGGCGTCTCTCTCACTCCCCGCATGGCGCGGCCAGAGCGCGTTCTTTCTGCTCTGGGCGTCGCCGAGTCAACACGCGCGCGTAGCGGTCATTTAAATTGTGATTTTATATGTAAGCATATTTAAATATATATCACGGATTTTTTGCTGGTTCGCGGATTTCTGCGGACAATGGGTCTTTTAATTTCTGGTACATGCTTCCTCAGTTGGTTTGCCCAGTTGATTTCATACAAGGGACGCTATTGGCAGATGGCTGAGAAGCTAGATTGCTTACTTTTCTCTCTCTCTTGCGCTGACTATCTGTGATCCTGACATATGGGGATTGAGCAGGGGGGCTGTTCGCACACCTAGACGATAGGGACGCTCGTCTAAAAATGCTGAAAGATTATCTTCACGTTGCTATCTTTTGTAAAGCTGATTCCTGAAAAAACATGCTGCACAGTGCTTCGCATACTTAAAAGCTCGAAGGGCACGTATTGATTTTTGACTGAAAAACAAACTCTGTCTCTCTCTCTCTCTCTCTCTCTCTGCTCCTGACGGAGGGGGTGTGAGCTGCCGCCTTCAACAGCTTTGTGCCGCGGTGCTTCACATACCTAAAAGCCAAACAGCACCATTGATTGGTTTGCTAGAGATTGTTTTCTCTATCTATGTGACATTCTGTGCTCCTGACACACACACCTTTGAAGAGGAAGATATGTTTGCATTCTTTTAATTGTGAGACTGAACTGTCATCTCTGTCTTGTCATGGAGCACAGTTTAAACTTTTCAAAAAGAGACAAATGTTTGTTTGCAGTGTTTGAATAACGTTCCTGTCTCTCTACAACCTCCTGTGTTTCTGCGCAAATCTGTGACCCAAGCATGACAATATAAAAATAACCATATAAACATATGGTTTCTACTTCGCGGATTTTCTTATTTCGTGGGTGGCTCTGGAACGCAACCCCCGCGATGGAGGAGGGATTACTGTATAAGCCGGATTTATGTATAAGCCGATATTCTATTTTTTCATTTTCACAACTTTTTTCCTTAGATAAGCCGCGGCTTATAGACAAGAACTTAGGGTACAATTTTGATATATTTTTACACTGTTTATTTAAAATTAACAAGTTCAGACTTCTGAATAATTTACTAATACAATGTTGTTAAAATCACAACCAAAGTAAAATGCTATAATACACAATGGAAATATAATACTACAAAAGAAATGTATAATCAGTACTGCTTGAAAGTTTCCTAACCCCAATTTTTGTTTGTTTTTTTTTTTATGTTTTTCTAGGAAATACTTATTTAATCACAACTTGTCAAAAGTTAAACAAATTATTGTGTTTTACATCCAAGCATTATTTTTGATCAGAGGAATTTATGTATGCAGCGTACATTGCTACATCATAATTGAGCATGTGCAAAAGTTAATGACCCATATGGTTCATTCGCTTGGGTGAGATGTTTGAGTATAAGCAGTTGCTAAAAACATTGGGTAACAATCACACAACCGATGTTTGAGAGGCCTACTGCAGTATGAAATTTAGAAAGTCAATCATTATCCATCATCCTTTTACCATTTAATACCTGACCCTTCACCAGATGGCAGCATCAGGCAGTACACATACAGGAACCAACCCTGTGGTGCCAGCCAATCATGGGGCATATTCACTCATATCGGCCCATTTCTGAGATGGCAGTTAGCCCCAACCATCTTTGGAATTGTGAAAGTAAAACAGTTGTACTTGTAGAAAAGACTAAATGATACTGGAAGAAAATGCTCAGTTTATTCATGAGTTCATTCATCAGTTTATAGTATAATCGACTATGGGTAAGATTTTTGACCACAATGAGTTTTCCTATAATGTCCATGTTAATTATTCCCCTGAACAAGAAGAAAACTCATGCTGGATGTCAGAGAGAAAGAAAAGAGTTGGGGCTAATTTAAGACTGTTCATGCTATATGGATGTTCATATTAAGACCTCAGATGATCCTCTGGATTATGTAGTAGATTTTTTGAAAGTGCACCCATTTTTGGTCACAGCAAAAATGTCTTTGGTAAAATCCTAAACCTGGTTGCCAACAAAATAGTATGATATTGCATTATTAAGATTGGCTCTCCAAATTTAATAGTTTACGGGGATGTTTCTGTCCATAGACTTAGGCAGCCTACCATCATTGAAGAAACAATTAATTCAAAGCCTTACATAAATAGTCTGAAGAATAAGATACATGTTTTGTTCCTGACATTTAATTGAGTGGAAAAAATCATACTGGCAGCAGAATAACGATCTGAACATTAAAGCAGGGATGGGTGACCTCTGGAATTACATCCCGCAAAACAGTTTAATCCGACCCACCGGGCAATTCATTTATTTTATATATATATAATTTTTTTTTTTTAATGATTAATACAAAAAAACAGCTGTCATTTGTATCACAAGTTTTGTCGCGCAGATAATCTCACACATTTTACAAACTGAGGAAAGAAGTAAAAAGAATTCATGGAGATGAAGTAAAAGCCTGTCATGAAGCTTAGTGATAGAAAGTAGTTATGTGATTTGGCCTTCATAATGGAAAGTACAAAGTACCTCTCAGAGCTGAATGTCAAGCTCCAAGGTCCAGCTTCTCAGGTCTCTGTTTCCAAATGTGAAATCATTTGAAGTGAAATTACAGCTGTGGCAAGTGCAACTAGAAAAGGGTAACACTGGACATTTTGAGGAGACATGCTCTGAAATTTGCATCTCTGTTTGGATTAGAAAGTTGGTTCAGAGTAATTTTGATAAATTAATGATTTTACCTCATGAAATAATAAGACTTTTAAAGTGTTTGAAATATTGTCTATTATTTCCATTGCTTACTTCATGATCTTTTAGTTTTCAAAATTAATATGAATGAAACTGTTCTGATAATTATTTTACAAGGATAATTAAGAAATAGCTAAATTAAATGTCACAAGACTGTTTGAGATGTTATGGCCTATTACTATTACTATTAAATGTCACAAGACTGTTTGAGATGTTATGGCCTATTACTATTACTATTAATACTTGTGATTGTGTGAATGTTAAAGAGCAAAAAAAAAAAAAAAAAACAGAGAACACAAAATGTCTGTGATGTGGAAGTTTTCTTATAATTAATGATGAAAGCCAAAGCCTAGCAAACTGTAAACTGTGAAAGTAAACATATGAATGAGCACAACAAAATTGCCTCTGGCAGTGCACAGCATCAGCCATCATTGTAGCAGACTCTTAAGAGGAAGAGAAAAAACACGGGCAATGAAAATAAAAGAATTGTTTGCCCAATATATTGTTTTGACGTTCAATGATCAACCACTCTTGGTTGTTGATAACATGGGATTTCAGTATCTCCTGAATGTGTTAGAACACCCAAGTACAACATTCTAAGTCATGCCCCTGTCATAGAGATTGTCTTACCAAGTATGCACGAATTTGTTAAAAAGCAAGTCAGCAGGTTATAGCACGACATAACAGCTGTCAGCTTCACCATTTACATTTGGAGCAGCAGTGTTTGTCTGATGTCTATCATCAGCTTAACTGCACAGTGGATAGATGAGAATTTCTCTATCCAGAGGGTTATGCTGCATGCAAAGCAGTTTCAAGGCTCCCATACAGACCACATAATAGCCAATGCATTTCAGGAAATGTATGGCACTTGGGCAATTTCAGAAAGTTGTGTGCACGTTGTGGTCTGCAAAAATGTCAAAAATATGATAAAAGGCATTGATGATGCTGGAGTCCCAAGGCTGGCAGTAGCAGTGGGTGTTTTTACATGGTGAAATGTTGTAGCTGCTGTGATAGTCAGGCATAAAATAGTTGGGTATTTCCGCCATAGTGTATTCCCGCTTAGAAGATGAACCAACTTTGCCACTCTAGTCGATCCAAGGAATGCCCATTTAATAGGCTGTGTGACGCATTTCAGTTAAAAGCAGCACGTGTGGATGTACAGTACCACTGTTTACTTTTTCTAGGTCACAAACCCTGTTTTTAATGTAAACAGCTAAACAGTAAATGTTAAGCAAGACTTACTTAAAATTAAAAATAAAAAATGAATCTTTACTATTTAACCTATGCTACATATTTTTCATGTATTCTTTGAAATTTGAGCCATTTTAAAAATGGTTTTGTAATCTAATCTATGTAATGTACCATACTTTCAGTTATTTTTTCTACTTTGAATTATTTTATTCTGAATTATGAGTCTTATATTTGATGTTAACATTGAAGTTGACAGTGGGCATAAACAAATACTAGCCTCATTATAATGGTATCGGTATTGGTGAATACTAAAAAATAAGTATTGGTAGCCATACTTGGTCTGAGAAAAATTATATTGATGCATCCCTAATTTTGTATGGTAGTTTTGATGATATCATGATCGCAGCTTTCTTCATTTGTTTTTTATGGTCTCTGCCATTTTGGAGTCTTATCATTGTGACACTACATGTTGCTAGACATGTGTTGCATGCATTGTGTGTCACATGATGTCAAGGTAGCCATGTTATAAAAGGTGGCCATGCTGTTTGAAGCATGTTATGCTACTTGAAAAATGCAAAAGTCTTTTTGTATAGAATCTTTCATTTAGATGTCTGATTTCAGTAACTTTGAATTTAGCAATCTTACTAGAATGATCTTTTGATCTCTAGTATTTCTTAGTTTGGGTTTGCCTGATTTTCCTTCTGTACACTCCTTTATATCTTAAACTCAGTTTGCTAATGATACTATAAAAATATAATTTGGTCTGTCTGGAAAACTTCTGGTGATCACACATTCTTCTTCTTCATCATCATTTTCTTATTATTGCTGTTGTTATGATTATTATTATATAAATTACTAAAGATTGCTGTTTGCTTCCACATTTTTTCGTTTTTTAAAGGTATTCCATCTTCAGCTGAATCCACAGGCATACACAGTCAGTTTGCTTTTCTTTTGCCCTCTTCCTTTGTGCAAGTTCTTCTGAGAAAAGAGATTAATCTTAAACCAAATTCCACAATATACTCCATGGTTTTTACCATTTAACTGATGTTGGACCACTTCTCTAAGCAGATGACCTATCATATTGTCTGATGCAGAGATCTAAATATCAATCTTTGTTCGTTACTCCCCTTATTTTACTGCTTAGTTACTGTGCCCACTGTGCCTACACACACTTCCTAATAACAATTGCCAATAATTAAAAGTGTAAATGAAGTGTTGAAATTCTTACCCACAAATCATTCCTGTGTATTGATTATCTCTCTTTTACAGTTGGCTTTGCACAGAATGAAAATCGTATAATGTATGCAGCTGTGGAAAAAAGGAATTTGTTTTTGCATTGTGTCTTATGCTTTCCCATTAGAATCATTATATTAATGTATTATATGATTTAATGTGGCATAATTGCTCCCAGCCTGCATATACTGTACAATAGCAAATTAAACCTTGTTATCGTCATCAGTTTCTTCGTAATTATTTTTATTTTATCGGGCTTCAGCCTTTAGTCATAGTGGAACAGTTTACAAAAATCAAAATGATAGCCTGTCTGAGGACAATGGATAGAATTGAGTGACCCTGAAATGTAAATATAACAACCCAGGAAAAACATGCAGAAGTTCTATAAGAAGGACATCCAGAAAGGAAATGACCATTGTCCCATGTGCAGCAATGCTATGTACTCTTCAACCCAAACTGCTTTTGCTAATACTCTTCTTAAAGGATCATTTCAGTGTTTTTAAGTGCATTCATATATAATGTACGAAGCACCTATTGTAATATCCTCTGTCTGGCTGTCTGTCTGTGGACCAATTTTGTTGAAATGTGGCACATGTATTCTAGAAGGAAATTAGTCAAGACAGTTTAATTTACCTTGAGATATTTTGAGCATATAATGCTGTACACGGTATTAAAATTTCAAAATCTGCTATTGAAAAAAAGCATTGGTGGATTTGCAAGCTTGTCTATCTTAAAACAGAGAAACATTCCATATGACTTCAACTACAAATTAATTTACTATTTCAGTTTCACCATGACAAAGGTTGCACCAACTTGTATGTTTTATATATTTTCCTCTCTCTCATCTTTGTCGAGATGGACATTCGTGGGGAAACCTATACATCATGGATGCTTTAAATTGTAACAGGTAAGATAAAAGATTTACATAACCATAGAAGCATAAAACAAAAGCACATAAAACAAAAGGTTATCTAGATATGAATGTACTACCTTGTAGTGTGTAAACCGTTATGCACACAACAGATAAACATTTACTCAGTATTTACCTCACATTAAACCAGTCTCATAGCTCCATTAACAGCAGTTTATAATATTCAATATTTTACTGACACCATGTGTTTTGTGGATTTGGAGAAGGCATTCGACCGTGTCCCTTGAAGCATCCTGTGGGGTGTGCTCCGAGAGTACAGGGTACAAGGCTCGTTGTTACGAGCCATTCAGTCCCTGTACAGGAGGAGCAGAAGCCTGGTCCACATTGCCGGTAACTCGTTTCCTGTTGAGGTTGGATTCCGCCGGGGTTGCCCTTTGTCACTGATTCTGTTCATAAGTTTAATGGACAGAATTTCTAGGCACAGCCAAGGAGCAGAGGGGGTATGGTTCGGTGTCCTCCGAATCTCGTCTGTGATATTTGCGGATGATGTGGTTCTGTTGGCTTCATTGGACAGTGACCTCCAGCTCTCACTGGAGCAGTTCGCAGCCGAGTGTGAAGTGGCAGGGATGAGAGTCAGCACCACTAAATCCAAGGCCATGGTTCTCAGCCAGAAAAGGGTGGAATGCTCTCTCCGGGTTGGGAACACATTACTGCCTCAAGTGGAGGAGTTCAAGTATCTCGGGGTCTTGTTCACGAGTGAGGGAAGAATGGAATGGAAGGTCGACAGACGGATCGGTGCGGCTTCCACAGTAATGCAGGCTCTGCAACTGTCCGTCGTGGTGAAGAGAGAGCTGAGCCAAAAGGCGAAGCTGTCGATTTACCAGTCAATCTACATTCCTACCCTCACCTATGGCCACAAGCTTTGGGTAGTGACCGAAAGAGCAAGATCGCGGATACAAGTGGCCGAAATGAGTTTTCTCTGCAGGGTGGGTGGACTTTCCCTTAGAGATAGGGTGAGGAGTTCAGTTATCCGGGAGAGATTTGGAGTAGAGTCGCTGCTCCTCCGCATTGAGAGGAGTCAGTTGAGGTGGTACAGGCATCTGGTCAGGATGCCCCCTGGACGCCTCCCTGGGGGAGTGTTCCGGGCATGTCCCACTGGGAGAAGGCCACAAGGCAGACACAGGACACACTCCCGGCTGGCCTGGGAACACCTCGGGGTCCTCCCAGAGGAGGTGGCCGGGGAGAGGGAGGTCTGGGCTTCCCTGCTTAGGCTGTTGCCCCCGCGACCCGACCTCGGATAAGTGGTGAATAATGGATGGATGGAAGGATACTGACACCATAATTTACTAGGGTCAACAGGCATTCCGATTTCAGACTCTGCGTCATGATAAATAATTTCAAAATGTCCCAGTTTTGCGAATTAAATAAAACACTGAGCTGACACAAGCATCCTAATGATATATTTAGAATATATTTACAAAACACCATGGGAAACAAAATCCCATAACCCAGACCCCATGTAATTTATGAATAATAACGTCATCAAAATTCTGACTGGGAAAGCTTCAATAAAAACTTGTATTGAATTTGAATATCATTGCAAGGATGACTAATAAGCAGACAAAAACAGACAGTACTGCCATTTATTTGATTACACTTCAAGCTCCTATGCATTCATTTGTGACAGTAATTTTTTTCCACATCCTGATCCCACTCTGATGGCGATGAAATAAAGCAGCCCTTAAAAGAATTTGAAAATGTGGTCACTCCTTAATTTATGACCATAGTGCCACAATCATCTGATATCCATAATAGTCAGTGGCTGTAATAAAGTTTATCTTTTACTTCTGTTATTCTCTAACATTTTTCATAACTGAGCACCTTTGTAAGTCCCATTTCATGAAAATTACTATGGCCAGACCTGCTCAAGCACAGAAGGAATAACAAAGGAATATTTATTTATTTAGGTTATGTTAATTGTCACATGCAAATTGTCACTGCGTATCAGTGTTACCTTATTGTAAACCAGTGAAAGGTTTACTTAGTTTTATATTGTAAAAATGAAGGAGTTTCTTAAATTTTTTACAAATTTCTTCAATTCATTTTAACCCAAATTTGACATGGTTGTTAAGCATTTTCTTTGTTTATGATGTATTCTTAACACAGTAGCCTATGAATAAGTATTTTAACAGTTATCATTATGATTTCCATGTATTTTTTCCTTATCAGGCTTTCAATTAAAAATTTTAAACAATGTTCATAAACAGTAGTGGGTAATGGTACTTAAAGTAATGGTATATTTTTTGACTTTGGTCTCATAATGTTACCAGTAGGCAGTAGACATGTTAGAGTTTTTGAGCTTGTAATTTTACCTTTTCCGCCAGATTTTTCTCTGTAGGAAAATGCTCTCTCTCATTATTAGTCTGTTCGTCACTCCACCCCTCACTACTTCATGTGATAATTTATTTCCACTTCTTCTATAGCTCTTGCCTATGCTGGGTCTGATCTGTTCATTTGGTTCCATAACTAATATATTACTTTTCATTTCAGTTTCTAAAATGACAGTAATATTATTTATAACATAAGGTTAAAAGGCTCCCTGTAGATTCTAGAAGCTTAGTCTTTGCCTTTTTAGTAATTCAAATATAGTTTTTTTACAGCTTTTTTTATCTTCAATCATTAGATATTTCTGATGTAGAATATTTCATTTTTATTGTGTACACATTCCCCTTAAAGTTGTTCTGTGGTAGCAGTCTTACGTTTCATTTAATTTATACTGATTTTCCTATACTATTTGGCTTAATTGGAATTAATCACATATTAATGGTTCATTTAACGAACCACATTGATGCCTTTTAATTCAAGGTGACTGCATCTGTTCTGTCAAAAAAAAAAATGTCGACCGTCTTCTACACTTCACTTTAAGCACTGACTGTGTCCTTCACGAAAGAACAGAATGTCTTTTTATATACAGCTTTATTCTTTCTGTTTGAACAACTGTCACTGACATTTTATTCAGTCAGTTTAGACCATTGTCAAGCCTTACAAGCTACTTGCTAATTGCTTCATTTAAAGCAATTTGTGTGGCTTCCTCTGTGATTTCTGTTTTGCCACATTAGCATCTGTCTGTGTTCTTTCACTTAAAGACGCCGCTTACTCCTGTTCAGTTGTTCTTGTCAAGGATGTTTTCTTTCCAATTTAGTATCTGAACAATGTGTACACTTTTATATTCCCATCTGTCCATTCCAGTCAATATTCTTTCAGATCAGGTGTTCTCATGGCTGGCTTATATGTAGCTGATTTTTTTTAATGAAAGAAGATGACAAAATGTAAACTTTTACATATCCACGTCACAAGAGCTGAAAATAAAATTTAATGAAAATATATTCTTTTCCTGCACATTAATTGTGGATTTGAACAAGGAGGCCTGATGCAGGATTTCATAGAACTTTTTAAATGAGGGAGGCTGGTTTCTGGAATCATGGCTTATATCTCTTTGTAAGGTTTAAAGCACATCAGAATTTCTGCTTTGCTGCAAGGCAGCTGTTGAATACATTTAAATACTTTAAAAGTAAACACTGAAATAAAGAAACCAGTTTCGGCTGCATTTCCTTTGTATTTGAATACTGTAATAAAAAAAGTAAAAGTTAAATTTAGGCAGTGCAGTCTAGCAGCTAAAGATTTAAGCTTGAAAGTTGCCATTTTAGTCCTTGCCTCTCACCCTGCATCCATTTTAAAAAGATGTATGAAAAAACACAGCACAGTATTTCAAAAACATGCCTGTGACCGTGCTCATTTTATGAGGGTGCTATATAAAAAAAATTGTGTGTGTTTGATGTTAAAAAAAGTTAAATAAGAAAAAAATTGAAACATTTACTGCTTTTAAAATAACGCATAACATGAAGTTCAGAAAATAAAAAGTAATCTTTGGACATTTTAAATATTTTCCATACTTACTTCTTTTGTCATCATTACAGTTCATGGTCCTTCCGTGACTTTGAACTTTTTATTAGAAGCATTCATATGAGGAAGGTCAAAGCTGCAGTTGTTTCAATTCTTTGTAATCAGTGCTCAAACAATAATATCTGGAAAAATCGGGCAGAGTACAATTACTGAATTCACTTTGCAAATTGAGCAAAATAGAAATGTGTTGCACTGTCGGTAACAGACTTGCTATTCTGTGTTTTGATACACAATGACGTAAAAGCTATCTCTGAAAAATATAATGGCTCTTGTATGAAACCTAGTATTCACTAAAGCAATTACAAAAGTCAATAGATTCCTGTGTTCTGAATGAATTATAAGACATTGTGACTGTGTTCTGAGAATGTTCTCCAGTTTACATCGGAAACCCTACACTATCAGCTATGGAACAGGCTTTTGAAATAATAAGCAGAATTTAATACTTGATTTTAAGTTAGTGCACAAACTGCAGCAAAAAAAAATCAGTAGGTTCTAACTGTCAAGCTACATGTGGTGGGAATTCCCCTTGTTCATGTATGGAAAATAAAATGTTGAATAAATATCCATTCATACATCCATCCCTTTTTCAGTACATATACTTATATGTACATATACCCAATACATATACAATGTATATACTGAACATATACCCAATTCATAGTAACAGAGGCTAAAGCCTATGCCAACAGCAGACAACTCATTGCTCACACAACTACAACAGAGAGCATGGGCATTTGTGAGATTTTAGTTCCTATATTAGTAGCATACCGTAACATAATATTCTAAAACAAAAACCCTCATTTGATTTCAGTGTTGTGGGAAGCCAGGGCCTTCTGCAGACAGCATCAGTTTCAAGGCAGCAAGTAGCCCTGAAAAAAATGTCTGCCTGACCTGATCATAGGGCATACTCAAGCACATAGTCACACTTACAATTAAGTTTTGGCAAATAAACCAGGCCATGTTTGATAATGTTTCCTGAGAACCAGAGTACCTTGAGGAAAACCCACACAGACACAGGGACAGTGTTCAGACTCCACGTAGGCAACAATCCAGTATAGCATTCAAACTCAGGACACCGGATCTGTGAGACATCAGCATTAACTACTGTGCAGTATTGTAATTACTTTTAAAACTTTAATAGAAATAAACAATTCACAATGTAAAATATGTTACCCAAACACATAACAGTGACATTGATTACAATTAACTCTTATAAACCTTTACATCAGAAATTAATCATCTGCAAGTCTTCGATGGTGCTAATTGTTAAGGGAAGCTCCTGAGGTACCCTACATCTGATATTCATAACACACTTCAGCTGATTTTAGTTCTGTAAGTGTACCTTATTCTTTTGGCAGTACCATCTTATCAACTCTAAAGCTAAGTTTACACCAGATGTAGATGAAATACAAAGCATTTATGTTCTTCCTCTTTTTTTATGACATTTATTAAGGCATTTCCATTTCCAAAACTCATCCATAGAAAGGTTTTCACTAAATGTGTGTTTTTGTCTTTGTCAAAGTAAAGCTATCCTTAACTTTGACCCCATTCTCCATTGTCTTGGGCATGTTATAATTATGAAGTATAAAACAAATGTGGTTGGTATCAATTTGATAAAATAATTTCACCTTAAATAGTTATTAATTCCTTTGTTAGAGTTTGGCAAGTGTTGCATGTTGATTAATACATGCAACTAAGAATTTTCCTGTACTTTGTAGAACTGACAACAATGACCCTATAAAACCTATATCTATTAAATTCATTATATGTGTAATTACCTTAGAGTGTTACATGTTATGCCTTACTAGAGTTCAGTTGTACTGAAACCTAAATGCTGTGAGGAATCACACTACCCACTTTGCTACAGTAACTAATATTTTATCTGTAGGAGGTTCAAATTTGTCTTTACTCTGTACACCTCTGACCACAAATATAATACCAAGTCACATCACTTGCAGAAATTCTCATATGATTCTGCACTTTTGGATTGTATTCATAAAGAGAATGAGAAAGAGTATAGGAGTCAGGTAGAGAACTTTGTTTTTTGGTGCAAAGAAAACTGTCTGCACCATAACATCTGCAGAGCCAAGGAACTGGTTATTGGCTGCACCAAAGAGCCTCTGTGTCCGGTCACTGATCAAGGAGTGGATGAGGAGGTGGTCCACTCCTACAAATACTTGGTGGTCCACATTAATGACAGGTTGGACTGGTCTTGTAACATAACGGAACTATATGAGAAAGGGCAGAGCAGGCTCTTTTTCCTTAGTAGACTGAATTATTTTAATGTGGGAAGTGACATCCTTCGATTCTTCTATAATGCTGTGATGGCCAGTGTGATTTTCTATGCTATGGAGTGCTGGGCTGGTAGCATCACTTCAAGAGTGGCCCAACTGAATTAACAAGCTAATTAAAAGGGCAAGCTTAGTTATAGATAGATAGATAGATAGATAGATAGATAGATAGATAGATAGATAGATAGATAGATAGATAGATAGATAGATAGATAGATAGATAGATAGATAGATAGATAGATAGATAGATACTTTATTAATCCCAATGGGAAATTCACATTCTTCAGCAGCAGCATACTGATACAATAAATAATATTAAATTAAAGAATGATAATAATACAGGTGAAAAAAACAAGACAATAACTATGTATAATGTTAAATATTAACGTTTACCCCCCCTGATGGAATTAAAGAGTCGCATAGTTTGGGGGAGGAACGATCTCCTCAATCTGTCTGTGGAGCAGGACAGTGACAGCAGTCTGCCGCTGAAGCTGCTCTTCTGTCTGGAGATGATACTATTTAGTGGATGCAGTGGATTCTCCGTAATTGATAGGAGCCTGCTGAGCGCCCTTCGCTCTGCCACAGATGTTAAACTGTCCAGCTCCATGCCAACAATAGAGCCTGCCTTCCTCACCAGTTTGTCCAGGCGTGAGGCGTCTTTCCTCTTAATGCTGCCTCCCCAGCACACCACCGCGTAGAAGAGGGCGCTCGCCACAACTGTTTGATAGAACATCTGCAGCATCTTATTGCAGATGTTGAAGGAAGCCAGCCTTCTAAGGAAGTATAACCGGCTTTGTCCTTTCTTGCACAGCGCATCAGTATTGGCAGTCCAGTCTAATTTATCATCCAGCTGCACTCCCAGATATTTATAGGTCTGCACCATCTGCACACAGTCACCTTTGATGATCACTGGGTCTATGAGGGGTCTGGGCCTCCTAAAATCCACCACCAGCTCCTTGGTTTTGCTGGTGTTCAGGTGTAAATATAGGATGCACTCTGGACCTCATGCAGGTTGTAGTGAGGTTGTAGCGATGGAGAGAATGAAAACAAATCTGAGTGCCATTATGAACAATTCTGTACATCCTCTGTCTGACACACTAACAACGAGAACTTCCAAGCAATGAAATATTCAGCAGAAGTGTGTCAAGAAATGTTACTGGAGCTCCTTTATACCAACAGCAATATGTCTGCATCATGCCTCATTATGTCAGCCAAGTCAGAACTATTTTTTCTTTTTAATTTTTTTGTTTTGTAGTCATTCTGGTGTGTGTTCAGACCAAAGAAACATAAGAAATTTGACAAATGAGAGGAGACCATTCAGTCCATCTAGCCTGTTTCTTTAGCTGTAGGGATGGCAGTGAAGAAATGTCACTTTGATTTTTGCCTGGTAAAACTGCAGTACTTGATGGTATTTCAAAATGTTTCAGTTCCTGGAGGTGGTACCTCAAAAAAGGTTGAAAATACCTAACCTAGAGATATCATGTGACATTTAATTAGATATGCAGCAATAGGCTGCTGTAGTTAAGAATTAGCTTTGATTAATACATCTACTATTATACAAAATCATACAGGAGAACATGCTCTGCTTCATTGTGTTAGGTTTATATAAGTGGGGACAATGATAGATGGTACCACATTTTATGGCCCTTGACTTAAAGTTTGGGAACCCCCTATATCTAAGGTATTTCATTAATGATGGATAAGAAAGATGAAATTTATGCTGGATGCTTTTGATTTAAAACTCTTCCAGACGGTTCAAAGGACAAAATTGTAGATACTTATAAACTGTGTGTTGGCAATTTTAAATATCACAGAAGTATAATGTTCTTGGCTGATCACTTAAGAGCAACACATGCATGAAGCCGCTGTTAAAAACTCATAATGTTAGGCAGCAAAATCTGTGGCAGACTATAGTCCACAAATGTACAACTTGGCTTATGTCCATAAATGAAGTAAATTCTGTAGAATTAGCTAAAACTGTTTGTTGCCAAAATGGATTACATCAGACTGTGGTTCTTTAAATTAAATTGAACATACTGGGCTGAGACATGTCACTTAGCAAGGTCTGATAATTCTTGCACATTACCTTCACATTGGACAATTTTGTCACATATAAATGATTTGAGCAGCTTAAAAAGTTGTACAACAGTCACATTTACAGGAGATTACTGGACATTGCTGAAATATCTTGATTAAACACACAATAAATCAAGAGATATTTTGCAGTCGATCACAATTAAAAATGTTAATTGTTTGACTGCCCTATTGCATGGAGTAAATGATGGTCACACTTAATTTATATACCAATCAAAATTAGTTGTCTTTTTCTGTTTCATTTATTTATTAAGAAACAGAAGAATGGAAGTTTTATGACAATACTTTGTGCTTTTAGTCAATAATTATGCAATAAAACTTGTTGCATGGGTTTACTGGGCTTGTAGCTAATACACTTACATTATAGTTCATGCTTACTCTATGCTTAATGCAACTAGTTTTAAGTTAGTTTTTTTTTTCGATAAGCAGTTTAAATTAAACAGTCATCATTGGTACATTTTACTGTCACTCAGTATCTTGAAAGGCTATACTGAGTGGGTAACTGCTATCCTGAATAAAACAGAAATAAACAGTCATCAATTTTCATATTTGTCGTAATCACTCCAAAGATAAGAACCTCTTTTTATTTACTTTGATACATCATTGGAGTAAGTGCATTTTGTCATTAGATAGGGATATCAGAATTATATTAAATTTAGCTCAGCTAATCAGGGCAGAAATACCTAGCATTTATGTATTTGTATGAAGACAGTTAACATTTACCTTGAATAGAGTTCAAGATTTACATGACAATGTATTCTCTAGTTTTTAAATACTGCAAACATCAAAGTTAATTAGTCCAAAGTGAGACACGCAAAACCAAGAAAACCTTAGTACTTACATTTTGTTCTGTTTGTGTTTAGATTACATTCATCCTTGAAATCAATAAAGTGCTGTTTACTCAATTTCAGGGTTATCCTAAATACTTGCAGAACCTAAATTAATATATCAGTATATTAGGTCTCTTCTGTTT
Organism: Erpetoichthys calabaricus; assembly: GCF_900747795.2. Lineage (NCBI taxonomy): Eukaryota > Metazoa > Chordata > Cladistia > Polypteriformes > Polypteridae > Erpetoichthys > Erpetoichthys calabaricus. The sequence continues at coordinate 173,216,544 of NC_041396.2, read as the reverse complement.
GAAGATAGTTTAAACAGCCTGGTTTTCATATCAGCCATTTAGATTAATGATTTATTTTAAAAGCTTTAAAGCTTTTCTTACTGTTTTCATGTTTTTTTTTTGTATTAACTTTTTCTATGTGTAGTTTCTGAAAGAAATTCAGCACAAAAACGCACATCTATTGTTTTTATTTGTCTCATTTTGACATCATAATCTTTAAAATATGTATGTTTATTTTCATTTTAATTAACATGAACAATCTTGGTCCACTAGTACAGTGCTGTTCAAGATTTACAGTTTCTTAAATCTCAATTGACGTTACTAGAGGCCTTTACCCATGATAATTTCCAAAAATCTGAGTACATACTGTACAAAAATAAAGATTATTCAGTTTCTTTGTTTGGCAAATTAGGGCAAAGTTAATAGTAACAGAAAATGGGAAACTTATTAAATAAATTTATTAAAGATAAATTACAGATCACCTAGCACTGTAATTAGCTGGTTTTTAAAATTATCAGTGACCTCATAAGGTTGTAATACAATAACTATGCTTTTTCTTGTTTTCTTTTTCATTATATCATATGTTACAGTTAAATACTGCAGTGTATTTTAGTCTGTTTATCTCAGCAGTCTCAACAGTGAATTGTAAATTCTAAGTTGTAGTATGTAACCCACACATCATCTAACCTTAGCTCTGAGTGAGTCACTGTGTTTGTTGTAGGGCTGTCTAGCAATAATGGAGTAAATGAGCTTGTAAATTAGAGGCTGAGAACAATAAATCGAGTAAAGAAAAATATTCTTTTAATGACCATCATTACACTATAAAAATAAATACATAAAAATATTGATGATACAATAATGGTAACTCTGATAGCACTGGGTGTAATAAAGTTCTATCTATCTATCTATCTATCTATCTATCTATCTATCTATCTATCTATCATAAGTTTTATTTTATAACACATCTCATATACATTATTGAATACAGCTAAATTAATGTACACATTTTACAATTTTATTTCCCTTAAAATACAATAAATAAAAACAGATATTAGTAAAATGTGCCACCAAAATTCTAGTCTTCATTACTTAAAGAACTTTGAAACATCCAGCCCCTCCTGGGTGTACAATATGACATTTTCCAAGTTACTATCTCTTGTAAAATTCTGAGATCTCGATGATGCTGGAATCACAGTTGAAGTGATGTCCTCCAAGGCAATGACATAGTCTGTATGATTGCTGTGAATCTTTGACAGTGGTGCATTGTGCTGCACTAGGATCACAAGAAAAAAAAACAAACAACTAATAACTGATAATAGTGCTAACCTCCACAAATTTAAATGTCTATCAAATGCATAATGTAAACAGCCAAGCCAGGTGTGATGAGCAAACTCTACACTGAAATAATTTCACTATGTATGTATAAGACTCTTAATATTTTTAAACAAGTGATAATAATACCAAAAAAGGTGTTGAGAAGGTCAGAACTTAAAGATTTCAGGGAGAGATTTGGAACATTATGGTGTAGGTGCAGGTAATTTGAAAATATATGGACAGACAGGCAGACAGACGTTTTTGATCCCGAGGGAAATTTAAGAGAAAAAAAAATGAAGAGCCTTGTATTCAGTTAAGACTGCTTTAAAATAGTCACAAAATACTTGATGCCAAAGGAGTGTTATGTGCTCAGCTACTTGCTTTTTTAATTCAGTAACACTTGCTGCCTCATTTTGAACAAGCTGTATCCTTTCTTTTGACAATACTAGTAAAAGAAACCTTGTTAGCTAAAAGAGACCGTGCAATGACATAAATATCTTAACTCAAGCTATGTTTCTTAAATTTAGAAGACGCCGCCTTTGTAACCTGTGTAATGTAGAATTAAAAGCTCAACTCTGAGTACATCTTGACACCTGAATTATTTACCGGTACTTCTGATTAAAAAAAAATTCTTATTACTGATAAATAATTTCCTGATTAGATTCTTGTTTTTTTTGTACAACCAATTATTAGAATTTGTTGGGTTTTTTTTATAAGTTTAAGAAAATTGCTCTTCATTTTGTATATAATTCAAGATAGACATTTAACAATTTTGTTTGTCACTGGCAGATCTACAGTACCTATAATGTCACTTGCACTATGGCTATATTTATTGATGGTTTTAGAATATATAAAGAAAATTGTATTGGACCAAGGATTGATCATTGTGTTAAACTATATGCCATATCATATATTTCTAATTGAGAAAGTTACCAAATTCAAAAAGAATTTTCTTACAGTTAAATATGACTGAAGACACCTTTAGCCATTGCCAGAGAGGCCAGCCCTGCTGTTCTAGATGCTAAAAATCTCTGATGCCAAATGTATGTAGCTGTCACATTTAGAAACATTAGGTCAAAAGCATCATTTGTATCTGCATTAAGTAATTTACTACTTTAAAGAGTTTCAGAATTGAAATTATATCCCCAATATATTTTATCTAGTACTTTTATAGACTATTTTTAACAGCTCATTTTTTGTTTACATTTTTGTAGATTTTATAAGCAGATATTCAACAACTGTATTTTTAAAGCAAATTGTCTAGTAATGCTGCCCATTAAGCAATTGAAGACTTCTTTTAAAAAGCCTGTTGGGACTGGTTGAGAGGTACAGATGGGCAGTTTAAATTGAGCAATTACTCGTTCACTTTAAAGTTAATTTATTTTATTAATAGAAGGGGAATTCAACACTGCTCATAACTTCAGCATGGTACTTGATCATGTATTATAAATTCTCCTTGCAAAAGTACATGTATCAGATGATCATTAGTTGAAAGTAATATTTTTTTTATATTTTTGCATTGTAATTTATAATTATGAAGAAGTATGATTGTCTTTTGGCTCAAACTGCAGGATTACAGTACATTTAATTGTGTAAATCCTCAGATTTGGTTTTACTCTATTTACTCTCAGATTTGAGGCAGATCCTTTTGAGATTACACTCAGCTGTAGTTTTCCATTATACAGTAGTATTTGGTGATTACTTCTTAAGTGTTTGCAAAGCTACACTGTCAGTAGCAGTCTTTAAAACCTGTTAACCATGCTGTGTGCATGGTTGGTAATATCAGCAAAACTACTGATTTTAGCAGATTTTGAAAGATACCTGAAATGTAGAGGCAGATAGTATACAAAAATAATTTCTCATCATTCAAACCTTTTACTCATATATAGCTAATATATAAAACTGAATATACAATACAATACAATACAGTTTATTTTTGTATAGCCCAAAATCACACAGGAAGTGCCGCAATGGGCTTTAACAGGCCCTGCCTCTTGATAGCCCCCCAGCCTTGACTCTCTAAGAAGACAAGGAAAAACTCCCAAAAAAAACCTAGTAGGGAAAAATGGAAGAAACCTTGGGAAAGGCAGTTCAAAGAGAGACCCCTTTCCAGGTATTTTGGGCGTGCAGTGGGTGTCAAAAGAAGGGGTCAATACAATACAATACACAGAACAGAACAAATCCTCAATAAAAAATAAAAAATAAAAATTTTTTAGAAGTGCGAAGCAGAATTTAACAGTAGATGATATCACATAATAAGATTTGGATAATTTTAGACTCCTGGAGACCTCATCCATCAAGCTGCCTGCCCCATTTGGCCATTCCACTGCTGAAACAGTGTTGGGCCAGCCAATCCGATGAAAGGACCCCTCTTTCTCACGATTCCTGCGATCCTCCATCAGGGATGACTTTACCTCAGGCAGGCAAAACAACTTGGCAGGTGGGCCGTGGCACCAAGTGCCACATTTGAGTACCGAGAAGAGAAACAGAATAGGTGAGGGTTAGTATCCAATTCTAACTATCATATTACTTATGTTTTAGTGCTAATGACTAACAACAGAGATGCAGTATGTACAGTTAATCAGCAGCTCTAGTCAGGATATGCTAAACTGAAGTAGTGAGTCTTCAGCCAGGAAATTTAAAAGCTGAGACCGAAGGGGCATCTCTATAAATAGTAGCAGGCAGACCATTCCACAGTTTAGGGGCCCTGTAACTAAAAGCTCGACCTCCCATTGTTATTTTATTAATCCTTGGAACCATAAGCAGACCAGCATCTTGAGATCTTAATGTGCGCTCTGGTTTGTAAGTCATGATAAGTTCAGACAAGTAAGCCGGACCTTGGCCATTTAATGCTTTATATGTTAAAAGAAGGATTTTGAAATCTGCCCTAAACTTAACCGGGAGCCAGTGTAAGGATTTAAGAACTGGAGTTATGTGTTCATATTTTCTTGTTCTTGTAATAATTCTTGCAGCCGCATTTTGTATTAACTGGAGGCTGTATAAAGAACAGTTTGAACATCCAGTGAACACCGCATTGCAGTAGTCAATCCTACTAGAGATAAATGCATGAATTAATTTCTCAGAATCCTGTTTATTTAGAAAGCGCCTTAATTTCCTAACATTTTTAAGATGGAAAAAGCATGTTTTTGGACAACTTTGTAATATGCGCTTTAAATGACATGCTAGAGTTAAAGATAACTCCTAGATTGCAGGCTGATAAAATTATTTGGGATTCCAACTGAGTTAAATGATGACAAAATATTGTTATGATCAGCGTCATTCCCTCCAACAATTAACATCTCTATTTCATCTTATATAAAGACAAGTAGTTCTCATCATCTGCGGTGGGTTGGCACCCTGCCCGGGGTTGGTTCCTGCCTTGTGCCCTGTGTTGGCTGGGATTAGCTCCAGCAGACCCCCGTAACCCTGCGTTCGGATTCAGCGGGTTGGAAAATGGATGAATGGATAGTTCTCATCATCCACTCCTTTAATTCACTAACACAACTAATTAAAGACAACATCGGAGAAACTTCATCTGATTTAAATGAGGTATAACTGGGTGTCATCTGCATACAAGTGAAAATGAACATTATATTTCCTAATGACAGATCCCAGTGGAAGCATGTAAAGTGAAAACAGTAAAGGTCCCAGTACTGAGCCCTGCGAGACACCATGTTGAACTTCTGTGTATAATGATGGAGTACTGTCAGCACATACAGATTGGAATCGATTTGATAAATAAGAACTAAACCAAGCGAGCACGGTGCCTGTAAGCCCAACATCATTTTCTAGCCTGTGTAGTAAAATAGAATGGTTGATGGTGTCAAATGCTGCACTTAAGTCCAACAACATAATTACAGTGGAGTTTCCTTCATCAGAGGATATCAGAATGTCGTTTACAACCCGCGTTAGTGCCGTTTCTGCACTATGACCAGTGCGAAAACCAGACTGGAATTTCTCAAATAAATTGTAATGCGTAAGGTGTGACTGAAGCTGATTGGCGACTACTTTTTCTAGTATTTTAGAGAGAAACGGTAGATTTGAAATAGGCCTATAATTATTTAGTATGTGTGGGTCTAGGTCTGACTTTTTAAGTAAAGGTTTAATGACTGACATTTTTAGTGTATCAGGTACTGTGCCGTGCAATAATGAACTACTGATAATGTTTAGAATAGACACTGCAAGAACATTCATTGCACTGTTTACTAGTTTTGTTGGCACTGGATCTAGGGAACAAGTAGTGGGCTTCATTTTAGAAATTAAAGTTAAGACTTCCTATGTGTTTTCATGTGTGTCCACTATTCATATCCACACTGTTGAACCTATCTCCACTACGTTTTGCACAGATTCCCCATTTGTACAGGGGAATACCATATTCTATGTTTTGTTCCAAAATTAAGTTGGTGCTCCCACCCTGACACTACCAGTTGGTGCTCCCACCTTGAGCAGTGTTAGGTACCTCTGCTAGTTTGTCATATAAAAGAAAAGACTACATTTATCTGAGACACTTATTGTCAATCAATATTACAGTAAGTCCCCTAGATGTGATTGATTATAACATGCAAACATTTTTATGGTTAGGTTCCATATCACGCTAAGAAGTAAAGGGCCAAGCACCACTAAAGGATGTAGAATTACCAAGAGTTGAGTTTTTTGCACTTAAGAAAACAACTGTTCAGCTCCTGCCCAACCTTTTTGACAGCAAGGACCACTTTATTAGATGCAAATTTTGGGGGGGGGGGGGATGCAGTTTTTAACACAATTTACATAACATTTCTATTATTATTAAGTTATTAAGCAGTTCACATACGTTTGCAACCCGAGATTTTTCTTCTTGTTTTGCATATAACAAAGACATATGCTTTGCATTTGTCATTCCAACAGATTGCACATCACAAACATTAACACTGTTATCACTTTTTCGTGTCTGCCGTTTCTATAGGAGGGTGACAATGAGTTAAATTCCAATGGATGTTTTTCAAATGTTGACAAGCAATAAGCAAAAAGTATCACTGAAAACCACAGAAAACAAAAACAGCAAAAAAAAAACAGTACGAGGAAAGTTCGAAGAAAGAGTTTTTTTTTACATTGTTTCTGTTTGGGGATCATTGTGTAAATGTGTACAACTGAGTTGCGACCACAGATCTAACTGCTCTGTGGATGATTCGTTCAAGCATTTCAAGGTCACTTCGTTGTAATGAAAGTATCTGCTGAATGTACTTCGTAGTAACGCGATTTCTATAGACTCGTGTCATATGGGGAATTTGTCGGGACCATAAAAATACTTTGTTGTAATACTCTCTCACCTCGGTCTCTCTCCTCTCTCTGAGCCACTGCAAAGCCCCGCCTGCCAAGCGTTCTGAAAAGTCTGAGTGAGTCTCCGTTGCCGGCAGTTCTCTCGCGGCCCAGCTGTCAGACGGCTGCAGCCCGGTATTGGGCCGCGGACCAGGGGTTGGGGACCCCTGCTCTAAAATGCTTTAAATTTGAGCAAACTGCCAATTGATTCCACTTTTAGAACTCTGAGCATTGGAAGCCACAATTCTAAATGCTACTATTTTTATTTTATCTTGCTTTCTCCTTTATTTAACTTTGCTGTCTATTTTGTAAATATTGAATATTTAGTTTTCTCAAAAGTCTTAAAAGTGAACCTGATTATGAGCCAGCTAACACTTTAAAATTGGTTTAATAAGGCATTACTGTGGTCAGGCAACTTTTTATTACAGTGTGCTGTTTTTATTACAGACTGTGCTGTTATTTCCATTTGAGATGTTAATTAACCTGATTAGTTTAACAGTTTGAGTACTAGAACAAGTTACAAATTTCTGCTGGCTCCATTGTATATAGTAGGCAGCATGCTTTAGCCATGTACATTATTCTAAATCTAAGATGAGAACCTAATCAACATGTCTTTATGAGGAGACCACTAGATCTGTATGCTTTTTGAGACTTGAAAGTATATATAGTAGGTCACAACATGTTTCTGTACCCTGTATTTAGGCAAGATGGTAAATTAGCAAAATGGTGTTATCACTCTGCTTTATAAAGTAGGATTTTATATTTTGTGGGAACCAGCCTCAACACGGACAGACAACACGACAGCTTTTATCCAAAACACACAAGTTTTATATTATCTTTAACAAGTACAGTGCACTAGTCACTCACAATCCTTCCTTCTCTTAGTCTTTTCTGGATGCCTCCACTCCTCTCTCGTAAACTTCGTCACGCTCCCTCTCAACTCTGGTTCCTCAACTAGAGTGAGGCGGCCCTTTTTATACAGTACCCGGATGTGCTCCAGGTGCTTCTTAACGATCTTCCTGCAGCACTTCCGGGTGTGGCGAAAGTGCTGCCTGAACACCCGGAAGCACACCAGGTGTATTAGCCTCCTGGCCTAGCAGCAGTCCCTGTTGTGGCGGAAGTACTGCAGACCACGTCTCCTGGAACGTCTGGGCAGACCCTGGTGATGGCCATGTGCCCCAGCCGGGTGGAGCTTCCCAGCACCGAATGTGTGGCCCACATGTGAACCAGGGTGGTTGCCCTCTCGTGTCTTGGGGGGAGGTATTGGTCCTTTCCCGGTCCTTCCACCTTTCAGGCATCCCGACCACGCGGACGCCCCAGCTGTCTGTCAGAATTTCAATATGTATTTTATTTTCCATAATACTATGTTAACAAAATATAATTTACCATACCCTGCATAACAGATAATACACATTCTGTTAATTTATTTAATGCATGTAGTTTATTAAAGTAAGTAAGAAATAATTTTTCCTTTTCATTTTGTGTCTCAACTTCACTTCAGCTGCAGAAACAGATAAATAATGCCTGGCTATATTGTAAAGCAGATAAAATACCACATAGTTTTCTCCTAAACCTCTCATTTCAAGTGTAGTGTGAAATTCTGCTCACTGTCCTACAAAATTAAGTCATATACAGTATCTGCTTTGAGAAGCTGTATTGAAGAAAAGAAAATGATACATCCCTAGAAAGAGCATATCTCACTCTTATGGGTTAAGTGAACTAATCTGTTGAGTTCTGAGCAGGAAAGATTTAGACTAATTACCCTTATGACCCAATGTAGGAGTACAGTCTCATTTTCTGTGTGAGGTGCATATGGCAAAATAAAGACTGGGCAGTAGTACCTTCAGGGTGAGTGGCACAAAATAAAAATTTTGGGCAAGTAGCTGGCCAATGAGCTTAAATAAAGCCAATTACTGGAGAGAGACAAAAGAAGTGTACAGTCTGGTGACTTTAATTCTATCGCAGTGAATATGAAGGCTGCAGTGATTGAAAAGCTGTAGATGAAAGGTAAACTTTTAATTTACCAACATATGAAGGTTTCAGAGAGTATTAGATAGAAACTGTTCACCAAGGTTTGCACACCAACCTAATTAAAACTGAAATGTCTAGTGTCGGAACACTTCAATTGACGGACAGGTTTATGTTGTTTCAACAGTGCAGACAAATATTTTAGTGTTGGAACAGAAAGCTTTAACTTGGTTATACTGTTTTGAAGATGTCTTGAAAACAAACAGTAAGCCAATGTAGGCAAGCCAAATAAATGGGCAGTGCAGCAGCAGCGTTTTGTTCAGATCAAGAATTCTGAAACTGCCTGTATGTCAACCAGAGTATATAGTTGCACTATGCAATGTGTATTTTATATAGCACCCGTTGCAGCAGATTGGCTTATTGAGCTGCACAGATTGTCAAACAGAGAGCACCACAGAGATATCAGTAAAATATAATGTGTTTATTTAATGAGTGCCAACTGCAGTATAGGACACTGCATATGTGCCAACAGATAAAATGGTATGCTTTGTAAGAAATATAATCATATTGTACTCATTTGTCAGTAATGCACAATTGGTGCTATTCATGCACTTGGCTTAATGCAGCATGCATTATTCTATTGTACTGTACCTACTTCAGGAATGAAAGATGTACTCCCATCTTCCTGGGTACTGTGATTAGGCAGCTGGAGGCAGAGCAGATATCGTCTTCTTCAACGTTCTGCTTCAGCTGGCTGGCTCATTTTCAGTTCTTTACTAAAATTACACTTAGGACAGATACTGCTATATACTGGAGTTAAATATGTTCAAAAATACAGCTTGCGTTCAAAGATAAAAAAGATTAAACTTTGCAAATCCAGGTGTACAGTAATCCCTCCTCGATCGCGGGGGTTGCGTTCCAGAACCCCCCGCGAAAGGTCAAAATCCGCGAAGTAGAAACCATATGTTTATATGGTTATTTTTATATTGTCATGCTTGGGTCACAGATTTGCGCAGAAACACAGGAGGTTGTAGAGAGACAGGAACGTTATTCAAACACTGCAAACAAACATTTGTCTCTTTTTCAAAAGTTTAAACTGTGCTCCATGACAAGACAGAGATGACAGTTCCGTCTCACAATTAAAAGAATGCAAACATATCTTCCTCTTCAAAGGAGTGCGCTTCAGAGAGAGAGAGAGAGAACAAAGCAAGCAGTCAAAAATCAATAGGGCTGTTTGGCTTTTAAGTATGCGAAGCACCGCGGCACAAAGCAGTTGAAGGCAGCAGCTCACACCCCCTCCGTCAGGAGCAGAGAAAGAGAGAGAGATAAAAACAAACAATCAAAAATCAATACGTGCCCTTCGAGCTTTTAACACTAGAATTACCAGAGTCTACGAAAAAACTTGTAGATCCGGCCCACCTTAAAACCGTTCTCACCTCTCTTTTGTCTTCTAAATGTGCCGATTAAGAGGAGCAGCGAGCAGCCGGCTATTCCATCCCCCACCATCGCAGAACATTCACTAAGTTTTCCCAGCTCATGGCTTGTTTGATTATCTGGGAGTGACTGAACTGCTGGAGTTTTAGAATAGAAATAATAGATCGCTATTTGGAATACTTGCATTTCATGCGTGTTCCGTTTCTACAGTAATCTGTGTAAACACATTGCTAAAACAGAAACTTTTTCATATTTTAGTAATAAATGTTACAAAATGTAGAATGTGTAAAGCCCGAGTTCCTAAGATCAAATAAACACTTCTACAAAAGCTTCACACACCATATAACAGTTTCCGTGGCGTAGCGCGCTAAGATTTGCTTCTCAGACCGAGTAGCTTTTCTTTGCCTCACAAACATGAGTTCAATTCCCCGCTGGGGATAAAGTGTTACTTCTTTTTTTTGTTTTTAACCTCAAACGGACATAAAATTTGTAAATTGGTATGCACTGTCAGTTACTGAGATCGTTATATTTTCATGTGGGATGCTCCTTTTAAAATATTTTTTTAACAATTGAGACTGCAATTAACATGAACAACTGTCCTTATAACTTATTTTTTTCAAGATCCATAACACACAGACAGACAGCACTGCGTAATACAGAGACAGACAGGCAGAGATATACAAACAAACAGGGAAGGCACACGTACTGAAAGAAAAAGCACTGAATGAGCTCACCCGCTCTAACATCACCCCTCCCCCCGATCTGGCCCTCTAAGTAACAGCGCAAGTACAGACGCAAACCAAGTGTGATCAAGAGTACTGGTTCGATCCCCACTCACTCCTATATTTGCCGTTTTCAGTAGTAAGCTGCTCTTTTTGTTAATATTATACAGTACACACATGCACTTGATTTGTGTCTGTACTTGCGCTTTTACTTAGAGAGTCAGATCGGGGGGAGGGGTGATGTTAGAGCGGGTGAGCTTATTCAGTGCTTTTTCTTTCAGTACATGTGCCTTCCCTGTTTGTTTGTATATCTCTGCCTGTCTGTCTCTGTATTACGCAGTGCTGTGTCTGTCTGTGTGTTATGGATCTTGAAAAAAATAAGTTATAAGGACGGTTTGCTGACTTGGAGCACCACTGCCTTACTGTGCCACAGAGACGCGAGTTCGATTCCCAGCTTTGAAGAAAGTGTTTTTTTTTTCCTCAAACGGACATTGAATTTATAAATTGGTATGCACTGTAAATCGTTAACTTTAAAATGTCAATCGCGGTTATTTCTGTTGATTAATTCATGCTTTTTTACTTAGAGTCAGAACAGGAGCTTTTTCTGCTTATTCAGCTTCTGATCTGACTCAAACAGTGCCAGTATAACTTCACACCCAACCTGACGCTGTTCGTTTTCAAATAATATTGCATTACTTCGACGATGTTTTCTGATTGTTACTATTCGCGTCATAAAATGATTTCTTCAAAACGTCACATATATTTGTCTCTTTCTTTTTTTAAAATGTGCGTTGTAGCACTCAGCAACTGGCCACCTGCATGTTCTTGCGCACACTAAACAAGACAGCGCTATATGCAATCATCAGATTCAAATGTTAAGTTATATAGCACAGAATGGAAATCAGCAGTTCTTAGCATTCCACCACGCAAGCTGTCATATCAACCGCCTACTGTAACTTGCTTTCTTTTTTCTTTGGTTATAGTCTTGAATAAAAGTGCACTTGTTTTGTTATACTTTTACATCAACATATGTTCCTGTGTTTGAGCTACATGGGCATGCTCAAAAAATACACGTATAATGCCACGAAAAGTGCATGCAGACACTTCAGTTCGCAAGCATTGGTACGACAATGCAGTCACAAGTACACTGCAGGGCTTTAGCGCGTCTTTATGTGAAAACAGCATCAGATGGGGAGTGTCTGATGATTGCATATAGCGCTGAAGTTACTGCTCTTTACTATGCTTTCCTCTGCATGTCCTGGAGTACAAAAGAAACAGCATACAGCAACATGTGGGGACTGGCAATATTGTGGGAAAAAAACACGCGGTCGTATGTATTGTGATACACTGCAGAACTATAGCGCGTCTTTATGTAAAAACAGCAGTGTCAGGTGGGGGGCGGTAGGGATGGATCCTGAACGCGACTGAGACAATGAAAAGTGAATTTTAAAAAAATAAAGCTAACCTTTACAAATATCATAAATTACACCAGCTGTTACAGACTGAAATCAAATGTATCTTTTTATTCTAAAATAGTGAAAATAAGAACACTTCTCAAATGGGAGTTGTGCAGGATCGAACTCATGACCTTCTGATTCCCAGGCAGCGACTGATACTGTTACGCCACGGAAGCAGTGATAGTTAATTCATATCAATGTCTCACACTAAGGTGGGTTTTTTTGGCGGTGGCTTTTTTTTGTACCTTTTGTGAAAGTGTTTCTTTGATATTTGGACTTCAGGCTTCATACATTATATAGTTTATGCCTACATTTTGTCAATTGCTACTAGAATATATAACACGTTTCTGTTTTAACAATGTGTTTACACAGATTACTGTAGAAATGCAACACATACGAAATGCGTGTGTTTCAAATAACAATCTTATTATTTCTACTCTAAAACTCCACTTCACTCCCAGGTAATCAATCAAGGCAAGAGCTGGGAAAAGCCTGTTTACTTTCTAAGTCGTTGGGGGGATGGAATAGCCAGCTGCTGGCAGCATGTCTTTATCAGTACATTTAGATGACAAAAGACGCTGGCGGAGAGGTGAGAAAGGTTTTAAGAAGCGATTTAAGGTGGGCCGGATATACGAGTTTTTTCGTAGGCTCTGGTAATTCTAGTGTTAAGTATGTGAAGCACCGTGCAGCATGTCGCTTCACGAAGCAGCTGCACAGAAGGGAGCAATGTGAAAGCATTTTTAGACGAGCGTCCGTATTGTCTAGGTGTGCGAACAGCCCCCATGCTCACACCCCCTCAGAGAATGTCAGAGCGAGAAAGCAAACAATCAAAAATCAATACGTGCTGTTTGATCTTTTAAGTATGCGAAGCACAGTGCAGGAAGCATATCGCTTGACAAATCAGCCATATGCAAGCCCAGCAAGAAAGAGAGCAATGTGAAGGTAATCTTTCAGCGTTTATTGAGGAGCGGCCATATCCTCTAGGGGTGCGAACAGCCCCCGTACTTACAATATATTTGAGGAGTTTTATTTAATACGTAATACGCGCTCTGGTTGGGTAGCTTCTCAGCCATCTTCCAATAGCGTCTTTTGTATGAAATCAACTGGGCAAACCAACTGAGGAAGCATGTACCAGAAATTAAAAGACCCATTGTACACAGAAATCCGCGAACCAGCAAAAAATCTGCGATATATATTTAAATATGCTTACATATAAAATCCGCGATAGAGTGAAGCTGCGAAAGGCGAAGCGCGATATAGCGAGGGTTTACTGTATACACTTTGTATCTTTAAATTTATATTCAAAGTTCTAAAGCAGAGGTTCCTGAATATTTTTCACCCAAGTACCCCTAAACAGTAGTTACATAACATGACTTTGGATAATACTAGACCTATAGTATAAATAAACAAAATAGCATATAGATAGATACAGTGGTACCTTGAGATATGAGTGCCCCAACGTACGAGTTTTTTGAGATATGAGCCGTCACTAGGTCGATTTTTTGCCTTGAGTTACGAGACAAAATTTGAAATACGAGCCATCAAAGAGCTTGTCGCCGCACATTCCGAGGAACTGACGATGGAGGAGTTGACGGAACTACAGACGCGGCAACATACGGAGGTTCTGCAGAAGATCGGTATTGCAGAGGAGGTTATCTCTTAAAGTGAGATAAAGGAAGTGTTTGCAAAGTGGGAAAAAGTTTCAAACTTTAAAGAAAAGAAACACCCTGAAAAAGTTACAACTGATCGTGCAGCGGTGCTATTTAATGACACTTGCCTAACGCTTGACTTTATTGAAAAAAAAACACCCTGAAAAAGTTACAACTGATCGTGCAGCGGTTCTATTTAATGACACTTGCCTAACGCTTGACTTTATTGAAAAGAAACCCTGAAAAAGTTACAACTGATCGTGCGGCACCTCTATTTAATGACACTTGCCTAACTCATTTCAGAAACATTCTAAAGGGGAGGACTAAACAAAGCTCCTTGGACAGGTTTCTATTGAAACGCCTTGAGAATGAAAGTGATGAAAGCGTGGCAAAAAAGAAAAAAACTAGTGAAGAAGAAAATTAAGTTAAGCAGAAGTGAAAGAAAAAAACATTACAATACGCTAATCGGCTTTGCCAACATCTGTTTATTTCTTTAGATTCTCTTTTACGTGTTAGGTTTTATTTTGTTTGTATACAATATTTGTTCATTATAAATACATTATTCTTATGTTGAAAACATTTAACAAAAAATTGGGGTGGTTTTTTGGGGGTTGGCACGAATTAATCTCTTTTCAATTAATTTCAATGGGGAAAATGGATTTGAGATCCGAGCATATTGACTTACGAGCTCAGTCACGGAACGAATTAAACTCGTAAGTCAAGGTACCACTGTATATACATATATATATATATATATACATATATATATATATATATATATATATATATATATATATATATATATATATATACTGCTCAAAAAAATTAAAGGAACACTTTTTAATCAGAGTTTAGCATCAAGTCAGTGAAATATCTGGGATATTGATCTAGCAGAGGGGGTTGTTAATCAGTTTCAGCTGCTTTGGTGTTAATTAACTTAACAACAGGTGCACTAGAGGGGCAACAGTGAGATGAACCCCAAAACAGATATGGTTTAACAGGTGGAGGCCGCTGACGTTTTTCCCTCCTCATCTTTTGTGACTATTTTTTCACTAGTTTTGCATTTGCCTACAGTCAGTGTCACTACTGGTAGCATGAGACGATACCTGGACCCTTCAGAGGTTACACAGGTAGTCCAACTTCTCCAGGATGGCACATCAATACCGGAAGGTTTACTCTGTCTCCCACCACAGTCTCAAGGGTATGGAGGAGATTCCAGGAGGCAGGCAGTTACTCTAGGAGAGTTGGACAGGGCCGAAGAAGGTCCTTAACCCATCAGCAGGACCAATATCTTTAAGGTTTCTTTATTTAGTCATGTTTACACAAGAAAACATGAAATTTGCATTTTCAGTTGCATCTAATAACAGACAGAATGAAATAAAACGGACAAATAGAAACAAGAAAGGTTAAGGTAAGGCAGTTAGATAATAAATATTTACACCAAAAAAAGGTTACAGGATATATATCAACAATCTTAATCATTATCTCCGATATTTCTTATTAAAAGTCGTATGGCACTAGGAAGAAAGGAGTTTCTGGAGCGATTTATGTGGGTTTTCAAAGCAACTATCCTTCCTGATTTACTGAACTTTAGTTCTACATGTAATGAATGACTGTCATCAGCTGAGATGATTTCCAGTTTCTTTAACATTGCCCTCTGACACACACACTAGTCAAATCATCTACATCAGCCCCAATAACTTTAGCTACATACTTTGTAATCTGCTGGAGCTTTTTTTGAGTTTTGGTTTGTCAGACTATTAAACCAGGCAATGAAACTGAAAGTGATCACGGACTGGAACCTACTGCGATAGAAGGACAACATGAGTGTCCTTGTCTACTTTAAATAGTTTGAGTTTTATGGAGGAGAAATAAGCGCTGGCTGCATTTAGAAAATAATTTTTTTTGTATTTGTATTCCAGTTAGGAACTTACCTAGATAACAATCTTAAGTATTTATATTCAGTCACTATTTCTACCTCCTCTCCCAGAACTACAATAGGTGAACATACAGATTTCTGTCTCTTAAAATCAAATATCATTTCTTTGGTCTTTTTTACATTCAGAGTGAGAAAGTTTTTATTGCACCAGTCTACCATACAGTCCACTTGATTTAAATTGTGGCTTTCATTCTCCCCTGATATGTGTCCTATGATCATGGTGTCATCCGCATACTTGATAATGGAGCAGTGGTCATTATTCTGTCTCAGGTCACTTGTGTACAAAGTAAACAGTAATGGTGATAAGACACACCCTGCGGACTTCCTGCGTTTGAATGAATGACTATTGAAAAAGTGTCCTGAACTTTAACTGTCTGTGAACGGTTTAAAAGAAAGTTCTGAATCCATAGTGTAATAAATGGGTTTACATTCATACTGTTCAATTTCCCAATCAGTATATGAGGCTGTATAGTATTGAACGCTGAAGAAAAATCCAAAAATAGTGCTCTGACATATGAACCAGGCTGATCAAGAAAGGTGTAGATTTGATGTAAGATAACAAGCAGAGCATCTTCCACACTTCTGTTTGCACAATAAGCAAATTGATTGTTGTCTTGAAAAGACTTTGTCTCTTTCATTAAAATGTTTTTCACCAAATGTTCAAAGCATTTCATTTAATAGATGTAAGTGCCACTGGTCTGTAGTCATTTAAACAGCTTGGCCTAAGTTTGGCCTATCTGCTCCTTTGGGCAAGGAGGAACAGGGTAAGCACTGCCAGAGCCCTACAAAATGACCTCCAGCAGGCTACTGGTGTGAATGTCTCTGACCAACAAATCAGAAACAGACCTCATGAGGGTGGCCCTGTGCTCACTGCCTGGCACCATGGAGCTCAATTGGCATTTGCCATAGAATACCAGAATTGCCAGGTCCACCACTGGCATCCTGTGCTCTTCACAGATGAGAGCAGGTTCACCCTTAGCACATGTGACAGACATGAAAGAGTCTGGAGAAGCCATGGAGAACGATATGCTGCCTGTAACAGCGTTCAGCATGACCAGTTTGGTGGTAGGTCAGTGATGGTCTGGGGAGGCATATCCATGGAGGGACGCACAGACCTCTGCAGGCTAGAAAATGGCACCTTGACTGCACTAGGTATTGAGATGATGCTCTGGTCCAGATGTGGGAAGAGATCCCGCAGGACACCATCCGTCATCTCATTAGGAGCATGCCCCGATGCTGTCAAGTATGCACACCAGCATGTGGGAGCCATACAAACTACTGAGTATGATTTGGTGTTGCTGCAATGAAATTTTCGGCAAAATGGACTAGACTGCTGCATCATTTTTTTCATTTTGATTTTCAGAGTGTCTTTGAATTCTGCACTCTGTAGGTTGATCATTTTCATTTTCATCAAACGATGTGGCATCCTTTCGTTGCTAACACATTACCCAGTCCATATCAGTATAGATATCCAGCATGATTTTTTTTCCCATTGAGATCTGATGTGTTTTCAAAGTGTTCCTTTAATTTTTTGAGCAGTTATATGTTTTATATATATATATAAAATCCCTCCTCCATCGCGGGGGTTGCGTTCCAGAGCCACCCGCGAAATAAGAAAATCCGCGAAGTAGAAACCATATGTTTATGTGGTTATTTTTATATTGTCATGCTTGGGTCACAGATTTGCGCAGAAACACAGGAGGTTGTAGAGAGACACGAACGTTATTCAAACACTGCAAACAAACATTTGTCTCTTTTTCAAAAGTTTAAACTGTGCTCCATGACAAGACAGAGATCACAGTTCCGTCTCACAATTAAAAGAATGCAAACATATCTTCCTTTTCAAAGGAGTGCGTGTCAGGAGCACAGAATGTCACATAGATAGAGAAAACAATCTCTAGCAAACAAATCAATAAGTCTGTTTGGTTTTTAAGTATGCGAAGCACCGCGGCACAAAGCTGTTGAAGGCGGCAGCTCACACCCCCTCCGTCAGGAGCAGACAAAGAGAGAGAGAGAGACAGTTTGTTTTTCAAGCAAAAATCAATACGTGCCCTTCGAGCTTTTAAGTATGCGAAGCACCGTGCATGTCGTTTCAGGAAGCAGCTGCACAAAAGATAGAAACGTGATAATAATCTTTCAGCATTTTTAGACGAGCGTCCGTATCGTCTAGGTGTGCGAACAGCCCCCCTGCTCACACCCCCTACGTCAGGATCAGAGAGAGTCAGCGCAAGAGAGAGAGAGAGAGAGAGAAAAGTAAGCTGGGTAGCTTCTCAGCCATCTGCCAATAGCGTCCCTTGTATGAAATCAACTGGGCAAACCAACTGAGGAAGCATGTACCAGAAAATAAAAGACCCATTGTCCGCAGAAGCAGCGAAAAATCCGCGATATATATTTAAATATGCTTACATATAAAATCCGCGATGGAGTGAAGCCGCGAAAGGCGAAGCGCGATATAGCGAGGGATTACTGTATATATATATATATATATATATATATATATATATATATATATATATACACTTGCATATTGTTATTTGCTCCATTTATACAATGCTCATGTGTAACTCCTCTGAAATCTTCATTTAGGCTATAACTTCATTGGTAGCAACCTACTCTTATGTAACAGCTGATGAACATTTTGAGCTAAATGTATTTAAAAATAGATGCAGTTTAAACACCATCTTTAAATTTGACGTAATTTTGTTTTAATACTAAACTGCCCAGTTTGAAAAACAATAGGTTTGAAGGTAAAATTCGGAAGTATTTTAGGTTCTCTGTTCATTCAACAAGAAAAATAATTGCTTTGATACAATATTTGAGAGACAAGGATTAGTAGCACTGTTATGTTACTTTATTACATATCATATATCATTAACCTAAATCAAATATCGAAGGTTCTGGTGGTCTGTATTAACTTGTAGCAATTCAGGAAAGCATTAATTGTAACAGTAATTTTGTTCACTCCTGTAAGCAATTCAAATTACATTTAGCTATAATTAAAGTCCAATTTTTTGTGTCTTGTTGTCTTCCATGCTTTTCAATTCTTCTCCTCCGGGGGATGGTAGAGCTATTATTACAAATCATATGGCTGACAGTCATTCATTTGGGGCAGTCATCACAACTAATCATTCATTTACCATGAATAGATAGTTTATGAATTAGACACATGAGTATATTGATAGTGAAGCTTATGAACAGTGAAATTTAGTAGCTATTGGAGTGAGATGAGGTACAAAACTTGCTGATGTAGACAGAGCACATATATACAAATCATATAGAGAAACTTGAATGTTGAAAGTGGGTATATAGTGTGCTTCAAAAAGCATAAGTAATTACCCTAAAAATATCAAGATGATGTGAACATGTAATTATTATGAAAATAACAGGAAAGTGGACTGCTTTTGATCATATTTTTCAACTCGTAACCACAAAATGATGGCACTTCATAAATGCTGAATATGTATTGAATCAGGGCGGCACGGTGGCACAGTGGGTAGCGCTGCTGCCTCGCAGTTGGGAGACCTGGGGACCTGGGTTCAATTCCCGGGTCATCCCTGCGTGGAGTTTGCATGTTCTCCCCGTGTCTGCGTGGGTTTCCTCTGGGCGCTCCGGTTTCCTCCCACATTCCAAAGATATGCAGGTTAGGTGGATTGGCGATTCTAAATTGGCCCTAGTGTGTGCTTGGTGTTTGGGTGTGTTTGTGTGTGTCCTGCGGTGGGTTGGCACACTGCCCAGGATTGGTTCCTGCCTTGTGCCCTGTGTTGGCTGGGATTGGCTCCAGCAGACCCCCGTGACCCTGTGTTCGGATTCAGCGGGTTGGAAAATGGATGGATGGATGTATTGAATCACTATTTCTATAACATGAGGAATTACATTAGGCTGAAGCCCCACATTACTGGGCACGTGGAAAATGCAATTCTTGTTATATGTAATGCAGCTGAAATTTCAATAATATGGTAAAATGTGGGGGCGGCACGGTGGCGCAGTGGGTAGCGCTGCTGCCTCGCAGTTGGGAGATCTGGGGACCCGGGTTCGCTTCCCGGGTCCTCCCTGCGTGGAGTTTGCATGTTCTCCCCGTGTCTGCGTGGGTTTCCTCCGGGCGCTCCGGTTTCCTCCCACAGTCCAAAGACATGCAGGTTAGGTGGATTGGTGATTCTAAATTGGCCCTAGTGTGTGCTTGGTGTGTGGGTGTGTTTGTGTGTGTCCTGCGGTGGGTTGGCACCCTGCCCAGGATTGGTTCCCTGCCTTGTGCCCTGTGTTGGCTGGGATTGGCTCCAGCAGACCCCCGTGACCCTGTGTTCGGATTCAGCGGGTTGGAAAATGGATGGATGGATGGTAAAATGTGGAAAAAGACTGCATAGACTGGTTAAGTGTCAAATGCTGGCCAACTGGCTTTTCTAAGCCTGCATTTCTGTCACCACTGAATACCTGCTGAATCTGAAAATCATGATTCCAAAATCTCTTCCATTATTAAATTTCAGATCAAGCTAAATTTTATTTCAAACAGTAGCCAAAGAAAAAGAATGGAGTAAAATTTTAAAAATTTCTAAACTGCATGTGTTCTGTTGTAACATTTTTTGGTTCATTGATCCATGACTTGTAGTTCTGTTGACTAAATTCTTATTATAATTTAAGAAAAAGAAACAAAAAGAAAAAATGTGATTCTTACTACTCTAGATGTCAAATGCCAAATACTCATCTCTGCCAATAAACTTACTTTTTCAACCCTCAAAGCGCAGACTGTATTATACATATAAATTAATATTTTTTATAGATAAATTCAAGGCCTGCACTCTTGAAAAATATGCATGATGTGCATTTTTGGATAATCCTTCCTGACTTTTCTGGCATCTGTAAATAGTGTGAAAATTAAATTTTCAAGCCCTTTTGCTCTAACATTACCCATGGTGCAAAATAATTTGTTCAGACTTCGATCAAACTTCACAACCCAAAGCATATTATCAGCTTCATGCTTCAATGTTTTCCAGATAGCCTTCATGGATGAGTCTGTTATTTATTTATTTTTTTTAAATTAAAATCACTTTTATTTTTTTGCTGTTTTTTTCCAACACAGTTAAAGTAATTGCCTGTAAAGAAATGACTCCAGTATATATTACTCTTTATTCTAAAAGTTAAAGTCTTAATGAATAAATGTGATGTCTCCTGATATCTGTTGTGTAGCAGCTTTCTTTTGTGACATTTCCAATCCAGACCTTTTTCAGAAATAATTGTTTATATTAAACTGCCTTGATTGGTACATTACATGACAAATCATTTTGGAAAATTAAGAGAGATTTCATCTAGGCACTGGTGCAAAAATGTACATCTTTTTTGTAGCACCTTAAGTGTTTATGAACAATGTATAGATGGGTACATTTGATACTTTGTGGTTTTACTAATGAAAAAATGCTATCTTTAGCACTTTCTAGATGAATTTTGGAATAATGATAATCACATTTCCTCAAAAGCCTGCTTTCCAAGTGCAGTGAAAATCCTGAAATAAAATACATGCATTTGCATTCATAATAGACATTTGCAGAATTCTTTGTATATTCATACAGTAAAAAGTAAATTTTCCTCAAAAAAAAATTCAGCTCCCAAAATATTAGATTGCCAAAGTCTATGGGATTTTAATCTTCCACCTAAAACAATTCTAAAAGAGGACAGAAAGAATTGTAATTTGTAGCATACTTTTTATGAAACAGACAATTGTTTCCTAGAAAACCAAGATCTGAGCACACTGCAAGAAAATATGAAGTAATTTTTAATGGGAAATATGATATTTATTTTAAATTTAAGTGGCAAAGACGTTTTGGTTAATTTGTTCATATTTACAATAAAGTAAAGAAATTACAGTCAATTCCAGAAATATTGGCATGAAAAACTGCAAAAACTAATATTTAAAAGGGACTATACATGCAATGAGTTGCATTTTTTGCTTAAGCAATTGGTTGAACCTCATGCTTTTATTATCAAATAGACTTTTAGTAACACAAATTTTCATAATAAGGCAGATGCCAAAAATATTGGTACCCCCAAATGTCAGCATTTGGTTGCACTTCCCCTGGTGAGAATGACTGCACTCTTAGACCACTCATCCATGCAGCACATTTCCAACTCATGGAGATACATGGTTTTTTTTTTGTTATTTTTATGAACTGCTCTCTTCAATTCAGACACAGATATTCAATTGGATTATAATCTGGAAACTAAGAGGGCTGTTGCAAAACCTTGATTCTGTGTTTCCTCAGCCAATTCTTTCTTCATCTTGATGTGTGCTTCGGATTATGGACTCAACCACAGCCCAGTTTCAACCTTCACAGATTTTCTGCTAAAATGTTGTAGTATTTAATGGAATTCATTATACTACTGACCTTAACAACAACCCCTGGACCACTAGCAGCAAAACAACCCAAAGCATCAAAGAGCCACCACCATGTTTTACCGTGAGTATGAGGAGCCCTGTTTTGTACGCAGTTCCTTTTTTTCACCAAACATGGTAATGGTGTGTGTGGCCAAAAGGCACACCACATGCACAACACACGATTCCAGTTGCTTGGCAAAGTTAAGATTTTGGGATTTGTGTATTGGACTGGGGAGAGGCTACTTTTGTGCCACTCTTCTATAAAGCTTCGTGTCATGGAGGTGTCACTTCAAATTTGACTTTCAAACAGTAAGTCCCCAAGATTTAGATAAATTTTGCAGTTGTGAAACTGTCATCTTTGTGCTCCATTTTGTCTCTATAGCATCCTCCTCACTTTGTGTGAGAGCATTGCCCCTTCCTGGAAGATTTTCAACAGTTCCATGCTTTTCAAATTTCTTCATTATGGCCCTGATTGTGCTTACTGGTAATTTCAATTGAATATCAATTTTATATTAATGTTTTTGTTCACTTTTTTGAGGGATGCCAGTACTTCTGGAGTTCACTATATTTCATGATAAATGAAGGTACAGTATGTATTTAGCCTATAAATGAGAGAATTAGCATTATTTTTATTATTATTACTAGCCAACCCGCGGCGTAACATACGCCGCATAATTATGTATTGATGGGTGAACACTTGCTGAACGACACAGTTGTCCAAATGGGGTGGGTTTGTGGATACCACTGTGAATGAATGAAAAGATGGACCTCTGGAGAGAGCAACATACAATTGTCCGTGACTGAAAGCGGGATCGTCTGTGACGATGGAGGCCACACTGGTGAAAGTTACTTCGTCGGTAGAGATAAGTTTCAGCACTTTTTCATTAAGGTGTAGCGAGTCTTCGTTGTTGACGCTTAATATAGCTTGCGTACTGAGATGTTCCGGAGTCACAGTTGAGAAACACTTTTTTAATGTCTTTTAAGCACAGGGAAAAAAATTAACATGTGAAACATCCGTAATGTAATAAGCCACCAAGAAAAGTAACATTGCAACAATGCACGCTACGATCCGATCGCTGTAAACAGAAGTGAAAACAAAATCGAGGCCGGTGCATTCTTTAACTGCCTTGTAGCGCAATGGTAGTGCTACTGTTTTGAAGTAAGGAGACTGTGGAAGATTTTGGGTTCGCTTCCCGGTTTCTCCCTGTGTGGATAGCGCTTTGAATACTGAAAACACTGGTATATCAATGTAATGAAGTATTATTATTCTTATGCGTCCAGCGCTCTCTCTCTCGCGCGCCTGTATGCGTGTGTGTGTCGCTCGTCGCTGCACGTGTTCCTGCAGGCATACCAGTAAGTGAATGAAAAGATGGAACTCTGGAGAGAGCAACATACAACTGTCCGTGACTGAAAACTGGTTTTGGCAGATACATGCACATCTTTTTGAAAGTTTGGCCGTGTGCCTTATCAATTGTCATCGCAAAGGCAAATCTAACAGGAAATTGTCTTCATGTTAAAGTAAAAGGCAAATTATCCGCGACAAACAAACTGTTTTACATGCTGCATACCAACCCGCGGCGTAGTATACGCCGCATAATCATGTTTTTTAAGCAGCACTCGAGCCTCCCCAGCCCCCCCCTCTCTATCTCTCTCTCAGCAGCATGGAGCCTTCCAAAAGCAGCACCCAAGCCTCCCCAGCACCCCCCTCTCTCTCTCAGCAGCACACGAGCCCCCCCCCTCTCTCTCTCTCAGCAGCACGCAAGCCCCCTCCCCCTCTGTCTCTCAGAAGCACGCAAGCCCTCTCTCTCTCTGTAACATTGCAGCAGTTGTATAAACACTTTTTTTTTAAATGAGTTTTAAGCACAGGGGGAAAAAGGAACATTTGAACAAATCCGAACTTTATTTAAAAGCCAACCAAGATAGTAACATTGCAGGAGTTCACCATTTTTAATCAGGCGACTGACAGTAGTGGAGTCAGGCACAGAGAAGGTCAGCTGCTGAGAAAGCATCTCGACTGTTGCAGGGCGGTGAAGCAGGTGAGACGCTAATGAAAAAGAGGCACAGGGCTTATTGGTTTTTAAAGACTGCTTCCTTCATTGTGTTTTAACCTCAGTTTTAAAGGA
Source organism: Erpetoichthys calabaricus (assembly GCF_900747795.2). Lineage (NCBI taxonomy): Eukaryota > Metazoa > Chordata > Cladistia > Polypteriformes > Polypteridae > Erpetoichthys > Erpetoichthys calabaricus. The sequence continues at coordinate 173,192,300 of NC_041396.2, read as the reverse complement.
TTGCGCGGCTCTCTCTGTCGCTCTGCCTGTGTGTGCGCAGCTCTCTCTCTCGGGCTGCCTGTGTGTGCCTCTGTCTCTCTCTCGGGCTGCCTGTCTGTGCCTCTGTCTCTCTGTCGTGCTACCTGTGTGTGCGTGGCTCTCTCTCTCGCGCTGCCTGTGTGTGCCTCTGTCTCTCTCTGGCGCTGCCTCTGTGTGAACCAAGGTTCCACTGAGGTTGACTAATGAAAAGTTAACATGGCTCAGAGCTGCATGTGGACTGTGGCACAGACAAACAGAAATGACGGCATGTTTTCCGAGGCGTCGCGTCCAAGTTGGTGGGCGTGGCTCTGCGAGTTGTGGTCGCATCCAATGGTCTTAGAGTTGGTGGGCGTGGCTCCTTCCTGCGTGCGCCATGGGTGTCTTACTTGTCGGCGGCTTAGTGAATCCACGCCCCTTCCGGCGTGCTTTCCATGGTTGGCTACTTGTCTTCTGGCTTAGTGAATTATATATATAGATTATAGATTTAACAGTATGTTAATATCATTCTTTGTAAGATCTTAGAAATGATGGTCAAAACTTCCCAAAAAAAACTAAAATGCCCTGAAAATGCTGACAAAATTCTAAATCTCTATGGGAATCCAGGTATTTCTGTGCTTCTTGAGTTCATAATCAGGCTATCCGTGATTTAAATTTAAATAGTATGTTTTCTCACAAAGTGTGACAAATTTATACACAGCAAGTGGAATGGCCTCATTGCAACCACAACTGAAACATGCTGAATCTATAAACATAGACTGCAATACATAAGTATTTTGACAGTGGCACAATTAATATTGTTGTAGCTCTCTACCCAGCCATAGACTAGACTTTCAGCATTAGGTAATGCGTATTTACATAATTGGGGTCAATGGCATTGAAATTGTAACCCTTCTTACATGTATGTTTAAAAAAAATAAAAGTAGTTGAACAATTGGCTGTTTAACTGTTCCTTGGCCAGGTGGATGCTATTGCATCGTTCAGTCATGCACATTTAACCTGATAAAAGCTCCAGGTGCTCTCAAACCTTCTTCCAGCAGCACTTCTGGGTGTGGTGGAAGTGCTGCAGCCCAGGGCTCAGGAACTGTCCGAATATGTCCTCTCCACTGGTCCTTCCATCATAGGGGCGTCCCGGCCAGGTAAGGGCCCCAGCTGTCCGCCACAGCAGAAATTATCCTTAAGAAGTTCCTTACTGTTTCTCCATGTTTTTGCTGAGGAACTCATTTTAAAGTAAGTGCTCGGATCCACTGTACTAATTCCCTTGATAATGTGAATACTTCAATCATGTCATCTCATAATCTCAGTTTTAGTAAAACAGAAAAAGTTCAGCTCCTTCTGTCTTTCCTCATGGCTTATTCCTTGCCATCTGTGAATCAACCTAGTCACCCTATCTAGACATTTTTGGTAAAAGATCAATACTGTACAAGATACTCCAGATGGTGACTAACTATTGAGGTATGTAGGTAAAGCATAACATTCAATGACATTTACTACATGCATTACGCTGCATAAACTAACATCCTGTTGGCCTTCTTAATTTTTTCTATACACTGTCTGGATGTAGAAAGTGAGCAGTCAGTAAGGAAAGCCATGTCCTTCATAAGGTAATGTTTTAAATTTCAAATCTTCCATTCTGTAATTAAATGGAAATCTATAGTATATATCATGCTATTAGTGGAAACTGGTGACCATGTTTTACTCATCCATCCATCTTTGATATTTGTCTTTAAATTAATTTCCAAATCTACATTTTTTTAAAGTAAAAGCCATTCCCTTATCTTTTGAAGCTATACACAGTGTTTCACATATGATCTGTGGTAAGTTTACCTTGCAGTGGACAGTCAAAGTGTCTAAATACTTTAACTTAATGCAATTATGCTGTAAGATTTATCTTGTTAACTGTGAAAATTAACATTTAACAGCTAATTTGTCCAATTTGCATGTCTTGAATTCCTCTTTTCAGCAGAGTTCTGAGTAGTAAATTAGATTCAAACACCCTGCTTATAATCACATTAAACCTTTACACTCTTAGAATTTAACACTGACCTGCCATTGATTTCCTGCACTTAAAACATCATAAATTCTGTTTTTATGTAGAGCACATGTTAAACAAAATAACAAATACATTTTTTGCCTGGACCATTTGAGGCACATGTATATGCCACATTTTTTTTAACATTTCTTTTAGGCTGGGGTTTCCGGACTTCACACTAAGTGGTTGAACTTTATCATAATATGAGGTGCTCCATAACATTCCCATTAATAGCATGTCTCATGTTTATGAATTTTGTTGAATGTGTAATCATCATTAAGAATATATTTAATTAATCTGGGAAATTACTAGTGTACAAGTATAGTACTTATCTCTGAGCTACTGATTAAACCCTGTAAGTAATCTAAAAGAATTAAACTGACATGCAAATGTTGTCAGGTTATGCTCACAAACTCCTTCATTATTATAAAGGCCATTTAAAGTGGTTTTAATTAAGAGCTAGCATTCACAGCACATTTGTTTTTGGATATGCAAATACTCTTGTCCTGTAAAGCTTTTTCTTCTTGCTTCCCAGCTCTTGGAGACTTTTGAATCCACTCACAATAATAATCCCATTATATTTAATTATCACTGTAACCTAAATAACTGGAAAATGATAAACCAGCAAGGTGGCTTCTGACTAGATAGATATATACTGTAACAAGGCACTATATAAGCGCCTGACCCAGATTGGACAGGGGAGGCACGTATAAAAATAACAACATTTTTTCTTTCTTCAGCTGGAGGGCACATCTTCCCCGTGTCCCCCAGCCACAACACAATCCCAAACAACACACAAGTATAAGCACCACACTCCTCTCTTCTACCTCCACAAACTTTGTCCTCCTCCTCCCAACTCTGGCCATTGAGTGGTGGTTACTGGCTCCTTTTATGGCCCACCCGGAAGTGCTCCAGGTGCACTCCCGGGTGGGGCTGAAGAGTCATCCAATTGGGCTCAGGAGCCCATGCAGCGCACCCTGGTGGCCACCCCAGATCCCAACACTGGCTGTGGAGAACTCCATCTCCCATGGAGCCCTATGGAAGGCTGAGGCACCGCTCCAACCCAAGAGGGTGGCCATCCAGTGTCCAGGAGGAGGTATTGCACCGTCTAGGGCTGCACCCTCTGAATATATAGTGAAGGGGTGTCCTGGCTATCTGCCACAATACATACATACAAAATACGCACGCTAGCTAACTAACAAAAAAGAATGAACAAACAAAAAAACAAGCACTAACTTTTACAAGTAGCCAAAATTTACACCAGGTGTTACAGACTCAAATCAAATGTACATTTTTATTATATTATAGTAATAATAATAGCAGGTCACTACTCGAAACGAGAAGCAACCGGCCTAGAACCCGAAACCTTTGGGTTATAAGGCAGCAGTTCTTACGTCTACACCATTCAAGAATACATATCAATTTTCTGTCAGTTGACATTTGAGCTTGTTTTTTTAACTCATTGACAGCAACATGTAAATCGAATATTTTTTTTTTATTTGGTTAAATACTTAAATAAAAGCTCACGTGTTTATTTGATATTTGGACTAAAGTCTTCACACATTATACACTTCATGTCATTGTTAATATAACATGAAAAAAAGTTTCTGCTTTAGGTATGTGTTCAGCATTTCTTGCCATCCTACACTTGCACAGATCATTGTAGACACGGAACACACATGAAATGTATGTATTCCAAATAACGATATATTATTTACCCTATATAACTTGAGGCACCTCACTGCCAGACAAAGAGACTTGAGCTCTAAGAGTTTTGTGACAGAGCATCAGTGGGAGGGGATGGGATAGCAGGCTGCTTGCACTGATCGACACATTTGCAAAACAAAAGACGCTGACGGAGAGGTGTGAAGGAATTTAAGGTGGCCTGGGATTATGAGTTTTTTCTTAGGCTTCAGGCATTCTAGTGTTAATCTATAATGCTTACCTGGTAGAAGAAGTTCAAAAAGGTTGTGGCTTGGGTGTGAGGGATCAGCAATGATTTTCATAGCCCATTTCATGACTCTGGAATAATATAGGTCCTGTATGTTGGGCAGACTGGCACCAATGATATTTTTGGCAGACCTGATTATTCAATGTAGCCTGTTTTTATCATGTTTTGTCACTGATTCAAACAACACTGTTATGGATGAGCTGAGAACAGACTCAAAAACAGTTCACCAACATTTAGTGAATTAAAAGTTTAGTCAGTTTAGTACAGATGTTTTAACATAGGTAGAATCATAGCTCAGAGCTTTCATTCCTGCCTCACAGTGGCAGGTTGTACATGAAGTTTGCATGTTCTCCCCGTATATTTATGGATTGATTGGTATCAGTGTCAGTGAATTTACTCTCTTAAAAACCTTGTGCTCAGTTGTTATATTACCAAATCCAGTGGAACTTCAATCTACTCTGTATCATACACTACCTTTTTCATTTTCTGAGTTTTTTGTTTTGTGTGTATGAAAGAGAAACACACACTATGGAAAAAGTGGCATGTGTCACAAACTCCACTCTGAGTCATAACAAGGTTTGGGGCAGCCACCCGTATATTTGGTATCCTGGCTGCGAAGTTGCAAAAGTATCAACAGCACTGATGTGCACAAAACCGAGTCCAAAACAGAACTGAAGGAATAGGGAAAAGGTGGAGGCTTTTAAAGGGGAAGACAGGAAGTGAGGTCAAAGGGGTCCGGCTCATAAGGGTCTTCAACCATAGGCTTGTGCCTGGACGTGACATCATAGGGGCCAGATCCGGCACAGTATTCTTCCATAGGCTTGGACCGGGAAGTGACGTCAATAGAGCCAGGTGGGATCTCCTGTGAATGATCTACAGGCAAGGGAGAAAAAGAGTCGGTACACTCCACATCCCGGTCTGATTCGGAATTGCCCTTATTCAAGCCCTTTAGCTGCCTCCCATGCGCACGTGTTTGACACATGGCTCTTTTTTAAAAATCAAAAGCTTTTATTATAAATACAATACAGTGCAATAAGTTCAGTTCAGATTTATCACTGTGTGTACAAAATGTAATGAAACTCGTGTGCTCTTTTCACTACGCTGTCAGTTGGCATTCATCTTGTTCTGTAGGCTTTATAAAGTAACAACATAGAATGTAATGGCAGGAGAAGGGTTCAGTAAATTTTATCGCTTTCCTTTACAATAGGAGTGCAGTCAAACAGACTCAAGCACCATTTTAAACATCCATTCAAGTTCAAAGTTTATTGTCATGTGCACAGTAAGGAAACATGTTTCCCATCCAGCCATCCATTTTCCAACCCGTTGAATCCGAACACAGGGTCACGGGGTTCTGCTGGAGACAATCCCAGCCAACACGGGGCACAAGGCAGGGAACCAATCCTGGGCAGGGTGCCTGTACAATGAAATTCTTTCTTTGCTGTCCACACCAAATAACAAAACCAACGTATAAAGATAAACATAAGTAGCAAATAGATAATAAGTAACAGAGGCAGCATAAAATATAAAAACAGAATAGAAATATAAAGTGTAATATGCAGGTAGGTGTGTGATGGACAAGTCAAATACAGTTGTGTGAGGTAGATAGAATGAGATGAACCATGGTTATAAACTCCAGTCAGTTATTTAGGAGTCTAATGGCCTTGGGAAAGAAAGAGCCTGGAAGTCCTGCATTTCATACTTCTATACCTCCTGCCTGAGGGTAGAAGTGTGAACAGTTCGTGTTGGGGGTGGGTGGGATCCCTGAGGATTGAGGGGTGGGTGGGATCCCTGAGGATCGAAGCAGTTCTCCTGCAGACTCTGTAGTTGTAGATGCTCTGCAGAGAGGGCAGTGGGGTCCTGGTGATCTTCTCAGCAGTCTTTACCACTCTCTGCGGGCGTTTGCGGTCCATAGCAGTAGTGTTGCCGTACCACACGGTGATGCAGCTGGTCAAGATGCTCTCAACAATGCAGCTGTAAAAGTTGCCGAGGATCTTATTGCCTTACACAGTGGAGGTATTGACCTTGCAGTAAAAATTGCACATGGCTAGAACTTTTGTATCCTACATTGTTAGCTGCTTCCCTAGGAAAGCAGGTATGCACTAATTTTAAAGTTATTTTGTCTTAAGAACAATTGTCTTTGAGTAATAATTCTAATGTATATTACTAAATTGCTATATATATATTTCCCTACATATGCATATTCTTGTGTAAATTTTGAGTTTTGTCATAAATATCCCTTAAATTTCTGTGGAACTTCAGATTCTCATATAAAATCATTCAGTTTCAAAACCTACTTATTCAGTTCCTTTGTTGTGGAACAGAGTTAAACACAAAGCACAAGGCATGACCCAGCCCAGTAGGGAGCGTATTTACACACTCCCACAGAGTCTTACTATGAGCAGGTTTAGCAGTCACCAGTTGACTTAAACTGCACATAGACTTCAAAAGAACATGCAGATTCCATGCTGGAGTTGAACCCAGGATTCTGGAGCTGTGACATAGTAGCACTTACCACTGATACATACTGTTTAGTTTGATAATACATTTGTCTGAAGAATAAAATGAGCAGTTTCAAGAGTGTCAACTTAAATGATTTCATTTTGAAGGAAGCCATCATCTACATTTAAGAACAAAATTGAATGACCTCTATAGAATATGCAGTGGACTGTACGTACTGTATGATTAATATTCACTCCGTATGGTTTTCGCTTTTATCCCCTTTGAATTGTCAATAAAACAGAAGGAGCCATGATCTTCACATTTCAAATTAATTTGAGGCAAATTTAAATTGTTGCCATAGCAAAATGGAACAAAAATGCTTTACTGCCTTTAAACTAAATACAATGGCAACATATTCAGTGACATTTGTTGTAAACAGCCTTGAAATTTAATTGAAATCCAGTATGTATCCTTATGCTTTCTTCATGCCAGTATGTATTCAAATCAGAGTCAAAAGCAAGACACAGTGTGCTACTGAAAGACCTTCACTAAGAAAAAGTCCACAAGCATGTCAATGGCAATGATCACAAAGAAGAAAATTGCAGTGTTACCTTTTCAGAAGGAAAATTCAAAAGTGTATTTCTGAATATATGTACATGTTCAATTTAAAAGCAACAACAAAGACGGTGTCCAATGTATGCAGCTCAAAAGAGGGGATAACTTTGAAAAAGGTCTGCTTTTGCATTTAACAATTACAATTTTATATTAAAAGTGGAAACTTGGAAGCAAATTGGGATCTCTGTTGGCAAGTTAATTCACTGCTTTAGAAATGCTAGGCAACTTATTTTGTTTGTCTTGGGGCCACGGGGGAAACTATGGCATTACATTAGTCTGGCCAGTTTCATAATGACATAGTATTGCACAAAAGTTAAAAAGTAAAATTAGATCATAGTGGGGTGATATTCTTCTACAGCAAATTTACTCTTTTTGTTTTAAAGGCATAGATTTCAGATTTGTACAGGTTTGGCTTTTACTATTAGATGTGTTTACATGCTTTTACTTAATTATTTTAAAACTAAATTATACATGATTTTTAGGAAAATCAGATGTCTTACCTTCATCCTCAAGCACCAATGTATCACCTACATGTTTAAACAACTGAAAGACATATAAGGTATGGAACACAGAGGAAACTATTGTATCAGATAATCCATGTTAATGAATTCATGTCACAATGCTAGGGGAAGAAATAAACAGTCATCTCTGCTGCTCACCTTTAAGCTTACCACATAAACCCAGCCCTGGGAGAAGAGGTTCAAGTGTAAGTTGGTGTCTGCTGTCCTGAAAGTATGGCATTTTGTCTTTATTAGTATAATAAAGCAGAAGCCAACAGGCAGCTGGGAGAATATGAAATGGAACTAGTAGTTAAATGGTATTAAGATATTTAAGAAGTTGAATGTCAATTTTCTTTTATTGTATCAAGTCAGAATTGTCATATTTTAGTGGCAAATTTTCCTTTAAGTCATTATATTAGCCACATTTGAAGGGTTACATGTATTTAACTGTGTTAATGGGGTTATATTTGTCAGGCTATTGCCTAGAACCCCGTATAGCTTTTATTTATTTCCCATTCCTGCTCAATTACTTTAATTTGCTGAAATCATTTACAGTAAGTAAAGACTTGCTACTATACTTGTATGTTTACATTCTTCAACCTGCATAATTGCATTCATAGTTGAGGGATACCAGAGTGTGTTTCCCCTGCATCAGGCACAAGGCAGTCGTGCATATACCTCACTTATACTTACTAAGAACAAGTTTTGAATTGTAAAGCAACCCTTTTGCAGTAGTATGAGGTGAAAGCCAGAGTTCCTGAAAGAAAAACTGCAAAGGCCCAGGGACGATTTAAACTTCTTGCAGTCAGTGACCAAGTTCCTACCCAGAATTCTGAAACCATGAGGTAGCAGTGCTTACCACAGCACAATTGCACTGCTCTAAAGGAAATACATGATCATGATAATTTTCATGATATTGAACCTTATCTGCTGTAGTGTGCAGTCTCACACCATCTATAAGAGTCATGATGGTAACATGCTGAGCTGGGTTGACGAAGACAGCCTATCCTCAGCAGTTTCCTCTTGCTCTTCCTGAGAAATTTCCAAATGCATCCAAGCCACTTCAGAGATACAATTTAGTATGTCCTGGGTTTGTCTCTGGTAGGTGCTTATGGAGCATCTTGACTACAAGCCCAAATCAAACCACCTCGTTTGGCTTTTCTTGATACAGCGAAGAAGCAGTTCTTTTCGATGGTCCACCTACATTATTATGGTCTCTAGTACTGAGAGTGCACCTATCATTCCTGAGTTAAAAGTCTAATTTTGGCCATTAATACTCACAACTTCATTCTTTCGATTAATGCCCAGAACCCATGACCATAGATGACAATGGATGTGCAGACTGATTAGTAAATTGAAAGCTTGTGGGGGAAGAGCAATATTTTGATTCCTACAGTTTGGCAAATCATCCTCAGAACCGTTGCTGCTGAACTGTTTTAGTGTTCGATCTCATGATCACCTTAATGGTCATTCATGGACAAGATCTTGAGGTGCCTGAACTCTGTTAAATAGTGCAGCTAAAAAACAGATAAATAACTGCAGCATTAAATATACTCACCAGCTCAGTGTGCAGCACTGCTAAAATGATGACTGTGTTCTGAAGTAGGTTCCAATGCAGTAATTCATTATTGTATGATGAGTAAACAGCTTACATTTCTTATTTTTTACATAAAACAGACACATCTACTGACTGCTATGCACAATTTGTGCACAAGTGGTTTAGAGGGGCCTCTGTTCCATCGGTCATTATACTTTGAATGAACTAAAAGCATTGCATTTCAGTGCCCACCCTCCTTTTATAATGACTATATAATCATAGCAAACATCCATCCATCTATCCATCCTCTTCCGCTTATCCAAGGTTGGGTCGCGGGGGCAGCAGCTTGAGCAGAGATACCCAGACTTCCCTATCCCCAGCCACTTCTTCTAGCTCTTCCAGGGGAATCCCAAGGCGTTCCCAGGCCAGCCGAGAGACATAGTCCCTCCAGCATGTCCTGGGTCTTCCCCTGGGCCTCCTCCCAGTTAGACGTGCCCGGAACACCTCACCAGGGAGGCGTCCAGGAGGCATCCTGATCAGATGCCCGAGCCACCTCATCTGACTCCTCTTGATGCAGAGGAGCAGCGGCTCTACTCTGAGCCCCTCCCGGATGACTGAGCTTCTCACCCTATCTTTAAGGGAGAGCCCAGACACACTGCGGAGGAAACTCATTTCAGCCGCTTGTATTCGCGATCTCGTTCTTTCGGTCACTACCCATAGCTCATGACCATAGGTGAGGGTAGGAACATAGATCGACTGGTAAATTGAGAGCTTTGCCTTACAGCTCAGCTCCATTTTCACCACAACAGACCGATGCAGAGCCCGCATCACTGCGGACGCCGCACTGATCCGCCTGTCGATCTCACGCTTCATTCTTCCCTCACTCGTGAACAAGACCCCGAGGTGCTTGAACTCCTCCACTTGAGGCAGGATCTCTCTCCCAACCCTGAGAGGGCACTCCACCCTTTTCCGGCTGAGGACCATGGTCTCGGATTTGGAGGTGCTGATTCCCGTCCCAGCCGCTTCACACTCAGCTGCGAACCGATCCAGAGAGAGCTGAAGATCACGGCCTGATGAAGCAAACAGGACAACATCATCTGCAAAAAGCAGTGACCCAATCCTGAGTCCACCAAACCGGACCCCCTCAACACCCTGGCTGCGCCTAGAAATTCTGTCCATAAAAGTTATGAACAGAATCGGTGACAAAGGGCAGCCCTGGCGGAGTCCAACTCTCACTGGAAACGGGTTCGACTTACTGCTGGCAATGCGGACCAAGCTTTGACACCGGTTGTACAGGGACCGAACAGCCCTTATCAGGGGGTCCGGTACCCCATACTCCCGGAGCACCCCCCACAGGATTCCCCGAGGGACACGGTTGAACGCTTTTTCCAAGTCCACAAAACACATGTAGACTGGTTGGGCGAACTCCCATGCACCCTCCAGGACTCTGCTAAGGGTGTAGAGCTGGTCCTCTGTTCCGCGACCAGGACGAAAACCACACTGTTCCTCCTGAATCCGAGGTTTGACTATCTGACGGTCCCTTCTCTCCAGAACCCCCGAATAGACTTTTCCAGGGAGGCTGAGGAGTGTGATCCCTCTGTAGTTGGAACACACCCTCCGGTCCTCCTTCTTAAACAGGGGGACTACCATCCCGGTCTGCCAATCCAGAGGCACTGTCCCTGATGTCCATGCGATGTTGCAGAGACGTGTCAACCAAGACAGCCCTACAACATCCAGAGCCTTGAGGAACTCCAGGCGTATCTCATCCACCCCCGGGGCCCTGCCACCAAGGAGTTTTCTGACCACCTCGGTGACCTCAGTCCCAGAGATGGGGGAGCCCACCTCCGAGTCCCCAGGCTCTGCTTCCTCATTTGAAGGCATGTTAGTGGGATTGAGGAGGTCTTCGAAGTACTCCCCCCACTGACCCACAACGTCCCGAGTCGAGGTCAGCAGCGCACCATCCCCACCATATACAGTGTTGACACTGCACTGCTTCCCCCTCCTGAGACGCTGGTCGGTGGACCAGAATCTCCTTGAAGCCATCTGAAAGTCGTTCTCCTAGGCCTCCCCAAACTCCTCCCATGCCCGAGTTTTTGCCTCAGCAACCACCGAAGCCGCATTCCGCTTGGCCTGCCGGTACCTATTAGCTGCCTCCAGAGTCCCACAGGACAAAAGGGACCGGTAGGACTCCTTCTTCAGCTTGACGGCATCCCTCACCGCCGGTGTCCACCAACGGGTTCGAGGATTGCCGCCACGACAGGCACTGACCACATTACGGCCACAGCTCCGGTCAGCCACCTCAACAATAGAGGCACGGAACATGGCCCATTCGGATTCAATGTCCCCCACCTCCCTCGGGGGGAGGGGGTGGACGGGCATTCCTCCCAATCACACCCTTCCAGGTCTCACTGTCATTGCCCACGTGAGCATTAAAGTCTCCCAGCAGTACGAGGGAGTCCCCAGAAGGTATGCCCTCTTGCACCCCCTCCAGGGACTCCAAAAACGGTGGGTACTCCGAACTGCTGTTTGGTGCATACGCACAAACAACAGTTAGGACCCGTCCCCCAACCCGAAGGCGGAGGGAGGCTACCCTCTCGTCCAGCAGGGTAAGCCCCAATGTACAGGCTCCAAGTTGGGGGCAATAAGTATGTCCGCACCCGCTCGGCGCCTCTCACCGGGGGCAACTCCAGAGAGGAACAGAGTCCAGCCCCTCTCAAGGAGATTGGTTCCAGAGTCCAAGCTGTGCGTCGAGGTGAGCCCGACTTTATCTAGCCGGAACCTCGCACACAAGCTAGGGCTCCTTCCCCTTCAGAGAGGTGACATTCCATGTCCCAAGAGCCAGCTTCTGTAGCCGAGGATCGGACCGCCAAGGTCCCCGCCTTCGGCCACCACCCAACTCACACTGCACCCGACCTCCTTGGCCCCTCCCATAGGTGGTGAGCCCATGGGAAGGGGGACCCACGTTGCCTCTTTGGGCTATGCCCGGCCGAGCCCCATGGGTGCAAGCCCGGCCACCAGGTGCTCGCCATCGAGCCCCACCTCCAGGCCTGGCTCCAGAGGGGGGCCCCGGTGACCCGCGTCTGGGCGAGGGAAAACGCTGTCCAAATTTTTTATTCGTCATAGGAGGTTGTGTTGAACCGCACTTTGTCTCATCCCTCACCTAGGACCAGTTTGCCTTGGGTGGCTCTACCAGGGGCATAAAGCCCCAGACAACAGAGCTCCTAGGATCATTGGGACACGCAAACCCCTCCACCACGATAAGGTGGTGGTTCGAGGAGGGGATCATAGCAAATACCTTTGGTAAAATAACATGTAAAGGCCAATCGGAAAAAAAAAAGGTTAATGTTGTAAGTAAATAAAAGCTCAAGTTCCCAGAGGCTACTACTTCCTTGAATTACCTGCCAGTTTTTAAGGTAAAAGGGTTAACCATCTCAATTAGTTTCCTTTAAATGATAAATATGTACATACTGAAAAATATCCTTTAGTTTTTATACCCTTCAGTTTTCCTATGGTTCTAAAGTCTCTGCTCATTTGGACGAAACTCAGCTACCTCCTTAAGAAAGATTTTCACATCAAAAAGCTAGGTTATATTTAAGAGGTGAACTAAAGTTAAATTCCATGCAGTTTTTTTCATAAAATAATACTCTCGTGTAAATTCTAGATTGAGATGTCCATCCTAGATTGCATGTCCAGTCCATATAAGTTACTTACTGTAAGCATATTTGCTGCATACGTTTATATATAAAGTTTGTATTGTAATTTATTTTAACATTTATTATCAAAGGTATTTTTGTCAGTCTGTCAGTCAGTCAGTCCTTTTCTAACCCAGTTAGTCCTGAACAGGATTGCAGGTGGATGCTGAAGCGTATCCCAGAAAGCATAGGGCACAAGGCAGGCACATACCCTGGGTGCCAGTCCATCACATGATGAACAATTTAGTATCACCATCTTTTTAACTCTTCTTCATTGGCCATTTAAAATATTTGACTTATTGCAAGTTGTGGTTTTCTCACACCAATGGCTCTCAAAACTGTTTGGTCTAAATTCATTATTTTTCTTGAATGTAGCAATTTAACACAAAACATTAAATTATAAATTGTTAGTGTATGACAGGCAAAGCCATTAATCAGTTTGTTTAAGTTGCCCTTAAATAGATTGAATAAAGTCAAGCTAGGGCACAGCTGAGAATATACTTGTAGTAGCTGATTAACAAATGCTTAAATGTTCTTCAATCAAATTTTATTTTACATACTGCCTTTCACAGAACACTGTGCAAAGTAATTTAAAATGTATTAAGTTAACATTAAGAAAACACTACAAGCATATAAATGAGCTGATTGTTAGTAGGGTTGATAAAATCAGTCAGTTACAAAATAAAATAAGTACAAGCAAAGGAGAATAAAGGTTGGAAAACTGAATTTGGTCAAATCTCTTCCTACACACTGCTTTTCAATTGTATTATCAAGGTAGCAATTTATTACTCTACAGGGAAAGGGAGTTTGCTTTGATCATGGAATAGTACATAATGTGTATTTATTAACTATGACACAAGGTATTAATAACTGTCTTGAACTGAGAAGAAACATGGGACAATTCCTTTTGAAAGGATTCCATCAAAATTAACCTCAATGATCCAAAATTGCTGTTATTTCAGTTGTTTTAAAAGCCATGTAAATAACATTATTTGCTGAAACAGTAACTGCCGGCATCTATAATTAATGTACATTCACTGAAAAATATTTCCCAAGAGAACTGTACTGGAAAAAGAAAACAATGGGTTTATGTTTACAACTATTTACTGTTAAAGAACATAAAAGCTCAATGTTATATCCTTAATATAATCTCAGGTATTCAGATAGTATAAGATGTCATTTTAAACATGCTGATTTAAGCTGAATTTATCAAATGTATTCTAAAAACATTTTCTCATCAAATTTATATAATTTTGAGGTCAACCAGTTACCTCTGAAACAAAAGAACCCAAGACAGCAAGTGCCTTTCACCCAGGCATTAATTCATGTCTGATCCTTACAGATGCCATGATGAATGCAACTTTCCTATGACCCTATATATCAAAAGCAGGTTAACCAATGAATGAGCAAATAATAACCAACCATATGACTAGTAACAAAATTATATAAATTATGACTAATCACTCATGGTTTGAACTCGTGTATCTTTCCAGACAGAATTGTTCTTTGCTTCTTTAATGTATTTGTTAAGAAAGCTTCTCCCATATTTCTGTTTTAAACTCCATTGCCCTTTACAAAAGTTATGTAGACTTCATACTAGTTTGTCAATGTGCATTGTTGAAGCTACTAAAAGAGCACTATCTTTTTCTAATATGGCTATCACAACCTAATGACTCCCAACTGTACTATACAATGTTAGCTTCTTAATAGCAGGGGATCACCTCCACTAAAGAGTTTGTGATTGTTTTGGAGAGCAGTGAAGTCTTGTATCAAACTTAAGTGTGACAGTGTGCAATTGTAGAGTTTGAAACTAAGATAAGTTTGTAAAAATATTTATCTTAGTAAGCTCCAAATACAGTAGATTACTAAATTACAAACTGAAATTTTCTTTTATTGCATAGTCTATAAGGAAATCCTCCCATTAGGCTAACCTTATCACTAATCTCTAATGCAATCACTTATGCAACCTAGTTCCCTTCAGATACATAGTACAGTTAGGGGAATTGCTTCATAACAGACAGGACTGAAACATAGTATTTAACAAAAAATACAGTTGACTTGGCATCATATTGAAAAAGGACTGAAACAAGTTGCTCACATGACCATGAATTATAAAAAAAAAAAAAAAAAAGCAATCCACACTGGCAGTCTGTGACATTGTGGGTATATAGGCAAAAGAAAGCAATATGTCTTACTCAGTAGTAGTTAAATGCAGATAAATGCAGATTAGAGGGAAAGGTTATGGCTGCCTGATTCAAGGCCAGGGAAAATCCTCAAAGATTCCTGGCTCTAAAATTTGAAAATTGGGTCTCAAGAATGTAGTGCTCTTTTACAGAATGGCCTTTTTATTTGATTTTTAGAGTGTTTTTCTGACCATGAAAGGCCGCCTGTTGCCAGTGGCTTCTAGTCTTGAAGTGAGTTGCAAAAGGGCTTAGTTAAAAGGAAAGTAACGCAGCCAGAATATGAATAGAGAAGGAGAGAGAGCTTGAAGGGTGAGTGACAGTGCACTGTATGCATCAGATGCTGTGTTTGATGGTGGTGGTTAAGTGATTAGCCGTCCCATCTTATAGACAAGGACCTGGAACAGTGTGCTCAGGCCTACTGTTTTGTTTATTTCTTACTTTATATTCTCATTTCTCAATTTTCTGTGTATTTTGTTTAATAAAATAACATTTTGGTAAAGGTTTTACAGTTTAGTGCTGTTTTTTTTATCTGGGTTAATGTTACATAAAAAAGATACCCCTCATTTCACATGTTCACTCTGTTAAACCCCATTTACGAACTTCAGTATCCCTTTGTTGACACTGTTTCATCTTTCACCATAATTTAGTGTCCAAATGTGAAATGGTACTATTTCCTCATACCACATTAATTAATCACCCATGAATCCAATACTTTACTTTTTGGTAAACCATACATAAACTGAAATAATTATACCATTAGCCAGTGTTCCCCTAATATTTACATAGCAGAAGGAATACAGAAGTGAAATACTTCCTGTTCTACTGTATTCATTTTAATGATATTTTAACCTTTCTTTAAGGTAAATTAATTAAAAAGTCAAAAATTTAGACATTTCATTTATTATAGAAAGAGAGAGAGAGAAGAGATAAACCTTTGTGTGTAGCATCTTTTGCTATCTTAAAGGTATGATTGAGGACTGGTAAACCTCTGCAATCACAAGACCACTACTGTAAGAAATCACAGTCCCCTGCAAGGCATTGTTATGAATATCTTGGCTCTCTTACTTAAAGACTTCACTTTATATGTCATCTTGCACCCTGTCTCTATAGAAATAAACAATAAAGAATTAATACACTATTAACTATAACTGATAGATAAAAATAAAGAATAAACTTCAGGTTTTCTTTCCAAAGTGATGGCAAAGATTGTTCTTCTACCTACACTAACTCAGCTCCACTCAGTGAGTCTTTTTGGATTTGTTGTATGATCATCATAGCCTTAAAATGAAGATTAGATTGCAATCACAAAAATGAACATGTATTTCCCATCTAAAACCTTTTCTTCCTTGTATAGGATAATCTGCTTCTGTTCAGTGTTCCAAGACCTGCAAGCTAGAAAGCAGGTGTCTTGTCTTTTAAATGCATTTAAGCACCCAAAGAGCTTAATGGTTTACAGCAGGAGACAAACCTCATATACAATGAACATTTTGTAGACTAAAGGGGAAAAGTGTTATTGAAAATTTGTACTGTAGCTATTAGATGAAAATGCAGTGGCTTGAGTCTTTGGAAACAAATAAGCGATTCAGTCTGTAAATTTGTAGGCATGCCATCCTCTTGCAAAATCCATTTATTGTGATAAAGACATGTGATGTAAAGCAAACAATTTCTCAACCATGTGTTGTACCTTAGGGATTACTGTATGTTCTAAATTAAAAGGAATGGTTTTGTCTTCAGAAACAGACAATATTAGTTAATCACATGATGTTCTCCACAACTGCAGTGTGTTGATTGCTGAAAGTTTCTGCTGAAATTTAGTTTCATGAGGTTTCATTTTAAACATATAAGACATATAGATATTATTTTAGAGTAAGTAGGTAAGTCAAAATAATGGAATTGCAGTCTTCTGCTCTATCTTTAAAAGCAGACTTATGCACGAGAGATTTCCAAATGTCTACTAAATCAGAATTTAATCTTCAAAGTGCACTGTGCAATTTAAAAAATGAAGTACATGTATTGCACTGGCTCACTTGGGCATAGTGCTATGACCTTAGCCTTTATTACCAAATCTACTGTAAGAATGGCTTCATTCATTGGTAAATAGAGTTGCTAGTGAAAGTGGGTTGTTATAGTTTCATTTCTGAAGAGCTCTTTGCTTACTCCCAGAATGCCTGCTATAATCATAAATAAGGCCTGGGATGCCACAGAATATGCAGGTCTTTATTATAAGAAATATTCTTATTCAGTAATATATTGAAAACTCTAAATTGACTGCTTACTTAAATAGCCAACTTGTCTGAGTGAGTGACTGCCATTTTCCTGCAACCTACTTTTGCAATGTGATGTGTAGGCTCACCTTGTAGGCTTTGCTGCTGAGAGGAATTTACGGCTACCAAAGCCCTGTCTAAGTTAAATTACATTTAGAAAACAAAAGTAAGGCATTAATACCAACCTGCTGTTTTAAAGCACTATAGACAGTGTGACTGTAATTTAACTTCTCAATTAGTAGCTGTAATTGTGTAGGCAGAATTAATTCTGGGTTGCCATAAATAACACTGACAATGTTGTAGCACTGGACACACATAGCTTGCATTTTCCATCACTGAAATGCATTATATTTCACAACTAAATAGAATTCTGGTTGTTATTTGTGATATGCTTACTTTCTTTTACTACAGTAATGTAATAAAGCTTTATTTGACAACTTTAGCCAACTCAGGTCATAATTCTAAAAGACAAGTGCATGAGTATTGTGGAGCTGTTGTGGATCCTTAAAATGTTTTACAGTGATCCCTCGCTATATCGCGCTTCGCCTTTCGCGGCTTCACTCTATCGAGGATTTTATATGTAAGCATATTTAAATATATATCGCGGATTTTTTGCTGGTTCGCGGATTTCTGAGGTCAATGGGTCTTTTAATTTCTGGTACATGCTTCCTCAGTTGGTTTGCCCAGTTGATTTCATACAAGGGACGCTATTGGCAGATGGCTGAGAAGCTACCCAGCTTACTTTTCTTTCTCTCTTGCGCTGACTATCTGTGATCCTGACGTAGGGGGTGTGAGCAGGGGGGCTGTTCGCACACCTAGATGATACGGACGCTCGTCTAAAAATGCTGAAAGATTATCTTCACGTTGCTACCTTCTGTGTGCAGCTTTTAAGTATGCTGCACGGTGCTTCGCATACTTAAAAGCTCAAAGGGCACGTATTGATTTTTGACTTTGTTTTTCTCTCTCTCTCTCTCCCTGCTCCTGACGGAGGGGGTGTGAGCTGCCGCTTTCAACAGCTTTGTACCGCAAGCCAAACAGCCCTATTGATTTGTTTGCTTACCTCTCTGTTTCCTTTGAAGAGGAAGATATGTTTGCATTCTTTTAATTGTGAGACAGAACTGTCATCTCTGTCTTGTCATGGAGCACAGTTTAAACTTTTGAAAAAGAGACAAATGTTTGTTTGCAGTGTTTGAATAACGTTCCTGTCTCTCTACAACCTCCTGTGTTTCTGCGCAAATCTGTGACCCAAGCATGACAATATAAAAATAACCATATAAACATATGGTTTCTACTTCGCGGATTTTCTTATTTCGCGGGTGGCTCTGGAACGCAACCCCCGCGATGGAGGAGGGATTACTGTACAGTTAAAATAATATATTCACAAACTCCTTGATGCAAAAAAGAACACTTCAGGTGGATGGAAATTCTTCCAAATGAAATTAGCGAGCTTTGGCTTAGCAAGTATTCATGAGTCCAAGACCAGGCATGTCAAACTCACTACCACTGGTGGGCCGCTTCAACTGCCATACGTGCGTCAACGGGCCGCACTGTAACATACTGAAAACTTTAAAAAATGTAACACTTAAAGTTTAAAGAAAAGCAATTTATTTCCATTCAATCTCTGTACAACAGCGTACAATTAGAGTCTTTGCCTCTTAGCTATGTCCTTATATTATTATTTTATATTCATTATATTATATTCATTGCTTATATAGGAGTCTTACAGTCTGAGATGTATTTCTTTTGTCCCGACACTTGGCATCTCTTGTTAGTAACCAGTTTGTTAATATCAGGCTTGAAATCTTGTGCTGCTGCAACTTTTATGAGGGATGAAAGGTGCTCGACATTAAGTCTTGAGCGATGTGGGGTTTTGGTAGCTTTCATTAACGAAAACAATTGCTCATAAAGGTAAGTGCTTCCGAACATAGACAATACTCTCGATGCCAACTTACGGATCTGCACATACGAGGGTGGCAGGTAAGCATACAAGCCTGACACACCAACTTCGTTGTATTTTGCCTTCAGAATAGAATCTGACTGCAGTTCAATCAATTCCATTTGGATATTCTCAGGCGCATTCTCAACGTTGTAAGAGTGTGGTGACATAAACAGCGCAAGTCCTGTTAGTGTGAGCTGAAATTACGAAAACGCTCACTGAATTCATTGCTCAGTAATTCAAGTTGGAAAACAAATCCTCCAAAAATCAAATTTTACTTTACTAAGTTTGCTTCAAAGTTGATATTGTAAAATAAGCCAATATGCAAAAAGCCCCCTGACCTACACTAATTTTACAAACTCAAAATCACAAAAATTTGTTAATAAACAACTCACCAACTTCTCGCATCCACTTCAGATCTTCAGTGCAGCTGTAGTCTGCACTAACCGTTTGTTACAATACTAGCACAAAATTACATAAAACTAGAGCAAAAAAACGTGCAAATATGCGAACTATTACTACTCGTGATGGTCAGTTCTGCCCAGTGGCCAGTCTCAGCAGCCCAGACAGTAGTGTAGCCTGCCGGTGGCAGCTCTAGGCTCATGGCAGCCCTGGGCAGAGAAAGAATTGGTGGCCTCTTCGCCCGCAAATGTCAATATGGTATCTTATGCACAGTGGATGGCCACGTCCGTTGCAGACACTGCATAGCCGCCTCGTGCTCATAACACGCTTCTATATGCGCGTGTCCGTAACTTGAAAATCAAGTGGCGGCCCATGATATTCTCCTTACGGCAGAACATTATAATACTATATATAGTTTACTGCTCCGACTCGAGCGACATTAGTAAATACAGCGTACTAATTAACAAGAAACACAATGTTTTTCGGCCACATTGCCGTCAGCTGTGTCGTTATTTTCTCTTTCTGTTTTATATTCAATATATATTGGCTTGATGGCCCTGTGCAGGTGCACAGTTTGCACATGCCTAAGGCCGCCCCTGCTGCCAGGCTGCTGCAGCCTAGCACTTCAGTTGCAACGTTGAGGCTCATTAACTTTGGACAAGGCTCGTGGCTACACTAGCAGATGACGTTTCCGGTACCGTAATGCCATGGGAAAACGCGCTTTTGTCAGAAGGCAGAAGTAAGAAAAGTCAATAAGTAACGCCTAAGATGCAGAATGATTCAATCACAAATGATAGTAATAATTTTGTACAAGTTTAGTGCTAACTAGGATCAGTCATGGGGGCCGCACAGATTTCTGTTGCGGGCCGCGTGTTTGATATGCCTGTCCAAGACAATGCTATTTTCAAAGACAAAAAAAAAATCATATCTGTATCCAAATCACTGGTTGTCAACCAAATACAAAACCTCAGTGCATATTTTTAATGGATCACCAATTCACCTTTTGTTCAAGCCATTTCATACAAGAGCTATGACTTTTAACTCTTTTAAACTGTTGATTCTGAAAGTCTGTTCTCTTCAGGTGTGCTGTAAATGATCTTTTTTTTGTTTTCTACTTCTACAACTGAATATATCTCGATAAGTATGTTAATGAGAATGTATATTGCCAGGATTTGTTTTATGTCAATAATTGACATTCATTTATCTTTTACTGTTTATTTAATTTGATTTTTGTGTTTGTGTATAAATGTTCACTACTTTAGTAATTAATTTTAATTCTGGTGCTAAATACTGTACGTGTAAGTGCTCTGAACCTGCAGTATACTTAGTGAAGAGCACTATAGTTGAAATGAGTTGAACTGAATAATTCATAGAGAAGAATGCTTGGTGTAACGAAAACTACAAAAAAAAAGCAGTGGTACTTAATTGAGTTATTCCTTTAAAATTAAGAGACAAAAAGCTTTTAAGAGAGAGTTCAATACTAATACTAGAGTTCTAATATACTTTCATTAGAATAGGTATGAAGAAAGCATTCAAAAATATATGTACTATCCAAAAATCACATTCTTTACTGATGTTGGGAAGATTGCTTGGTTGTAGACTTGTAATGGATGTTTAGTTACATCTTACTGCCAGTAAACCAGAATGTATCTCAAATACTTACAGTATTTTACCTTTCAGGTGGTACTTTTCTCAGCCATCATGGACTATCCTTTATAGATATCATTCAGTAGCATGGGCAGTGAAAGGAATGAAATTTAGTAGTTTTCTTAGTTTATAGTGTAGCAAAACAAACACAATCTGATCCCAGAAATTCTTAAAAAGTGTGAAGAATATCAGTTTCCATGACATAATGTGAATTGAGACTATTAAATTCTTGGTTTGCACATTCCAGAGATACTGTAATTACTGGATCAAGTTTTAGATGGCCTCTTCTTAAATTCAACAGTAGATTCAATGGCAAACATAAGTACATCTGACACGTACCAGGTAATTTTTGGTTATTTAAAAATGTTCTGTCTATCAGAACCTGTTTTGTGAAACAGTTAATTAGTTTAATCGCTTTCCAAAAATTTGCCAGTTCCTTGCAAAAGTTGTAGGAGATAGCTGCTTAAAGATGAAATATGGATGGCGTAGTTAGCAGTTCTTTGCAGTAATAATGATCTGCATATTAATTTCAGGTTTTTATCTTTTAGACACTATAGACCTCTTTCAAGAATTTTCTCTAACTTTCCTAACTGTGTCTTGATTATTCTCAGGTTTTGTCTGTGGGGTGCAAGAGGTGAAATCAGGCTCAAGTCTGGTTAGTTAAAAGTGCATATTTGCCAGCAATGAGGGCTTTATAGAAATAAGATTTTTCCTGCCTCTAAAATATCAAGAGGGAGTACCTACTCCACTATAGACCCACCCTCATTATTTTTGGTCTGCTTGATTTAGAAACATTTTTAAGTCTGTTATTGCATAAATCTATGCCAGTATGATCACTTGATTTTCAAAAGAGAGTTCAGGCCACCTTCAGCATTAAGAAATGTAATCACCTAGATTCACTTTTGCCCCTGTATCCACAAACAGCAATACTGACTGTTGTTGTGCATTTATGCACTTCTTGGCCAGATCAAAGTCTGACATGATGAAAATGCAGACTGTCACAGTACAGCAGACAACATTAATTATGCATATTAAATAGGAAGACAAGAGATACCTATAAAGACAGATGTTTTGCTTGTAGCTCCTACCCCAGGGAATATATTTATACTGAGCAGTTAAAGAAGACCTCTGTGAAAAGCCATGACTTGCAAAATCTGCATCGCTTGCCCTTTCGAAGTTCAGCAGTTAAATAAAGCTTAAATCAAGCCTCACCTTTATGCTCAGAATTAAATTGAATTCTTCTGAATTTTAGACTTTTACAGTTTAAACAGTTTGTTGTGAATATTTAAAGTTTATAATGTGAAATGAACATTAATGAGCCTGATGCATTGAAAATGTTTTCTTCTTCACCCTTTTAATTAATTTGTTTTAAATGCATAAGTGCAAACAAAATTTAATTTGCTTATTCTGAAACAGTAAGCAGGCTGCTGTTGTTCATAAAGAAATCCTGAAATATTTTAACCAAGCTAACATTTTCAGTCATCAAAATGTTAAGTTTCCATAAACTCAGATTTTAGTCTCACCCATTTAAGATAATTTAAACTATTGTAATATGCCAGTCTAGGCTTTTGGCTAAGGCCTGTAATGCAAAATTTAAGAAACACTGCTTCTGTTCTACTCTCTTGCTTTCTCTGTCTTCATTTTTTCACAACCCTTGCTTAACGGAGGGAGGGAAGGAAGGAAGGTCGTCTAGACTGACAGAGTCAAGTTCAAAAATTTAAATGTTTGCATAAAGCAAACGGCATTAGTACCACTGCAGCAGGGATGCTGATCCTTCTGGTTTCTCCAATTTTCTAGCCATTATACACTATTTGCAGGAATATTAATAAAGCTTGTGAAAATTTGCCTTACCATATTAGAAAGCTCTGCTTAGCACTTTTTAAATTGACTTTTACAATACAGAGCTTTGGTTGAGCAAACAATGTAAATATGCAATGATAAAATTTCTTTTATTTGTTTTTATTCAATAGGACTGGTTTCTTGTGTGTATTGTTCTTACTTTTATATTACTCTAACTACCATACATAGAACAAAGATGGTAGTAAGATATGTTTTGGAATATGCATAGAATAAACTGCAGTAATTATTCTTTTTTCTTCATTTATGCAAGATTTGAATGGCTTACTGAAATTCTTTGAGTTCACAACTTAACATGTTACAATTAGATATTATTACCTCTTTTCTTCCAGTTGCTATAAATGTTTCCCTCAAGCAATTTATTGAAATCAGTCATATCTTATGATCAAAAATATCTAAATGTTAATGAGGGTGCATCGAAGAAAATAATAGGTAAATGCTTGAATTTGTACAGCAACATAAAACAGGATTCTGTGAAACATCCAATTGTTAAGAAACAAATGCAATTTTAATTCTTTAATGGTGAAGGAGGGATCATATTAAGAATTCATGAAAAGCCATTGTATTGATTTGTTTTTTTAATGATACAGTGTGCCTTGTATTAATAATGTATATCTATATTAATGGTTTTATCTTTTTTAAATTTGTGAAGCAACTTTAATATGCCAAACAAGTGTTTGTTAGGTAACAAAGTCAACGTACAAAGTCAAAATATAGACCAGCAAGTATAATGTATTCAGTGCATATGATGTGTTTAGAAAGCAGACAATGAACTGATATTGAGGTGCCCTCTGGTAAACTGAAGTGACTTTATTGGATTGTCAATTGTCAGCCATGTCACAGAAGCATACCAAAACCAAAGGCACAGGAAATAACCATATATGCTAGCCTTAGAGGTATGGACTTTTAGCTTCTGGGCTTATGTACATCAGTGGAATAAAGTACATTTATTATTTTAGTAAACCAAATGACACATACTAAGTGTTAACTACTACAATATCATCCACTGCTATTAATGATATTGAACAGCCAGCTGTTCTAATTTCAACTCCAGGGGCCTCATGTATAAACGGTGCGTACGCACAAAAATGTTGCGTAAGAACATTTCCACGTTCAAATCGCGATGTATAAAACCTAAACTTGGCATAAAGCCATGCACATTTCCACGGTAGCTCATACCCTGTCATACGCAAGTTCTGCGCTCGGTTTTGCAGACTGGCAGCACCCAGCGTCAAAGCAGTGCTACTGTTCCTTGGTAACGTTACCCTTTCTTTTTTAGATCCACATCCCTGACGCGGCTTTATAAATGCACTGAAATTAACCGCATATTGTTTATTAGTTTAATGCATCTGATTGTAATTAACCTGTAACAATATAACGGTCCACAGAATGGTCAAACTATTCTAAATACAATATCTGCTTTAGCATTGTTACTCTCACTGCACCTTCTTCTTCTTCTTTCAGCTGCTCCCATTAGGTGTTACCACATCGGATCATCTTTTTCCATATTACTCTCACTGCACCACTCGGAGTATTTATATGACTGTATCTGAGTGTGAATCACAGCTGTACAGCAGCTGATCGGAAAGAGAATTATCGGTATACAGCATCAAGCACACGCTGCCTCAGCCATGCTGTCTATTGAACTGCTCTCACACGGCAAATGCTTCAGAGCTTTTCCTCGCGGTTCAGAAACAGTTTCATCCCAAGAACTCTAAACGCACTCAATCAGTCCATCAAGTGCTCCTTGTAGAACTGTTTGTACTTACAAGTACAATTACCTCACTGTAAACTTGCGATACAGTTATAATATTGAACAACCTGAGCCACTTTATAAAGCGCGTATTTACATATGATGACAATATCATTTTTAAGATGAAATGCAGCAAAATATGTTTATTATATTATACAGATAAAACTTTAACTTCATTTAAATAATCTATATTGTTAATAATTAAACATGTGAGGACATGGTGCCACAGTGCAAGTAAGGTGCTGGCGCTCCGTTCACGGATTGTTCCTGCCTCACACTGTATTCTTGCTGGTGCTGATGCAACACTGGAAGGATGGATGGATAGAATAAATAAACATGTACTACGAAGATATTTCAATGTTCCTTAACAGTTTTGAAGAATCTGCGTTCTAAGCTTACAGATGGCTTCAACATCTATTACAGAGCTGATTGTATGGCGATTCGGTATTTGGAGAAAGAAAAGGAAGGACTGGAATTGGAGGTTAGTACGTTTGAGAGAGACAGTATTGCTACAATAAAGTATTTCATCGAAGGTCGCGCATGGCGCAGTAAGCATCTTGCGTTAGACATGAACAATCACCGCGCCACTGTGTTCTCATGTTTAATAACATGCTTTAACTCCTATCATCATGAAAATGATATCACGTATACATCTCAGTATTTTAATTATTCAGAAAGCTGTAATATCACAAATGTAATGGATTCTGTGTCCTGTCGAAGGAAGAGAAAGCCCGGAAGCATGTAGTGATTCACACACATAGAGCACATAGAAGATCAAATACAAAACAAAGCATTTAACATGCTACTTTAGTTACGATGGGATTTAAGAAACTAGTAAATTTAAAAACAATTTTAAGATGAAGTTTATGATGTTCTACTTTAATGACAAAATAAACTATGTGATTAAAGTGGAAATTTCGAGATTAAAGTTGACATTCCGTGCTTTTTTTCCCCACTGTGTGCCTTTTTTTTTTCTCTGTACCCTAATAAGCTTTCATATGACACTCAGACGTTGGGCTACGACTCGGCTTTTCATGGAGACTTTGATATCTGACAACTTCTTTTTATTTCATGCACTGTGTGACTTTGTGAACTTGAGCTTTCGAGTTTCTCCGACACACTGTGTCACTCGATCAACTTCCTTTTGTTGTTTATACCACTGTTTAAACCAACAAATAGTACGTTTTTCCTTGCCTCCACTTGGTTTTCGCTGAAATTCTTCAATTTCCCCCGTGCTTTTGCCATTGCCTTTTCACAGAACACTGAGCGTATGGGCTATTTATATTGATTTGCATATTCAAAGAGGGATAATTCTGTGAGGAGTTGGGGTGGGGCAGCAGGCGCGTGCACATGCGTTAATTTTCACGCTGACTGGGATTTATGTAGCGGAAGAACGTGGAAGCTGGCGTTTGCACAGATTTATGCATCTGGATTTTTTTGTGCGTAAGCACATTTCCGTTTTTGTGCTTACATCATGTTATAGTGCAAAATAGTGAATCAACCAGCTAAATAAGAAGACAGGCTCAGTTGTTTGATGCACTCTCAACCCACTGGGCATAGTATTGTAGGAGAGAATGAAAACAAAAGTGATAACCATTATAAATAATGCTGTGCATCCTCACTGGAACACACTATCAGTGTTTAGCCAATGAATTATTCAACAGAAGTGTGTCAAGAAACACTCCTGGGGCTGCTTCATACCTACACCAATATGTGTTTATAATGCCTCACTGTAGCTGCTCTCATATCATTAGCCAAATTAAACGTTTCTTTCTTGTTTTTTTCTGTACTTTGGTATTGTTCATTGTTGTTGTTTGTTATATTTCTTGAGCTTCTGTAAAAGCTAAATTTCTTTTTGGGAAAAATAAAGTACTGTTAATCTATCATTCAATACCAAGTAATTTAAAACTATATATAGAATACAGTGATCCCTCGCTATATCGCGCTTCGCCTTTCGCGGCTTCACTCCATCGCGGATTTTATATGTAAGCATATTTAAATATATATCGCGGATTTTTCGCTGCTTCGCGGGTTTCTGCGGACAATAGGTCTTTTAATTTCTGGTGCATGCTTCCTCAGTTGGTTTGCCCAGTTGATTTCATACAAGGGACGCTATTGGCAGATGGCTGAGAAGCTATCCAGCTTACTTTCTCTCTCTCTCTCTCTTGCGCTGACGTAGGGGGGTGTGAGCAGGGGGGCTGTGTGCAGCTGCTTCCTGAAAGGACATGCTGCACGGAGCTTCGCATACTTAAAAGCTCAAAGGGCACGTATTGATTTTTTTATCTGTCTATCTCTCTCTATCTCTCTCTCTCTCTCTCTCTCTCTCTCTCTCTCTCTCTTCCTCTCTCTTCCTGCTCCTGACAGAGGGGGTGCGAGCTGCCGCCTTCAACAGCTTTGTACCGGCGGTGCTTCGCATACTTAAAAGCCAAAAAGCCCTATTGATTTTTTTTTTGACTGCTTGCTTTGCACTCCTTTGAAAAGGAAGATATGTTTGCATTCTTTTAATTGTGAGACAGAACTGTCATCTCTGTCTTGTCATGGAGCACAGTTTAAACTTTTGAAAAAGAGACAAATGTTTGTTTGCAGTGTTTGAATAACGTTCCTGTCTCTCTACAACCTCCTGTGTTTCTGCGCAAATCTGTGACCCAAGCATGACATTCTAAAAATAACCATATAAACATATGGTTTCTACTTCGCGGATTTTCCTATTTCGCGGGTGGCTCTGGAACGCAACCCCCGCGATGGAGGAGGGATTACTGTATAATATGTGTATTTAAAATGATGTATTTACTGAATATGTTTGTTCAGATTCAAAACTGTTTTTGTTTTGAATCAAAACTCACTACACAGTGCTATGATGTCAGGGAATAAAGTAACAATACTGTAGTTATAATAGCAGGACATTGACAAGAAATGTAAAAAAAAATCTATATTAATATAACAAATGAAAAATTATATTTAAAATTAATTCCTTTTAACTGAATGATCTCTCATATAACTTTTCTTCTTAACACAATGTCATGTGTAGTGCACAAATACTTTTTTTTTTAAATACATATACCTCAATGCAAAATTTTTTTTTTACTAATTAATGCACTCTTTGTCTTTGGGTTACAAGTGCTTAACTTTACTGCATTAGAGGGTCAAAGTAATTTCCGTATGCTTGCAGACTACTAACACTGTATCATTTGAAATCATCCTTGCATAAAACATTTAATATGTTTCTGTATTTCTGCAGGCTTTTTAGAAAACCGGTCATACAGTATTCGTGCCTATTATAAGTCAGTTTTACTTGGCTAAATATACAGTAGAATATCTCAAACAGATTGGGAGGCCTTCATAATAAATACATTTTATCTAAAGATATGAATTTCCTAGTTACAGTAGGTCTTAACTGTGTTTTTTTGAAATGGATAACATGAATAAGTACCATTAGCTACCCATAATGAAGGGTACACTGATAAACAGAAAAAAAATCTTTCATGTCAAGGTGAAATCAAATGTCTGTAAAGTGGTCTAAATTATTTACAAACAAAAAAAAACAAAGTGTTTGATCACATAAGTATTCACATCCTTTAATATGACATACCAAAACCATCATTATTATAGGCAATTGGTTTTAAATGTGTAGCGGACTAAATACCCAACTAAGATTCTCACCCCCTTTGACGGTGATTTTTTTTTTTTTTCTTTGGGAATCACAGGAACTCTCCCGACCTTGGGCCAACTCACACACACTCCCTAACTGAGACAAAAAAAGCAACCGGTAATAAAATCGAAATTATAGACTGTATTAAACAATAATAAACAAAACATAAATATACAAACTACAATGATCCCACACCAGTTCCCTTTACAGCAATATAATAAACACGAATTCAATAATAACAAAAACTACACATGTCCATGAAAAAATGGCAACCGATGTATGAAATGATGGAGATAGATAGTCCAGAGATGTGAATCGCTGTATGTGAATGTAAAGATCAGTCCTACCTGTATTTCCTGATGAGATGATGACATGTGAATGGGATCAGGAGCAGGACAACAACAAATCCTCAGACAGTCCTCATGCAGCAGGAAGACACCGAAGACACCAGACAGTCCATACACCCAAAACAGGAGACGATCCAGGACAAAACCAGAATCTACAGGTAGTAAACGAGAGGGCAAACAGACAAGCAACTCAAGACACAAAACAACAAAAGACTTCCCTCTCTATATAACAGGCCTCCTTTTTAATCTTGCTCTGGCCTCCTTGTCCCCAGCAGCCCCTGCACCCTGAGCAAATGACCAATCAGAGCTATTGCAGGGACTGCTGGGAGTTGAAGTTTTCACTCCCCAGTAGTGTCGCTATAGATGTCACTTAATTACTTAAGTGGAGGTCATCTGTCTATAGTTAAGGGGTTTCAGTTGATTGCAGTATAAATGCCCCCATATCTGTAAGGTTTAACTTGCACTGTTTCAGTATTGTGGCTAACATACACAATGAAGACAAAAGAACATTCCAAGCAACTCCATGAAAAGTGTGATAGAAAAACACAAGTAATTTAGGCAATGGATATAAGAAAATATCCAAGTGGCTTGGAATGTAGCAGAAATGGAAAGAGTATGGCATAACTGTAAATCTGCCTAGAGCCTGGAGCAGGCTGGCCACAAGAAGACTAGTGAGGGAGGCCACCAAAAGACCTATCATATCTCTGAAGGAGCTACAAGCTACAGTGGCTAAGTCTGGAAAGACTGTGCATACAACCACTGTTACCCAGGTGGCTCACCAGACACAGTTTTAAGGGACAGCTGCACAGAGAAAACCACTGTTTAAAAAAAAAAGCATGTAACATCTCAGCCAGAGTTTGCCCGAAGGCACTTTAAAGACTATGAAGTCAGCTGGAAGAGAGTTGTGGCCAAAATTGAGCTTTTTGGCCATCAGGCCAAACACAGTGTTTGGCATACACTATACATTATCAAAAAACACAAAATCTCCACTGTGAAGCATGGTGGTGGCAACATCATATGGGGAAGCTTCTCTGCAGCAGGTCCTGCAAGGCTCGTGAGGGTTGAGGGTAAAATGAATGCAGCAAGATATGAGGAAATCCTGGATGACATACTGATGCAGCCTAAAAGAAACCTCCACCTTGGGAAAAGATTTGTTTTCTTGCAAGACAACAACCCAAAGCAATAGAGACAAAGATGCACAGGAATAACTTAAACCATTACATTTTAAACAGCGATATTAATGTCCTGAGTGGTCAAGGCAGACTCCAGATCTCAATCCAGCTGATAATTTGTGGGTGGACTTGAAAAAGGCTTTTCACCCATGACCCCAATGCGACCTGACCGAGGCCAAGTATTTTTGCAAAGGAGAATGGGGAAAATTGCAGTGTCCTGATGTGCAAGGCAGATAGAGACCTGTGCACACAGACTCAAGGCAGTCATGAATTCTATAGGTGCATGTACTAAATACTGAACTGAGGGAGGGTGAATACTTAATGTGATCAATTATTTTGTGTTTTATATTTGTGTTTCATTTAGATTTGCATTGGGTGTGACAAGGATGGATAGGATTAGAAATGAGTACATTAGAGGGTCAGCTCAAGTTGGAGAGGCGAGTTTGCGCTGGTTTGGACATGTGCAGAAGAGAGATGCTGAGTATATTGGGAGAAGGATGCTAAGGATAGAGCTGCCATGCAAGAGGAAAAGAGGAAGCCTAAAAGAAGGTTTATAGATGTGGTGAGAGAGGACATGCAGGTGATGGGTGTAACAGAACAAGATACAGAGGACAGAGACAGAAAGATATGAAAGAAGATGATCCTCTGTGGCGACTCCTAATGGGAGCAGCCGAAATAAGAAGAAGAATCTGTGTTTCATTTAGACTATTTGACATAGATCTGCTTTCACTTTGATGTTAAATAGTCTCTCTGTTGCAAAGTTTAAAACAAATCAAATACACTGTTATTCAGTGTTGTAAAGTAATAAAATATCAAACCTTTTGAGTGGGTGAATACCTTTTTATAGGCACTGTATTTTCTTCAATATAAAAATTGGGCGAAAAAAAGTTGTTCATGCTCAAGTAAACATCATTGATAAATCATGAATCATAAGGGAATGTGTTAACAATGGAGTAAGCATAATTATCAGTGTTGGGTCTG
Organism: Erpetoichthys calabaricus; assembly: GCF_900747795.2. Taxonomy (NCBI): domain Eukaryota; kingdom Metazoa; phylum Chordata; class Cladistia; order Polypteriformes; family Polypteridae; genus Erpetoichthys; species Erpetoichthys calabaricus. Next base: position 173,161,328 of record NC_041396.2, on the reverse strand, counting down.
ATTTCAAAGTTAATTCCTAAACAATACTGTATTAGACTGATGCACTGCCACAATGATTATACCCCAACAGAAACAAGGCTTCTCACTCAATACACTTTCTCAGATAAAATGTCAGCAACCGTATGTTGTCATTTTCAACATTAATTTCTAACTAAATTATGAAAATACCACAGTGTTACACTTTTTCTTTCGCTAAACTTAAGTAAAAAAAAAAAACTGTAGTGAAGAGTTTAATTAGTCATCCAAGACGCCACCCAGACAAGTATACTGCCTACCTCAAGGCTAAAGTGGAAAATTACAAGTTGTCTCCTGTGCAGCCTGCTGCAGTTTTGTTAGTTGAGCAGTTGCTTGAGATACACATTTAATCAAGACAGCCTGAAAGCAAAATCCATTGCTCTGATATTCATGGCTGCCGTGCACCATGGTTCCTTTTCAGACAAGTAAGAAATCATATAAATGAGTTAGCTTAGTTAGAGGAACTTACACTTTATTTGACAAAGGTCAAAAACATTTGAGGAAAAAAAAAAGTTTTCATTATTTTGCTAGTCTTGACTAGTTTAAGTTGTCTGTTTACATAGAAACTTGTAGTACTTGCAGCTTCTGTATAAATAAATTGCATTATCAGTAGTGAATCACTACGAGCATATTTTGTTGATCCATTTTATGCCCTTAAAATTTAATTGCAATGTAAAGCTAAGTATGGTGTTATTACCTAAAAGGCATTAACACAAAACCTTTCTAAGAAAATATCAGTAAGGCTTCCAAACCTGTATTTTTGACTGAAGGAATAAGGTGAGAATTAAACTTAGCTCTGATGCAAGGTTAAACTGTGTACAGGACACACTCTTGGGCAGACTTGTACTAGGCCAAGTCATAGTTGTGAATTAAGCTATCATGTGCATCATAGGCATATCACTAGAATTTTAAGTACACAGGCAAGGGCTACAAAGACTAAAGGAAGACAGGCAAACAACGAAATAGTCACTAACCTGTGAAATGAACCTAGTTCCCTGAATGCGGCAACACTTATCACTATGTCCCCTTGACAATCAGTAAAGGAATCTTATTTAATATTAATACTAGGTGTTCATGTTCATTTGTAAATATTTCAAACAATAAACTGCCTTAAATATTAAATATTTCCATCTAGCTTATTAACATTTTTTAACTTAAATACATGCAAACTTATTCTTCTAATATCCTTAATTGACTTTTGTTACCAATTCTTATAGAATATTTTATATTTAACATAGTTACATTACAAAACCAAAATTATCTTCTAATAAATGGATTCTAACATTTGCTAAAATTAGTAGGATGCTTTTAAATTACAATATTGCTTTTTCTATCTTCTAGTAAAATATTAAAGTTTTCAAATATGTTGCTTTATTCATAAGATGATAATATCAATTTTTGAAGCAATAAACTTGCTAGGTATTTGTTTAAAACACATGAAATTTAATGTTACAGAGATAACGATCCTGAAGACAAAGCTAAGTGCTACAATGTTGTCAGTTGAATTCCTGTTATTGAACTGTCATTTTCACCATTAGCAAATCCATAACCTGTCTATACTCCAATTTAATGTAAAATGATATATATATATATATATATATATATATATATATATATACAAAAATTATGTTAGCTTTTGAATGGCAGAAACAATTTATTCACAAAACATACTTCATATGTGCAAGATGATTTACAGGAATGTATCAACCTGTTCGCCTTCATGTTCAACACATGTACCATATGTGGCAGATAAATTCTCCACAAAAATCGTGTACAAGTATATACATAGCAGTACCATTAGTGTTAACATAATTTTGACTCACCATATATAAATTAGTAAGAAGAGTTAGAAAAACAAAATCACTGTTTGCTGAAGAACTGTCATCTTACACTGAAAAAATGAGAAATGTCTGACTTTTAATTGAAACAAGTTCATTCAAAGAAAAACAAAGCCTTCATCAAGAAATACGTATTTTTAACAAAAACACGTGCCACAATTGTTGGCACCCCTGCATTTAATACTTTGTACAACCTCCCTTTGCCAATATAACAGTGCGGAGTCTTCTGTTGTAATTTTTTATAAGGTTGGAGAATACAGAGCATGGCATCTGAGACCATTCTTCTTTACATAATCTCTCCAGATCATCCAGGGTCCTAGGCCCTCTCCTGTGTACAGTAATCCCTCCTCGATCACGGGGGTTGCGTTCCACAACCCCCCGCGAAAGGTGAAAATCCGCGAAGTAAAAACCATATGGTTATATGGTTATTTTTATATATTTTAAGCCCTTATAAACTCTCCCACACTATTATAAACATTTCCCGCACAATTATACGGCATAAACCCTTTGTATTCTTAAATATTAGGTAAGATTCGTTGAAATGATGTATGTAAACACACTGTTTATATACAGTAAAACCTATATATTATTTTAAAGATATCAAGCGTCTCTGATATCACATATGTTACAGCCATTATGACAGACAGGCCACCAGCAATAAATAAGTACAATGCAAGAAAAATTGTATACAGTAAAATGTGTGTACAGTGACACTAAACTATGTACATGTAATAAGTACTGTACATAGAAAATTAATTATGGTTACTCACCAACAATGACACGACGATAACGATGAGTTTAATTTTACTGCACAACAAAGGAGAGCTTACAGCTCTTCTAAAGGAGCCTCTTCAGGCGACTGTGTAGCACCGCCGTTGTTCTACTTCCGGCAGTCTGCAATCCAAATCCCTAAAGCAGATTCCATCTCAGCCATCACCCAATAGCGTCCCTTGTATGAAATCAACTGGGCAAACCAACTGAGGATGCATGTACCAGAAGTAAAAAGACCCATTGTCCGCAGAAACCCGCGAAGCAGTGTAAAATCCGCGTTATATATTTAGATATGCTTACATATAAAATCCGCGATAGAGTGAAGCCGCGAAAGTCGAAGCGCAATACAGCGAGGGATTACTGTACTCTCCTCCTAAGCTCACTCCACAATAGGGTTCCAGTCAGGGGACTGAGATGGACATGGCAGAACTTTGATTTTGTGGTCAGTTAACCATTGCATGGTTGATTTGGACATGTGCTTTGGATCATTATCCTGTTGGATGATCCAATGATGATGCAGTTTTAGTTTCCTGGCGGAGACAGCCATGTTTTGATTTAAAATCTCATGATATTACATGGAATCCGTGATGCCATGAACCCTAACAATGTTTCCAGGGCCTTTGGAGGAAAAACAGCCCCACAACATCATAGAACCTCCTCCATATTTCACAGCTGGGATAAGGTTCTTCTCATCACAGCCATCCTTCGTTTACACCAAACCCAATTTGCGTGTTAGTTGCCAAAAAGTTCAATTTTTGTTTCATCAGACCATAGAACACGGATCCAGTCAGAGTTGCAGTAACGTTTTACAAACTCCAGGTGTTTATGTTTTTGGATAACTGACATAAAAGGCTTCTTTCTGGCATACCTTGCAAATAATCTGTTGGCATGGAGATTCTGTCTAATGGTGGTTCTGGAGACTTGATAACACCAGGATTTTACTTTTTCTTGCAATTCCCCAACAGTGATCCTTGGAGATATTATTGTTTCTCTAGCCATCCTTCTCACTGTACGTAGGGATAAAATAAATTTGGGTCCTCTTCCAAGCAAGTTTGTTACCGTTCCAGTTGATGACCACTATATTATTATTGCCTTAACTGTAGAAATGGGCATTTTCAGGCGAGTAGCTATTTTTTTATAACCACTCCCAGAGTTATGAAGGGCAACACACTTCTCCCTCATTTGGGATGAGTGTTCTCTTTTCTTTGCCATGATGAAGGTTGGCTAAGGAAATGTAGTTCTGTGTCTCCTCACATTTATATCCCAGTTAATCAGGAAGTCATTGATTTCAGGTGGAAAGTTCCTGTATACTCCAATCAATTTAACAATGTCCAATTTAAATGGGAAACATGCTTTAGTTACATCACATTAATTTCCTTGGGTGCCAACAATTGTGGCAAATGTGTTTTTGTTAAAAAATATTTATTTCTTGATGAAGGCTTTGTTTTTCTTTGAATGAACTTGTTTCAGTTAAAAGTCAGATGTTTCCCATATTTTCAGTGCAAGATAATGGTTCTTCAGCAAACGATTTGTTTCTAACCGTTCTTACTAATTTTTACAAGGGGTGCCAATAATAGTGGAGGGCACAGTATATATGGTAGATCAGCAGTGTCCAATAGCACCCTGCAAATGTGACTGCGGTACAACTTCTTAGCAGCTCAAACTGTAAAAACTTGAGCCTTTCATATAAATCCTTGATATATGACACAGTTGTCCTATGTGAAGGTAATGTGTACCTTTCAGCTATATTTAATGGTTTGTGGTATGATTTTTCAATAAATAGTGGTAATTAATACTTTAGATTTTGTTTCATTCATGGACTTGAGTTGTGCATTCATGGATTGTAGTCTGCTGCAGATTTTGCTGCCTTAGCATTATAATAGAGTTTTTAACTGCACCATAATACTTGTTTTGCTCTTAAGTGATAAGCCATGAACATTCTACTTGATACTGATATTTAAATTTGCCTGTACTAAGTTTTAAAAGTATTCACAATTTTATTCTTTGAACCAACTGGGAGTTTTAAAGTAAAAACAACCATCATACATTTCGTCTTTCTCAGCCATCATTAATAAAAAATTAATCATTAATCAGTGATTACCAAACTAAATTAGGCCACCCAAAAATGTACCATATGGAACTCCCCACTAGTATAAAGGAAATGCTGCAAAGCAAACCATGATCTTGGAACTCGGTTACTGCTAACAGTAGAGAAAAGCCAAGCAAAATGACACCTTTTATTGGCTAACTAAAAAGATTACAATATGCAAGCTTTCGAGGCAACTCAGGCCCCTTCTTCAGGCAAGATGTAACTTTAGAAGGGGCCTGAGTTGCCTCGAAAGCTTGCATATTGTAATCTTTTTAGTTAGCCAATAAAAGGTGTCATTTTGCTTGGCTTTTCTCTACATTCATAATGGCTAACACGGTACAGCACCCTAGTACTAAAGATATGCTAACAGTAGTAAAACTGCATGATTTTGTATAACAGAGACCTATTAACCAAAGCAAATGCTGACCTACATAAGACTATTGACACATATGTGATCAAATGTATTGGGTATCTCTAGATTAGATGTTTTCAATATTTTTTTCTTGGTGGGGCAACTCCAGGATTTAAAATATTTTGAAGCATGCCCATTTTCTTTCAGTTAAGTACTAAACTCTTACTATACACAAGTAAAAGAGAGATATCTCCTACCACTCACACAATTACATTTGGGTATTTTAACAAGTAGTTACAGAAAGTTTTTCTTATGCACATCAAATTATTTTTTCAGTGGATGTTTTGTAATATAAGAACAGTAGGAGGGTTTGATAAGAATAAAATTTAGAAATCCTAAATTTTCCACATTTTTAATTTACAAAAATTAAAAAGTTACATATGATTTAAAGAAGAAGAAAAATAACTTGTTACATAAAATACTAGATCAAAAATAACTCGGAGTCAGATGTGAAAGTTGTGTATCTTTATGTTTTATAGGGTATTTTTGTTATTGTTGGCTTCCAGTTTTGATAACTTTACATACAGTTCTGCTTCTAACTTCATCCTATTCCTGTATTTATTTTTAAAGGAAAGATGAAGGTTACCAAATATTGGCAACTCTGTCTGAAGCAAGAGCTTTCTGCTGAATAATAATATTAATAGTACTAAATGTTAGATATGCATTTTTTATTATTAATAATTGTTCAAATTCACCTTTGTTCTTCATTATTTATTAGTCTGCCAATTTCTAAGACTGTTCCAAAAATGACAGTACAAAAAACAAGTTCACCAAAACTAAAAATCTTGAAACACAGACATGCCATGCAGCCTGCTCATGGGGAGGAAGGATTGAGAAAGAGAACATCCACTTGAGACCCTCCCCATTTCAAATATCCATTGGTCTTGATGCATAGCCTTGGAGATCCAAGCACACTGACATACAAAAACTATTTCAAAGACAGGGGATGGAGTTTGTTGGGATTTAGGGCCACCTTCTTGATCCATGTGCACGGAAGAAAGCAAGCATTTGAAAGTTGAATGTCAGTTGAGAAGTGCCAAGTATGCACCAGAATGCTTATATTAACAAAGTGCATCCTGAGTCACTTCAGGCAATGTTTTATTTAAAAACTAGGCAATTTAAATCTCTAATCGGTAAGTTCAGTATTTTTCTAATTAAAATTATTTCTTCATAATCAGAGTATATATTAATTTGTCATATAAAATTGTGTTCTAAAGTGAAGCGTTTTGTTTATAAGTTTAAGAAATACTTTGTTCTTGCAGCCTATAATTTGTATAAAGTGTACACGGGTCCGGTCTATAGGTGAATGGAATAGTCTTAAAGTTACCAAATACCTCCATTTTTCAAGCCAAAAATGTTACGGAGTATTTATCTGTATTTTGAGATTACTTTTTTTTACATGTTTTTGTATTGCCCTTGTATGCTGTATCATATTTTATCATTTTCCATATTATCATTTTTTTTATACTTTTATCTTTTTATATTTATCTTTTGCATTCTGTGTTGTCCTTGTATGTTGCACCAGTGCTATAAGGACAAATTCCTAGTGCACATTAGTGTACCTAGCCAATAAATTTAATTCTGAATCTGATTCTGAACTAGGCACATTTACAATCAATTATATTCTTTCACTATACACATATTTCATTATTTCCCAAAGATATTTCCTGCTACCACTGGACTGATAATGTATGTATGTTCTTCAGTAAGAAGCATATAAGGCGCTCCATTATTTTCAGCCAAGCAATACGGTACAATCGTATTTGCTCAGACCCAACAGACCAGGATCAACAACTGCAGGAGCTCAGACAAGATTTCATCAGACAAGGTTACACCCCGAAAACAACAGACACTCAAATAAGAAGAGCTACTGCCATACCCAGAGACAACTTTCTGGAATATAAAAACAAAGACAACAAGGATCGCATCCCCCTTGTTGTCACCTACAACCCACATCTTGAAACACTTCGAAAAATTATAAAAGAACTTCAGCCAATACTAAACAATGACCAAACACTGAAAAATGTATTTCCTGAACCTCCCCTCCTGGCATACAGACAACCACCAAACCTTCAACAATTAATTGTCCGATGCTCCCTAAGCGAACCAACAGAAAATGGCACATCTCCATGCCTACAGAAAAGATGCAAAACATGTGCCCACATCTATGATACAGACCGTATAGTTATACCACACTGCCGACTTGAACATCACATCAAGGGATCATTTTCTTGCAGATCATCTAATGTAGTCTACCTAATTTTCTGCATGAAATGTCCTGACACTGCTCTCTATGTGGGAGAAACTGGACAAACACTCCGCCAGAGAATGTATTTACACAGGTTCCACATAAAACATGGCAACACAGATGTTCCTGTGGCGGCCCACTTCAACAGCCATGGACACTGTGAGAAGGACTTTAAAGTCACAGTGCTTATGAGCAACTTCAAAACACAGCAAGAGAGAAAAGAATGGGAAGTTAAACTCATGCTAACATTTAATACTTTACAACATGGATTGAATAAAGACAAGAGTTTTATGGCCAGATATGAGGATTGTTTACATCTCTCAGAATGACAGACAACCTGTCTACAGACCCACATTGTTTTGAAAAAACTCATTACAAACTTCAAAAGACTTTGTTGGACAGTTATGTTATCCAGAGATCTTGACAATACATTGTTCTTTTCTCTCTTGTTAAATTAACCCTAGCCTGAATGAATCTATTCATTTTTTACATTCAAAATTTCTCATTTAAATATTTAACAATGTTGTTTCTTGTCCTAGAGTGTGTATATAAACATAGGAAACTCCAGTTTTTGTATTACATCTTGCCTGAAGAAGGGGCCTGAGTTGCCTCGAAAGCTTGCATATTGTAATCTTTTTAGTTAGCCAATAAAAGGTGTCATTTTGCTTGGCTTTTCTCTTCTTCAGTAAGAGAAAGAGAATATTGTGATGACCTAGAAAGGGTATGCAAGACATGGAATGGAATTAGCCACTTTATGCCAGCTGCTGATGAAGTAGCCCCAAAAAGGACTTTTTGGTTTCTTCAGCAGACACTTCTACCATGTGGCAAAACATGTTCCTAGCTGCTTTGTTCTTTTTCTCGCTGCCAGGTTAACCTCACTCTGCTCATCTAGGGTCAGAGGCAAGAAATATGCTGCTTATTTGCATTCACTGGGATCCACATTTCTGTCTACATCCTCACAGTACCGAGGTGAAAAAAGGGCAGGTTGCTTTACAATAGCTTACCTTTAACTTAAATTTTATCAATACATATGACATAATAATAATAAAAAAAAAGGGTCGGCTAATTTTCTTTCTTCTGTATAGTCACTAAATTTCAATCACATCTTTCTGAGTATTTTTGAGATTTTGGGGTATTTAGTTTTTCTACTAAGAAACTGTAGTGGAAAATAGTGCTTTTGTTGATGAGTCAGTCAGTCGGAAACATAAAGATTATACCTTTAAAAAATTAAATTACTAGAATTAATGCATTGACTTTGACAGCATTAATATACTGTGTGTGTCTATATATACATATATATGCACTCTGTGTGTATTCTGAATGTGTGTGTATAGATAGATGTATATATATTTTTACATGTATAATCTGTTTAACTGTTTATATATATATATATATATATATATATATATATATATATATATATATATATATATATATATGCAGTGAGAGAGAGGAGCCATAATTAGTGAATATTTAAGTTGAAATTTTGTCTTCAACATTGGTGCCATCGTGTACATCATAGTCACAACATGTACAAGACAACATTTCACTGGTCTGAAGTGAATGCACTAGTGAAAGTTTGCATACTGCACAATGTTAAAGAAAGAACAATTATGTAATTGTGTATACAATATTATGCAGAAAATAGGCTAATTAAGAACTGCGATTGTATCCTTCTTCAAGAATGGTAATTATAAAGTAATTTCCTTGCAGTAACTGTAATCATAAGAGGGTTATCACGTAGTTGAAAATGTGAATATCATTATTTGAATTTGTGTGTGTAAACAGTTACAAGCTAAAAAAATACGTGGAAACAAAAATCCTGTCCAAAGTCATTCAGATGTGTTTTTTATACCTTTTCTACTTTAACTTTGAAAGTAATGATAATCTATCCAATTTAGCTAATTATTGATAATTCTTTACATTGCTATATAGATAGAGGTCTGATTAACAGGTAATAATGTTGCACCCTGTACCTGTGTCTGCCTTTTGTATAGTCATGAAAAGTAGTTTCTATAGGATTCATGCAGTTTTGTCAGCAATTACCTCTAACTGAACCGACCCTGTGAATTGACCTCTCTCCTTCATTGTTATTGTCTTACTGCCCTGTTTAATTTTTCTTTTTGTATTGGTGTCAGTAAATTATATACTGTATCACCCCAGGAGGTGTTAAAAGACATTTATTTCAGATACATGCAAGAGCTAGCTTTATTGAAATGAAGTCATGTCATTAATTAAGAATTCCTAGAGGTTGTCTCCTTGTAAGAATTTACCAAACTTCCTCTTTGAAGGTTAGAATAATTAACCTTTGGTGTTACTGTATTTTATACTAACCAGCCAAAAGATGTAATAAAATATAATTAGAATATTTTAATCCTTTGTGAACTTAAAATAAAGAGCTACATTCCTGAAGGTTACTTACAATAATAAGTGACCCAACAGATACTTTCCAATATGCTTTATTTTCTCAAACAACTATACAAGCAATTTTCCATGAAATTTATATTTGCTATTTTCTATTTGATGAGTGGCATTGCACCCTCAAAGCACAAATTTGTCGTCATTTTAAGTGTCAGATAGGTTTCCTACTTTTTTCAGGGTTATTATGTCAAAGTTAAAGCTGAATTCCAAGAAAGCAAATTAAAATATTGTTTTTGGAAGTTCAAGGCTGTATTTTACAGTTCAGAATTAGCTAAACACATTTATTTAATTTAAAGTTTTTATCCATTTTAAATTCTATTAGTTTTCAGTAATTACTACCATGATTTAAAAAGTAGATTATGGGAAATTGAGCTAATATATGCTTCATTACCCACAGTTTGACCTTTGCTGTGCTAATCAAGACAAATCTGGACATTTACAAAAGACTGTTTAATTAAACCTCCACTAAGTGTCTTCTAACAGCTTATCTACAGAGATTTTTAAGGCTACTGTATCAGTGCTCAGCTTCTTCAGTTAGTTTATCTGTTCCTCTACAAAATGTAATTTGAGCATAACTTTAAGCTGGCTGATACAGTACTTCCTTGTATTTTCCATGGCTCTTCTAAGTAAGAAGTCAGTAATGGAGAATGAAACATTTTTTCTGCATGTACAGACTTCTCTGTTTTCTTCTTTTGATTAGAACTCTTAGTAGCCTGTATTTTGACCAATTGTATTCAAAATTATGCTTATAATTACCATTGGTTTTTCAGCCATTAACTTCTGTTTCTGTTTTGTCTTATGCAAAAATCTGAAATTATTTTCTATTTAATCATAAAAATTGGACTGCATTTAAAACCTAGGTATAGTCAACCATGTTTCTATTTATGAATCCTTCTTGTGGTTTACGCACAACATCGAATTGAGAGGGTTATCTTGACCTATGGTATGGTATGGTATGTGCCAGGAAGACTTACATGACTATGGCTGTCTTTGAACTCTGGCTTCAGTGTCTGAACCTAATAAGTGGTCAATATAAATCATTTATATATTGTATACATTCTGGGCAAATTTTATGTTATTGTTATAAACAGTATTTAGTAGTTAAAATCATAGGCATATATGGTCATCCCATTCCAGTAAAGCCAAGTGAAAGAAAAAGTCTTTTGTTGTACAGGCAAATGATTTTAAATGGCTGTCAGTGATGAAGAAACTTACTTAATGAAAATTAGTTTTGTAATTAATTCAAAGCATTCATAGAGGTTCTTTATGACCAACTGGCACTTTGAAAACATTGTTAAACAGAAAGTTATGACTCTAAATGAGGATGTTTCCTATGAAATCAAATTTGTTTGGAGATAAGTTTAATTCAGAGCTGTTTTATATGGACTTCCATTAATTGCCTTTTATGTGACTTACGCTGAGTGCATTATGTCTTTGTGCAAAATTGTAGAACTTGATTAATATCATTCACAGTTTTGAAACTACTTATTGCTACTTATTGAAAATACTTATTGCAACAAAATTTAAGGTGATAAAAACAAATGCATTTGTCTTTACTCACCTTCTGGCCACCAGGAATTGAGTCAGAGCCAATGGATGCTTTTGGGGGAATTTAAGAAGGAAAGCTGGAGTCTTAATGTCCATATATTTAAATATGATGAGCTATTAAATAAACTCTTGCCATATAAATAGACAAAAATATGCATACAATGTAATTACCTGTGAAACACCATTTGGAAAGATTGTACTCATCATTTGGTTATCAACTGTATTTTGATTGTAGCTTTGTGCATCTATGATGCAGACTGTAAGCATCAAAAAAACTAGATAGTTTGTTGCATTTTGCTATCTGAAAATTGTAAGCAAGCTATGATTATTATTAGCAAAAATGTCATTCTTAGCTGAGGGCATTAGAGCTCTGACTTTCTTTATTTAATCAATAAAAAAGAAATATAGCAATGAAAAAATACAAACATACCATAGATGAATGCACTTTAACATCTTATTAATAAGGAAAAAAAGTGTCAAACCTTTTCTATTTTGATCACTGAAGTTTTCATTTGGGATTCTGGCAATCTATGTCTCAGTCCACTGATTGAAAATTTTTCTTATTATTAATTCTGTTGTTTTTCTCTTCCAAAAGACAGAGGTTACATGGCAGAAAAAAAATCAAAAACATTGGGTCACAAGGTGCAGTAGTCCAAATAATAAAGGTATTTCAGTGAAGAAATTGCTGGCATTACATGTGAATCTAAGAAAAAAAAAATATGAAAATTAAAAAAAGTTTACAATCACTCCTATGTGTTTATCACAAATTAGAAGAACTCAGAGACAGAAGCAAATCTGTTGAACCTATCTTGATAAATTGTTTTTCACTTAAATAGTTCAATAAAACTCAACAAGTACCTTATTATAGCATATATGGTGTGGGTTTAAGTGTCATGTGGGCGGCACGGTGGCGCAGTGGTAGCACTGCTGCTTCGCAGTTAGGAGACCCGGGTTCGCTTCCCGGGTCCACCCTGCGTGGAGTTTGCATGTTCTTCCCGTGTCTGCGTGGGTTTCCTCCGGGCGCTCCGGTTTCCTCCCACAGTCCAAAGACATGCAGGTTAGGTGGATTGGTGATTCTAAATTGGCCCTAGTGTGTGCTTGGTGTGTGGGTGTGTGTGTGTGTGTCCTGCGGTGGGTTGGCACCCTGCCCGGGATTGTTTCCTGCCTTGTGCCCTGTGTTGGCTGGGATTGGCTCCAGCAGACCCCCGTGACCCTGTGTTCGGATTCAGTGGGTTGGAAAATGGATGGATGGATGGGTTTAAGTGTCATTAGTAGTAAAAACAAGCACACAACTTTAGTGTTTTATAAAAATGCCTTTGTGTGTGGCACAGTGGTTAGTTAGTTACTGCTCCCAAGCAATGAAATTCTGGGATCAATTGCTGGCATGAACATTATTCATTTGGAGATTGCACACCTTTTCCCTAAGTGTGCATGGATATCCTTATAGGCATTCCATTTTCATTCCCCATCTCAGAGAAATGCTTGTTAGAGTAAATGGGTATCTCTAAATTGTAAATGTGGGTGTGTGCATGTATGTGTATTGACTCTTTTTCCACTGTTTCTTCAAATGCTGTCTCCATTGCTACTTTCAAAATGGAAGAGATGGATATAGTAGATGAAAATGGATGGATGGACTTGGTTATTAGAGCCATGTTTCCCGGCCATAATTTGTTTTAAAAATGATTTTAAAAAGAGACTGGTGTGAAAGGTGCCGGAATTTCTATCTCATCATCATAAAGCTATCATAATAAAGCTATAGAATCCTTATCTGTCCTCATTATCCCTGGCAAACAGCAAATGTGTCACCTCACCCACCCCCTGCAGCTTTATAATGTACTTTTCACTTTCCACTTACATTATTTAATTTAAATGTTAATTATCAGTACTGATAAGATTCTTGGTCAACCTGAAAGGATTCTGTGCACATATTTGCAAATGCTTTGTGTTTTTAAAATTAAAGTTAGAGGTTTACCTCTTTTGTTAAAGACATTTTAAAAGTGATCCAATGTACCTTCATATTTTGAGTGCGCAGGTTATTTTTCAGTGTTAATATTAAAGACAGAACACAGAACTTACTGGCATTGCCCTCTGTACAGCTCAAAATAAAATGTCCTCCTGGACAAACAAAATCAAGCCTAAATGACACTTACTTATTTTAAATTTTTACGAAGATTCAATGACCAAATATTCATTTGTAACAATAAATGTAGTGTGCCTCAAGAACAAGTTTGAAAGAAGGTGAGATGAAATGGAAGCAGTTTCCTTCTCCCTGACCTAGGAAATTACTTGTAGTTTCATTTTGGTAGGGATACAAAGAGCAAAACAAAACCCTTTGTGAGTTGTTTTTTTTTCTCATGGAATTTTGATTTATTCAAATATATTGTAATTCTTTTTTAATTCTCTAGTAGTAGCCAAATTGTAACACTCAAACGTTATTATCTTAATGGGAGGACTTATTTCAATATTAATTATCAGACAGTTTGAAACATTTAATCTGCAAATTAAAGACTTCTTAGTAACTTTGTCCCATAAAAGCAAGTGACTTACCTTGAAACAATTTGGTGAAAGATCTGCATTTGTTGTGAGAATTTACTATGCAAATAATAGTATTCTTTGCCAGTTATAGATGGATATAGCAGGCATGGCGTGACATATGCACTGACTTTATGATGATGGTTGTTAAAAAGCTTGATTCAAAGAGCCAAATAATTAAAGTGTGATGATAATTCACAAAATTTATGTGCTGGAGGCTTGTCATTTAATTTTTTAAGCTTGGATTTTGGACAAATAAATGAGCCATGCCACAGTACATGCCAGCTTTCCTTAGAGGTCTTTTATACTGCACAATCAAGGGATAAGAGTAACTTTAGTTTGATGGCAAGACTATACAGCAATTGAAGAAATACAGATGATCCAGCATTGCAGATTGAGCAACTGTAGGAGGAGGATTGGAGGATGAGAATATTGGGGAATTAAAAGGGAAGGCAAGAAAGTTATCCCCCACCTGTGATCCACTATAGTTGTCTATGGACACTGCAATAGTCTTTTTGCAGCTTTTAACTAATTTTAAGCACCTTTGTACTGATTACGTAAGAGTTGTCTTGTGCCATTCAATCTTTGTTGTCTATATTATGCAGGAAGATGCACCCTTCGTATTACAGAGATGACAAGAAGTGGTTAAATGTAGTTGAACCATAAATTTTTAATGTTAAAAACTAACAAAATGCAATAGAAAAATAGGAATTATACCTTTTGTTCTACATTTATTTCCTAGCTTTTTTGTTATGCTTGATCAATTCAGCAGATTTTTTTTTCATTCCTGCCAGCATATTTTCTTAAGGTGAAATAGAGTAGCTGTGTGGTGCCTGGCAACTGCTTGTTTTCAGATCGATCAAGTGCTTCTGAATAGGATTCAAATCTCATGGCTGTAAAGGCCATTTTCAAATCATTTGACTACATCCTATTTAGCAGTTGCACTGTGGATATTAGGTGGGCTTAGCAATAATGTAATGATGAAATATTAGGTTTCTTCTTATTTTAAATCATCATTCAGTTGCCTGAACTACAGCCATCATGTGTATAATGTTTTATTTATTGAAGCAGTGCAGTAGTTTAGCTTTTTTTTAATCCTGCTTTGCTGCCCCCCAGGTCTGTCTTTTGCAAAACTGCATTTTTACCACTTTTCAGCATAAGAAATCATTTTGTATTACAATAAATAAAAGGGAATATTCTCAAAATTCTGAAATGGTGCAGTGCCTTTCAATAAGCTATTATTATTAAAGGTTACATTTAGGCAGCAATGCTGTTAGCTCTGACACACAGAGAGATTTATTTTTGGAGGTGATTCAGGAGAAAGTTTTAAAAAGATTTTATGATAACCATTTAAATATATTAAAACTAAAACAAAAGAAACTCTTCTGCCAATGAACAGTGTTCCACATCCTTAATGTTCTTGTGCACACTGTTGCCATCAACAGTGAGTACAGCTCCTTAAGAGACAGTTGGCAAATGGATTGCATTCATTTCAGTTTATTGCCATGTTCCTGGATCCATTCCAGGACCTTCTTAACAATGTGGCACAGAGCGATATCCCTTCTAAAAAAGCCCATTAGCAAGTTCGCTGCTGCCACTAAAGGAGGTACTTCATTGGCAATGATGTTTATTTAGTCTGTGACATCTGTGACATTGAAACATTACTGTAGTAGCATTAAAATATCATGCAATCACACCCAACTCCACCATACCACTACTATCACAGTGAAAAAATAGATGGACATTGCATCACATTTAATGATGGAAGTTGTTTTATCATGAAAACATGTTCACTAAAGGCAGTTTAACCTCTGTTATTCTTTTTATATTAATGGACAAGTCAGTACTGGAAATGCCTAAATTATTAGCCTTGTTTTAGGTGTACACCCTGCAATACTTTCCTCTCTTAACCTTCACTCATGTCTCAAACACAAAAGTGGCCAAGGGCCTGTTACTACCCCTACCAGGTTACAAATCAAATACAAAGCAAGAATACCTCAACAAAATGTCAGGGGCTTATTGCCGCCCCAGCCAGTTTATAGATATGGCAGTTTTCACCCGGGTCACTTCCCCTAAAAGGGCTACACTTAAGAATACCGTAACAAAAATAAAGAGCCATTTCAAGAGCTGGGCTTCTGCTGGGATTCAGAGGTGTGGTGCTTCTCACCAATATAGCTACCTTTGAAAGTGTTCCATAAATACTGTAACAGAAGGAACTGGCCTTGCTTGAAAGCCTTCCCTTGCCATGTCATGGATATGCCAGTCCATACCTGAATTGCTACTGCTGAAAGAACTTAACATGAACACACGCAGCTTGTTATATTAACGCTCATGAATCATTGCTAAATGTCAGTATACAGCAAGACAACTTCAGCAATGCAATACCCAAACTTTATTTCAATCTTTACTTATGCTTATTTGCAGAAAAAACAGATATAAATGTTTATATAAAAACATACAACCTGAATAAATAAAATCTGTGTTACACAACAGGCTTTTTATCAGGTGGCTATAAGCTTTAGTTGTTGCAGTCTTTGTCATCTTAGGCCATGTATGATGCTTTTTAGTGTAAGGGCAGTAGATGGTGAATAAAAAGTTGCCTTCTGTTCGTGGCAATGTATTTTAACCACTGATTTTTATTGCCGGCAGGACACCTCCACCTCAGTCGAATAGCACTGAATCATGCTGTGCAAACTTTTACAGAGGAATGCTCTTCGATCGAATGTCTCTGAACCACACTTTCTATGCCACCTACTCGCAGCATCATGTGAGGAAGCTCCCTCACCCCTCCCTTTAATCAAATGTCACTGTTTCAATCCACTCTTTCTAAATAGTCCATCTTTTTTGTCTTGAATGCCAAAAATGTGCTGTCTAGTTTGATTGGAGACACTGTGAATTGTTTAGGTATATGTGCCTGTGTGTCCTGTCCGGGGCTGTTTCCTGCCCTTCACCCAGGGCTGCCAGGAAAAGCATTCCCCTTAGCACTGAAAGAAGCTGGTATGAAAATGCATGTTTATACTTGGCTTATTCCAAATGTGAAATGTAACAAAAAAAGCAACAACAACAAAATAAAAAATAAATAAATAAAAAGCTCAAAATGTACTCAAAATGTGCCTGTTACTTAGCACATAATTAGGGTTGCCATCCCTTATACACTTGTTTCTAGTGGCATCCACTAACATGCAGTGTTCTGTGGCACTGGATCTGTTTAGTCTTGCGTCCTCTCCCTCTGAACTGCACGTGTGCATTGTCTGGTTGAGGCCTGTGTGCCTTATCTGAACATGTGATGATGCCATTGATTGAACAGTTAGTTATGAGAGAAGTACCACAGACAGGCCACTCGTATGAATCTGTTGTTTATGTTTATGTTCTAAACCTGGAAATTCTAGTCAGGTTACTCATAGCAAGAGGTTAAACTTAAATATATTGTATAACAGGGCATACATCCTCTTTGTAATGTTAGAGGAAAGGAGGAAAAGATTAATATGGAAGAAAGGACAACATAGAGTATACTGATATACCCATATAGATTAGCTGCTTTACTAAGCCATTTTTTCATAATCCCTTCAATTTCTGCAGGTGTGATGTATGCTAAACTAATCAATATGTCGAGTACTTTCCAGGGTCACAATGATTTCCTTTTTTTCTATACAGTATACTGTATGTACTTTGCCAGCTAGCTTCTAGTCATTATCTTCTTTAAATGGATGCTAAAGGCTTTTTATACACAGTCACCACCTTCTCTCAAGACTCTAATTTAAATATTTTCATGTTCTAACAATTTATTTGTTTTTAGTCTTTTTAGTGTTTGGATTACCACTCTATGATTAAGTTGTTTGTTGCAATCTGAATTTTCCCTGCACCGCCTGCATATTACCAGCTTCCTTACTGTGTTTCTTTTTTTTTCTTTTTTCATTATTAGTACTTTATGGAAAGAACCTTTTTTAGGATTATATTTCACATTTTTTTCAGTTTCCTTTTGGCATTTACAGTATCTCACAAAAGTGAGTATACCCCTCACATTTTTGTAAATATTTTATTATATCTTTTCATGGGACAACACTGAAGATATGACACTTTGATACAATGTAAAGTAGTCAGTGTACAGCTTGTATAACAGTGTAAATTTGCTGTCCCTTCAAAATAACTCAACACACAGCCATTAATGTCTAAACCGCTGGCAACAAAAGTGAGTACACCGTTAAGTGAAAAATGTCCAAATTGCGCCCAATTAGCCATTTTCCCTCCCCGGTGTCATGTGACTCGTTAATGTTACAAGGTCTCAGGTGTGAATGGGGAGCAGGTGTGTTAAATTTGGTGTTATCGCTCTCACACTCTCTCATACTGGTCACTGGAAGTTCAACTTGGCACCTCATGGCAAATAACTTTCTGAGGATCTGAAAAAAAAGAATTATTGCTCTACATAAAGATGGCCTAGGCTATAAGAAGATTGCCAACACCCTGAAACTGAGCTGCAGCACGGTGGCCAAGACCATACAGCAGTTTAACAGAACAGGTTCCACTCAGAACAGACCTCGCCATGATCGACCAAAGAAGTTGAGTGTCATATCCAGAGGTTGTCTTTTGAAAATAGACGTATGAGTGCTGCCAGCATTGTTGCAGAGGTTAAAAGGGTGGGGGGTCAACCTGTCAGTGCTCAGACCATACGCCGCACACTGCATCAAATTGGTCTGCATGGCTGTTGTCCCAGAAGGAAGCCTCTTCTAAAGATGATGCACAAGAAAGCCCACAAACAGTTTGCTGAAGACAAGCAGACTTAGGACATGGATTACTGGAACCATGTCCTGTGGTCTGATGAGACCAAGATAACCTTATTTGATTCAGATGGTGTCAAGTGTGTGTGGCGGCAACCAGGTAAGGCATATAAAGACAAGTGTGTCTTGCTTACAGTCAAGCATGGTGGTGGGAGTGTCATGGTTTGGGACTGCATGAGTGCTGCCGGCACTGGGGATCTACAGTTCATTGAGAGAACCATGAATGCCAACATGTACTGTGACATACTGAAGCAGAGCACAATCCCCTCGCTTTGGAAACTGGGCCGCAGGGCAGTATTCCGACATGATAATGACCCCAAACACACTTCCAAGACGACCACTGCCTTGCTAAAGAAACTGAGGGTAAAGGTGCTGGACTGGCCAAGCATGTCTCCAGACCTAAACCCTATTGAGCATCTATGGGGCATCCTCAAACGAAAGGTGGAGAAGCGCAAGGTCTCTAACATCCACCAGCTCAGTGATGTCGTCATGGAGGAGTGGAAGAGGATTCCAGTGGCAGCCTGTGAAGCTCTAGTGAACTCTATGCCCAAGAGAGTTAAGGCAGTACTGGAAAGTAATGGTGGCCACACAAAATATTGACACTTTGGGCACAATTTGGACATTTTTCACTTAGCGGTGTACTCACTTTTGTTGCCAGCGGTTTAGACATTAATAGCTGTGTGTTGAGTTATTTTGAGGGGACAGCAAATTTACACTGTTATACAAGCTGTATACTGACTACTTTACATTGTATCAAAGTGTCATATCTTCAGTGTTGTCCCATGTAAGATATAATAAAATATTTGGAAAAATGTGAGGGGTGTACTCACTTTTGTGAGATACTGTAAATTTGATCTTTCTGTTCTTATTTTCCCTTTTTTCTTCTTAATTGCTGAGATCTGTCCATTATCTCACTGCTTCGACTTTTGGCCTAAACTATCCTTCCTTTCATTAAATGTACTGTTAAATGTGAGACACTGCTCTTAACTAACCCAGGAGTTTTCCATTTTTTTCCTGTATTTGCTCAAAATGTTAAAATTCAATTTAATTGTGAAGTTTTATTTCCAATGTGAATGTCAAAACATTGTGAAACGTATTATATCATAATTACTTCTTCATAATGACGTAGTAACACCTATTTTCCGACTTCTGTGATGTAGTATTACAGAATATGAACAATACAAACATTCCCTCTTGTCAGTAATTGAACTGTTAGTACTAAGTGAGGAAACAGTAAGTAAGTACCTCTGTGTAATCCGGGTTGTTTTGTTTTAATGTACATCTGGATAACAATGTCACCTAAGATTTTCAGATAGTATTTTAAACATGTTTGTGAACTGTAGTGCCTTTAGCACTTACCCATCATCATTTTTCCATCTTTGCTTCTTTCTGTTTTAACCCAAAACTCCTAACATTTTAATCACCATCTTTGTGAAGCAGCTTCATTAATAATTTCTTCCTAATAAAGAGCCACTTAGCTACAATTTTTCATTCATTTCATTTCCAAGCTATGGTCAAATTTCTGTTATCTGTTTAATGTCATTTATCTCTTTGCAACTTTGTGTTAAATACCAATAAAATCAATAATGCTAGTATGGTTTTGTTTCTGTTATTATGCTCACTTCTGCTTAGTAATTTATACAATATTGTATATTGTTGTACCATGAGATGTTTGCTTTTTATATACCGTAGATGTTTTAATATATTGTTTTCCTACTGTGTAATATTTTTTTAAACTGAATCATTTTTACTCATACTACACACTGCACTGCCTCTCCAGTGCTAATTCATCTCCTCATAGCAGAGCAAATCTCATCTCTCCCTGTACCTCATTATTTTGCCTCTCTATCCCATACCATGGCTTCTGCCACATATTTAACTCTCTTACTTATGTCACCCTGTCACAACTACTCATTCATTTTTTTCACTTACATGTTTGAATAGTTTGTCTCATAAAAGTATTCTTGGCTTAAGTCTGTTAATGGCACACTTCTAGTTCCACTTTTTATAATGAACTCTATCTTCCTAGAAATTTCCTCTCATTCTGTGTTGCATTGCTGAGCAGTGATCTCCTCATATTGAGTTACTGGAGGACAGGACACCTCCTTCAGTTGGATTCTCTTTAAAAGAATACTTACATTTTGATGAACATTCAAAGTTTCTGGAAATATATGGCCATAATTTAAAGTGAAGATTTTTTTGTTAATTATTAAAGAAATATTAAATATTCCTTCCAAATTTTCCTCTAGTGCAGATTAGACTTTACCTTACCTCAGACTTGAAACAAGCAAAAAATCTGTTTGCAGTTTCTGTAGTATCATTTTATATCATACAAAGTTTTGTTCTTAGTTTCTGTGGTTCTGACTGACTAGCAGCCCTCTTTTCAACCTTGTACAGTGGCTTGAAAAAAATCACATGCCTGTTCCATATGCAAATCAACATTTTTTATTATTTCATCATCTGTACTATTACAGGGCTCTGCTTTACCCCAGAGTGCTTTTTACTACTATAAATTAAAGCACCATGAGTTCAACATACATTAGTTCATATAGAACTCTCGCATGCTGCCACACCAGATGCATTGTGCTCCAAAAATACCACAGTACAGTTATTTAGTGCACATACAGAGGAGCATAATATGTTGGTATACAAAATAATAAGAGTGTTTGCTTTCATGACAGAAGGAATGTGCAGATTAAATGTACACTTTCGAACAAATGTAGCATGTACTTTCACCCTAAGGTAAATTTAGAAAAGACACATGCCCTCTGAAGAGGAAAGGAAAGGAATTGAGGCACTACAGGGCGACATCAAACAGCACCTCGTAATGCTGTGAAGAGCAGAACATTTGAGAAAACAACATAAGAAAGAGCGAACAAGGACTGTCTTCTACAGAGATCGGAATTAGAGGAGCACCTGAGCAAGACAAACTCTGACAATCAGAGGCATGTGCTAGTCACCATCCCAAAGGACATGCCACCTATCCAACCACCTGAGCACCAGCTGGACAAAAGACCCCCTACATGGAGGGAAGTTGAGACCACATTAAGACGGGCAAGATCAGCATCATCCCCTGGGCCCAACGGCATTCCATACAGGCTCTACAAGAACGCCCTAGGCGTCTCAAAGTACCTCTGGAAGCTGATGAAAGTGACATGGGAAAAAGGAATCATACCTAAGGCTTGGCGAAGAGCAGGTGGGATCCTGATTCCTAAAGAAAAGAACTCCTCAACCATCTATCAGTTCCACCAGATCAGCTTACTAAATTTGGAAGGAAAGATTTTCTTCAGTGTTGTGGCCCAAAGACTATCAGCGTTCCTGCTGAAGAACAACTACGTTGACACCTCTGTGCAGAAGGCAGAGATAAGAGGATTTTCAGGATGTCTGGAGCACGCAAGTATGATTTGGAACCAAGTACAAATGGCCAAGAAGGGAAAGAAAAATCTGCATGTGGTCTTTTTAGACCTGGCCAATGCCTTCGGGTCAGTGCCTGATGAGTTATTGTGGACAGGCTTTAATTTTTTCCATGTCCCAGAGACCATCATAAGGCTGGTAAAAGCCTATTTCCAGGTCCTCCAGTTCTGCATTATACTCCAAGATAAAACAACTGCTTAGCAGTCCCTGTGGATTGGCATAATGGCAGGTTGCACCATCTCCCCACTGGCCTTCACCATGGCAATGGAATTAATTATTCGAGCATCACGGTGGGTGGTTGGAGGGGAACATCTGAAGAGCGGGCTGCGTCTTCCTCCGATCAGGGCGTTTATGGATGACATGACAACTATAAGATCAACTAAGGCATGCACCAGATGCCTGCTGGACAAACTCCAGGGTAACATCAAATGGGCACGAATGGAGATTAAACCAGAAAAATCCCACAGTATCTCCATCATTAAGGGCCAGCTCGTCAACGAGAGGTTCTATGTTAATGATGTGCCGATACCAACAATCCTGGAAAAGCCCATCAAAAGCCTTGGACGTTGGTACAATGCAGAGCTGAAAGACTCCGAACAGGTGGAACAACTCAGGCAGGACACCATCAGCGGTCTAAAGCAAATTGACCACACTGCTCTCCCAGGGAAGCTGAAGCTCTGGTGCTTTCAGTTTGGATTGTTGCCCCGCCTCATGTGGCCATTTTCCATCTATGAGGTCACCCTATCCCATGCCAAGCGGCTGGAGAGGCTGGTGAATGTGCAGGTGCGGAAGTGGCTTGGATTACCCAGATGCCTCAGTAGCATAGGCCTATATGGCAACGGAGCGCTCTCTCTTCCAATATATCAAGCCTGGTAGAAGAGTACAAATGCTACAAAGCAAGGCTTGAAATAACCCTCACGGAATCCAGGGATCCCTTTGTCAGAGGCGCTGCTCCCACCTTGGTAACAGGGAGGAGGTAGAGGCCAGGAACAGCAGTGGCACAGGCAAAGGCTGCCCTGAGACATCAGGACATAGTGGGATAAGTCCAAACCAGCAGAGTGGGCCTAGGCTTGCGTACAACACCTAAATGGCAGAAGGCTAACCCATTAGAACGGCAACGCCTGGTGATAGAGGAGGTGTGCCACCAGGAGGAAGCGGGCAGATGTGCTAGGGCTGTGTCCCAAGCCAAGCAAGGCCGCTGGATGAAGTGGGATGGTGTGGAGATGAGAAAGACCACCTGGAGCGAGCTGTGGAACATGGAGTCCAATATGCTGAGCTTTACCATCAGAGCCACATATGATGTCCTGCCCTCTCCAACAAACTTGCATCTTTGGTTGGAGAGGATCCGGCCTGTCTCCAGTGTGCTGCCCCAGCAACTCTTAAACACATCTTGGTGGGTTGCAAGACGAGCCTTACCCAAGGCAGATACACCTGGCACCCCAACCAAGTGTTGAGGAGCTTGGCAGCTGCACTGGAGATTAAGAGGGTAACCACCAACGCCATACCCTTGGAGGCTGAGACTGCCTCTCGGCAACAAATATCTTTTGTCCATGAGAGGGAGAAGCAGCCAGCCAAAAGAACGTCTCCAGTCTCATGTCCACTGAATGCAGCCCGGACTGGGAAATGCAAGTGGATCTAAATTAAAGACTCACATTCCCACCTGAAATCACAATAACAAAACTGCGGCCAGACCTGGTCCTTTGGTATAAATCCTGTCGACGTGTGTTCATTGTGGAGCTGACAGTCCCGTGGGAGGAAGCCATCAATGAGGCATTCGAAAGGAAAAAGCTGCGATATACAAACTTGGCAGATGAAGCGGAGGACCTGGGCTGGAAAGTGTCTGTGCATCCAGTGGAGGTGGGCTGCAGGGGTTTCGTAGCTAGTTCCACCACGAGGCTACTGAAGGAGGTAGGAATCAGTGGGCAGGCTCAGCGGAAGATCATAAAGGAACTGGCAGATACCGCCATAAGAAGCAGCCATTGGTTGTGGCTGAAGCGGAATGAGACCGTATGGGCTGCTCATGGAGCCTCCAGCGTGGCACACACCCAGGTCTGATCAGCCTGTGGTGGGCCGTCCTCAGGCGAGGGTGTATTGTGATAAAGGCCGAAACACCCAATGACCCCAGGGTATACAACTGATGATGTGTCGTACTGGAGGTAGTAACACTGCCAGATGAAAATCCATGAGGACATCTCCAGTCCTACCTAAAAAATCAATGCTGTCCTGATTACAAAGGGATTAAAACACCTAGTCCTAGTAGACATACTGATATCCTTATGTTGTAGCATTATTAGGTGTGTACTTTAGTTATCTTTCTTTTCATCTTTATGATATTAAAAGTATTTCAGATTGCTTAAATCATATACAACCTTTCTCAGCTAATGTATACTTAGATTTTGTAAGGTGTGCGTTGAGTATTTTACTAAGATAAGAACTAGTTTAAATCATTTGGTTAAACAGAATTGCTTATCCTGTTTAGCTTGCACACCTACCTAGTTATGCAAGGACTAAAAATGATAGTCAGACAGTCACTACATTCGATTTTATACATCAGAAGCTCTGTTTGGACCTGAACAGCTCACAAATAATATTGTAAAAGGAGACAACCAAACTCTCTCAAGGGCAGAACCAGCTGTATAAAGTTAGATACTGTACTAGAGCAACAGAAAGAATAGAGCCACCAAGAGACCTGCATGCTGCAAATCATCTGAGCTACAGAAGAGTCACAGCAAGAGCTAAGAACCACCTGAACGGCATTGCATATTGGGTGCTTTGGTCAGCATTGTCTGTGAAAGCTGCTAAGCATCCAGGTTGTATGGTGTGATTGTTACATTTATTTGCTTTGCTTGGCATATCAAGTAATGTTTAAGAGTATATTGATTTAATAAAGTGTCTAGTGATAGATGAAGAGGGAGAATACCACCTAATGAAAAGGGTCACAGTAACAGTTAATCTTGGATGAAGCCAGACTGTAGTTCTGAGTAAAAGTGCATTGCAACTATAGACTATGTCTCCTTTTAAACAGTCAAGTATAGGAATGAAGCTAAAAGGAGGAAATATAACTGTGGATCTATGAGAAAAGAGTCTGCACACTAAGGCAAGGGATTTATGTTTTAGGTAAGGTTGTGCCAAAACCTTTCCACAACACAATAGGCCCAAAATCATGTTGCATATGTTAGGTCCTGCAAGTTGTCATTCCATGAAAAGAGAAAGCAAAAGAAATAAACACCACTGTCATTCATGTACTCTGCATTCTGCTACTTGATGAATATGTTTTATTTTACATTTGAAAGAGAAACCATTTGTCCTTTCGACAATGCATTTCAGTTAAAGGCATGTGTTTCGATTTATAGAAAACTATGCAAAATGGGCCTTTAAAATAGAATTCATCTGATTTTATTACTCCAAAATCTTAATAGATGAGTTCACCCACCTTTTATATAAACATTTCCATCCTCTCATGTGCCCTGTCTGTCACCCTTGGGTACACTAAGAATGCTTCTGTAACACCTGTGTAACTTGCCTGAATGAGATCAGCAGATTGGCACTTATTTATCCATCCATCCATTTTCCAACCCGCTGAATCCGAACACAGGGTCACGGGGGCACTTATTTATATGTCTATGAAATACTTGAAAGTCTAATAACAGCTCACACTGGCAGGTGCTAGAATCTGGAAGCAGTCCGATACTGCTGTCTCTGGACACAGATACTGCTTCTTAAACGTACACATACACTGTACTTCATTTCAATTCAGTGTCATCACTGAGTACCAGCTCCAAGATACCAAGACAGAACTGAATAACCAAACATCAATTATGGACACAATCACACAAATTAGTTTAAATAGAAGGTAAAACAAAGCAAAATAAATCTAGTTCACATAAGCAAATTATGAAAATATAAGTCCATTAACATTGTTCTTGTACCCAGCTGGCATCGTAGAAAAGGAAAACAAAAACTCCAGTCCGTAACATTCCTGAAGAATGGGGGACATGTTCAGTTTTAAACACAGCTAAAGTCAGATAAAGTTCCAGTTATCTAGGCTAATGGGTCTCCCACCCTCTTCGGGGCCTCTGCATCTTTATAATTTTGAACTCCAAGGCTCCCGATATTTCAGGTGTCGTTTCTCTTGTGTTCCTGCACATTTCTTGTATAAATTAAGAGTCTGGCTAAATGCAGATGTTGGAAAAGAACTCAGCAACAGCATGGCTTACAGACTGATCCATGCACATAGAAGTAAATCACAGTGATGTACTGTGTATAAGTAACATACACGAGTGCAAGTAAGACAAAATGTTATGCAAAGAATAACTGAAAAGGAGCACTCTTAAAATTCTCCTTTTATATACTGGATCATCCATAGTTGGTTCTTGAAAAAAATGTTTTTCTTCAGGAAAATTATGTCTCTATTAGGGTTGCCTTTTTAGCAGAGTTTTTCAATGCTCACAAGCACAAAGACAGACGTATATAAAAGTCACACTCAGGTGATAACTATACCCAGAAAGGCTGCAGTGACTGCTAATGCATGTTACCCAGAGGCCAATCCATGGATTTAAATGAACACCTGTAATGACCATACTTTAATGTCTACTTGCATAAGATGTTTAGTGATTCACCCTTTGTTGTTTACTAATTTCTGCTTAAATAATAGATTTCTTGAAATATATATATATACTAGCAAAATACCTGCACTTCGCAGCAGCGAAATACTGCTTTAAAATTTTTATTAAGAAGAAAAGTAAACCTTTTTAAACTGAGGGAAAATATGCCAATAATTATTTGTTAAGGATCTCTTTGTATACCACGTTGTCAGTTCGGCCCTCCGGTTGTAATATGACCAAGCTGTGCGCTGAGCTTACTCTTGAGCATGCAACGTATAGTTGGCCATGTGAAAAGCAATCTTGCCTCAAATCAATGCCAACCTTTTGACTTATTAATTGTCATTGCGAAGCAGAACCTTACTGGAAATTGAAGGCGTATGAATTGAAATGGTTTTCATCGATAACTTCGCATCCAGCTTTTGAGAGTTTAAACATTCATAAACATCAAAGTGTCCACTACTCAAATCGTCACCTGTGAATCCAAGATATTTAAAAGGCATTGGCGGTTGTCCAAAGGTGTAGAATATTTGGCCATTTCGGTACATTTGAAAGTGAAAACCGAACAATTCAGCATCAGCCATCAACTCACATGCAGAACCATAGGTGAAGGGCTTAAGCATTTCACTCTTATAGTGCTCCTGTGTAGTATAATTATCTCCTGTACCGTCATCAGTCCACACCTTGAACCTGTCCCAGTCATTCAATACATAAGACACAATGTTCCTCCGGATATCAAGAGTGAGCCTGATATAGAGAATGGAAAAGGCAGTCGCCATCTCTGGGCATGGAAACCACTCAGTAAGTGACAGTTCTTTGATCGATGGTGATCACCTCGATAGACATGTTAATGGGGGTACGGTTGGAACGATAAAGGAAATGGGTACCTGAACAATGTAAACTAAGTCTAAAATACCTACACAATAACTCTAATCATAATAAACGAACAATAAAACAGCGGAGAAGCCATGGATTAAATAAAAAGGCTGCAGTTATCAGCAGGGAGACACGAATACCGTGGCGAAACAAGGAAGGGAATGAAGAGACCGGAGCGACGGACGGCCTTATATAGGCAGGCAGCCAACTACGTAGGAGGCGTGGGGATGGGAGACCCAACGCCGCCTCACACGGCGACCGAGCTGCAGGCTATGGACGTATATATGTACGTAAGTAGGATTTAGTTAGCATTGGGAACCTGCGTACCAAATTTCTTTGAAGATGGGCCCATAAGTAGCAAAGACCATTGGAAAGTTCAATATGGCGGCTGACAGTGGCGTCACACCACCGAAATAAGTACATACTTCGGTTTCGGTTAGTGCAGGGAAGCCGCCTACCAAATTTCGTGAAGATGGGGCCATAAATAAGAAAGTTTAACGTGGCGGACGTTGTCAACCGTTATGACCGTTATGCGTAGAATTTCAAAATGAAACCTGCTTAACTTTTGTAAGTAAGCTGTAAGGAATGAGCCTGCCAACTTTCAGCCTTCGACCTACACGGGAAGTTGGAGAATTAGTGATGAGTGAGTCAGTGAGGGCTTTGCCTTTTATTAGTATAGAAGATACAGTATATATATATAATATGTGTGTGTGTGGGGTTATGAATTCTTTTTTTTTTTTTTGAGGTTTTTTTTTTTTACTGAGATTATTCATCTGTATATTTTTGAATTTTTCCCTGCAGGCTTAGTACCGGCACAGTTATGGTTGTTAGCTCTTTCAGGAAGTACTCTGGTAATTATCATGTTGACATACCTCATTCTTGACTTTTTGAACGAGCCACTAACTGACATTAATAATTTTTGTGTTCTGAAACATTTAAGATTGGCCATGCCTTGAGAAAATCTAATTTCCTGTTCACTGCTGTAGCCTTTCCAAGTACAGCTCAATTACTCATCTGTAACAACCATTGAAGCAGATTTGTGTGCAGCAAACCAACTTTCACCATTTTCTCAGTATCAGAAATTTCACATAATCTGTCTCAGTTCAGCACAATTACATCATGTATTTATTATAATGATTCCATTTCAGATTTTGTAGATCTTATCCTTTATCCCATAGTTAATGGAATTAACACAGAACTTTGAATATGTCTTTCTTTGAACATCAGAAATGTGCCATTCTGAATGCTTTATTGTTTTAAAGGGAAATGTTCAGACTTATATATGGGCGTCCAGATCAAAGACACACTTGCAGACAAATCTTTGGCCTTTGTTCATTTATACGCATTAAGAATTGTATTCTTGGCTTCCCAGATTGTCCATCAGTGACCTTCTGACACATGCAGGAAGCAGTTTTGAGACAATGAGTGTTACGTGTTTATTATAAAGTACAGAACAGCTTTAGACTAGCAACAAAAACGGTTCTTACAACAGAAGGAAGACAGTATTTAACTTCGTTTTGCATTTTTTATTATCATATCTTGCTGTCATTGGCTGTTGCAGAATCTGCACAGTTTTGGACATCATATTTTATTAAACTTAATTTTCGTTGCATACTGTATATTTTGCGCAATGCATTTCTGTCTACATGCTTTTGTGTCAGCATGCTTTACTTAGGTCAGTTTATTATCAGCTCAGTGTTTTATGGCTAACAGAAGAGCTAGTGTTGTCTTTTTAGATTAGTATAATCCTTTAAAATCATGAACTTCTCATTTTTCAATCTGCATATGCTTTTAACTGGGCAGCCTTGTGGTGCAGTGCATGCCATTTCACTGATCCTCCTGATGTCCGTGGATTTTGCACATTGTTCTCATGTCTCTGTTGGATTCCCTCTTTTTTCCTTTTTCATTTTTATAGCCACTTAATGCAACTCAAGGTCATCAGGGTCAGAGCCTTTCCCTGCATCACTGTGTTCAAGGCAGAAACTTGTCCTGCACAGGGTTCCAGTTTGTTTCAGAACCTAATTATGCACAAGCCCACACAGAGACAGTTTGTAATCAACAGTCAAACATGTCAGCACAACTTTAGGTGTATTGAAGACAAACCAGAATAGCCACAGGAAAACACACACAGACATTGAGAGAGTGTGGAAGCTCCACACAGGCAACAAGCAGGCACAGTTGGTTCTAACCCACAGACACTGGATCTGTGAAATGGCAGCACTGCCCAGTATTCTAGTATGTTTATCATTAAGCTGTCTGTAATTGACCAAGTTGAAGTTCAGCCACTTTATTATTATTTCATAGAATAACATGAAATTGGTTTTCTTTCTTTGTAGCAAGTTATTAATCTTTAGTTTGTTTTTCCCTCCAAGGTTAATTCCTTTTTTTTATAACAACAATATTTAGGAGCACTTTCTTTTCTGCAGAGCAGTTTAGTCTTTCTGCCTTTATGTTTGTTCTTGTTGTCAGTGTTTCTGGTAATTATATATATATATATATATATATATATATATATATATATATATATATATATATATATATATATATATATATATATATATATAGGTGTTGTCAAATGGAAAAACTGAGCAGCTGCAACAAAAATAAAACCAATGCTTAGGGCACATTAGTTATAAATAACATAAATATGAATAAAATAGAACATCTACTCATTTTTTCAATTTACATTTTACATTTTTATGCTGCATTTCATACCTTTTTATTGTCATACAGTATTTAAACAAACATTCTGAATCAGTTGTAAATTTTAATTTGAAATGTTTGTATAATGTTTTGGAAAGATAATTATTGGGTGCAGAATTCAAAAAAGAAGTGTTTATTTCAAGGCCTGGCTTTCATGAGGTTTT
Organism: Erpetoichthys calabaricus; assembly: GCF_900747795.2. NCBI lineage: Eukaryota > Metazoa > Chordata > Cladistia > Polypteriformes > Polypteridae > Erpetoichthys > Erpetoichthys calabaricus. Next base: position 173,130,921 of record NC_041396.2, on the reverse strand, counting down.
CTGTGTTGCAATGTAAAGACTTTATCTTGCATCAGTTTAGTTCATTACTTTTTCTTAATTATATGTTTTGCCTTTCACTGCTGTGATTTCCATCTCAAGATGTTTTACATAGCAAGCTAGAATACAAAACCATTCAACACTAAGCAATAAGGTACACCCCAGGTAGTGCAAAATAGAGCTGGTATCAAATCAGAATATAAAGTAAAGCAATAAACAGAATATACATAGAATCCAGCAAGTAGTAAGGTTTAAGAGACAGCACAACAACATAATACAGTTTTAAAAAGATCAGATTGCTGAAGTACAAATTAGATAAGATCAGGTTTCAAGATTGATGAATGTTGTGTTCTAAGGAGATCCATAGCAATATTAATGTACCAAATATTTTCTTTGTAACTTGTGCTTTATGGCAACAATTTGTCTCATTATTTTTATGACAGCTTGTTTCCCAGCTTAATAATTGTTTTGATTAACATGTGAAGATTCATGATAAATCATTCTTCACATCTATATATATATAAAATCCCTATGTGCGTCCAGGTGTCCGTGTGTGGGTGTCTTCTGGTGAAGTGCGCATGCACGGGGCATGGTGCGATGCGCGATATTACTGTCAGAGAAAGTTAGAGGCGTTTTACGGAAATACAAACCAGTATTACTGCGAGAGGAAATTAAAGGTACACAATACAGTGATGCATATTACAGCCACATACAAGCCAGTATTACTGTCAGAGGAGATTAAAGGCATATTACCGATGCGCACGCCTGTATTACTGCCAGAGAAAATTAAAGGTATATTACGGACGTACAAGCCAGCAGACGTACAAGACGGTATCCTTCAATTAGGGCGCGCACAGGCATCCTTCAATAAGGGCGCGCACAAAAAGGCGAGCCTCAAAAGGGCGACCTCAATTGGGCGCAGCGAATAAAGGCACGCGTAAATAAAGATCTGCACCTTTGTTGCTCTTCACATATTCCAGAGCCATTTGAACTAAATTATCTATGAACGCCTTTATTTGCCGCGCTCAATTGAGGTCGCCCTTTTGAAGCTCGCCTTTTTGTGCGCGCCCTTATTGAATAGAGCCGTACAAGATAGTATTACTGTCACAGAAAATTAAAGACACACAATACACGGCGGCAGCCCATGAAGAACGGTCAGCTCAGCAAGTAAACATCAACAAAAGAAAGGCTGAAAGAAAGAAAAATACGACCAACAAAAAGAATGAGGTCAAAGTCCCTTGCCATTTAATATAGATTGTTCCTACTAATGTTTATGCACTACTGTTCTAGCGCCCGTTATTGTAACGGGCTAAATGACTAGTTGTGATATATTAGAATAAAACATGCAATGTAATTCGTGTTAAGGTTTATCTTCTTTTTCTGTTACAAATTTCTGTGCATGTACTGTGGCTAAGCATCATCATCATAGTCATCTACACTTAAAGAACTAAATGAGAAACACATTACATAAGAAGTCTGACAAATGAAAGGAGACCATTCAGTCCATCAAGCTAGTTTGGTGAGATAAGAGATAAGTTGAGCCAATATTTCATGCAGATAGTTTTAAAAGTTCTCAAGGTTTCAGCTACATCTCTCAGTACTTTGGTTCCAGATTTCTGTGACTATTTGTGTGAATAAGTACCTCCTGGATTCAGTCTTAAATGCATTTCCCAATTAATTTCCACTGGCATCCTCAAGTGCATGATTTATTGTTTAATTGAAAGATGTCTGCTGGATGAACTTTATAGATATCGTTGAAGACCTGATTTAGGTCCCCTTACAGCCTTCTGTGCTCAGAATTAAAATGGCTTAAGTTCCTGAGTCTATCAGAGTAGGAGAGGAGCTCTCCTCTGTACAGCTTCTAGTGCTACTATGTCTTTTATGTGTTTTGGTGACCAGAACTGTACACCATTCTTCAGATGGCTACTCACTAACACATTATACAGTCTGATTATTTCATCCCTTGATTTATATTCAGTAGATTTTATTAGGTAACCTAATAATTTATTTGCCTTTTTAATTGCTTCTGCACAATGCCTGGATAATGAGAATGTTGCTTCAATGTAAACGTAAATCTTTTTCAGAGGTTGCTTACAATAAGATGGTGTTTCACATCTTGTATTTATAATTATCATTACTTTTTCTCTACATTAAGCTGCATTTTCCAAGTGTTTCCCCAGTTTTGAAGATTGCCCAGATCTTTTTAAATTGTTATTGCTGCCTCCTTTCTACCTGCTGTTTGTTCAGTTTTACTATCACCTGCAGATTTCACAGCTTTCCTGACTATATTTAAATCTATGTTATTTATATACATTTGAAGAAGAACAGACAGTTGTGGCACTCCACTAATGAACTAACCTCATGTGGAGTATTCATGTCTTCTGTACACATTGTCTCTTGCCAATTAACAAATTTGAAATCCAGTTATGTAAATTCTGTCTGATTCAATACTTTCTTGTTTCAGAATTAATGTTTGTGTGGAACTGTTTCAAAGGCTTATTGAAAGTGTAAGGAAATGATATAATATTCTTTGTATATTTCTGCTACTTCAGCTACCTGATCCACAAAGTCAAACATTGTCATTTGTCAGGATCTTCCTCTCATAAACACAAATTGGCAGTTATTTACATTTATCTTACATTTATTTATTTGGCCAAAGCTTTTATCCAAAGTGGCTTACAACATTTGAGATACAATTGGTTACATTTCTTTTTGTTTTTTCCAGTTGGAGCACAGGCAGATGAAATGACTTGGGATTTGAACCCACAATCACAGGGTTTGAAGTCCAAAGCTTTAACCATCACGCTACTACCTGCCTGTTTATTTAATTATTTAATATACGGTTTTCATACAGATCATTTATAATTGATTTCTTATTATTGTTTCCATAATTTTAATTGATATAAAAGTCAGACTTGTTCTCTTATTACAATAATTCATTGTTTTCTCTTAAGGACATAAACAGATGGCTCTATATGTGTCTTTTTATTAGATGAATATGTTAAAAAAAATGAAACATAAAAGATTAAACAAGCTTTTTATTTTATATGTCAACAAATATGCATATTTTGTTACAGTGCAGAATGTGTGATTTCCTTATTAATGGTAAGTGGTTCAAGTCCAGATTTAGCAAGATAGTAAACAGTGAGACTGTAATCACTATGATTAATCACTGATTTAATTTTCTTACTGTAGTATACAATGTTATGTAGATGCAGATGTACAGTCATATTTTATTTTTCTCCAAAGGGAAATAAAAACTTTACTGAAGCTCAAAAGACAGAAAATAATAATAATAGTAGTATAAATAATATAACAAACAAATAACAGCCCCCCAAACACACATAGGAACTTCTGTCTTGAATACTGGAGAGCAGCTGCTTTCTTCAGTTATGATAATACCAATGTCAGCCAGAAAGTTACAGTTTTAAATTATTTGTTATCATCTCATTTTCCAGGGCTACTAAGGACCATCTAAGTGCATTTAGCATGACTGATGTAACAATATTCTTATTATTAGGCAGTAGATTCCACCATGTTGCATCTCCATGGATTCTGTTAACATGTGTCTTTGTGATTGTGGAAATATGAACATTGGTCTTGGATGAGGTAGAAAGGCTTGTATATCACTATACAGTATATCAATTTAGGCTGTTTTGTAACTTAGAATAATTTTGCTTTCTGGAGAATTTTTTGATATGTCTACTCAGCAACATCTCATCCATCCTCAGTCTTTTTACCATATTCACTTCTATATGTCAAAAAATAATGAATTACTTAAATTACATACAGTAGCTAACAAATGTTTAGCTTTAGTTTAGATGCTGAATTTTTAAAATTGTACATATTGAGGATTGTTTCTGTTTTAGCCAAATATGTACAAGAAAACTTTCCAGTTTTAGTCCTAAAGTGAGTCCAGTGCTGTAAAGAGTAGGTGTTAGTTTAATTTAAGAAAAGATTTTCACACTGAAAATAGAAGTTTGAAGTTTTTTGCTTGCCCACTGCACTTTGCCCTTTAGCCTTCATAAGAATCTTAATTCTGAAAATGTTGCATTCTACCATACTTTTTGTTTTGAATAATAGAGCCAATTTTTCACCATTATTCACCATTTTCCTAATATATATCAAAGCTGAATTGCTGTAAAGTCTGAATTGCTTTCTTAATCTTACATTAAGTAATTCTAGACTTTGATGACTAAGTTGAAATGTACCATAGACTAGAGCAATCTAGTCAAGAACATGCCATTCAGGCCAACAAAGCTTGCTATTAATATCCACTTAATTCTTTTAAAATAAAATCAGCTCTAGTTTTGAAAGTCCCTAAAGTCCTAGTGTCTACCAGACTTCTTGGTAGCTTATTCCATTAGTCAGTGGTTCTCTGTGTAAAGAAAACACTTCAATCATGTTGCCTCTTAATCTTCTTTTGCTTAACACTAGAATTACCAGAGCCTACGAAAAAACTCGTAGATCCATCCCACCTTAAATCGCTTCACACTTCTCCATCAGCGTCTTTTGTCCTGTAAATGTGTCGATAAGCAGCAAACAACAAGTAGTCTGCTGTCACATCCCCCACCGGCGCACAGTTTTCTCAGCTCAAGTCTGTTTACCTGCGTGTCAGTAGCTTAGAGTTGTATAGTATTTATAAATACTATATCGTTATTTGGAACACATGCATTTCATGTGTGTTCCGTGTCTACAACGATCTATGTAAACACATCGTTAAAACAGAAAAGTTTTTCATGTTTTAGTAATAATTGATAAAATGTAGACATGAAGTGTATAATGTGTGAAGCCTGAATTTCAAATATCAAAGAAGCACTTTAACAAAAGGTACAAATATAACAGAACAAATGCGCTTTTATTCAAAAATATAACTGCAGAAAAACAACCCACGTTTACCTGCGACATTGACATGCAATTGGAATGAGAAATTCTGTGGCGCAACGGTATCAGCTGCTGACTTGTAATCAAAGCTTCACGGGTTCGATCCCGGGCTAGTCCGTTTTGAGAACTGAGCTGCTCGTATTCTTACTATTTTAGAATAAAAACACACATTTGATTCCAGTCTGTAACAGCCGGTGTAATTTATGATACTTGTAAAGGTTAGCTTTGTTTTCTTCTATTGTGTTATTCTCTCAACCTCGTTCACGTTCCCAACTCCCCACGCCTCCCCCACACGCATTTGACAGTGCTGTTTTCACATAGACACGCTATAACAGAGGTACACTCAACTAATTCCGACGATTCTACATCGGATCAAGAATGCACTTTTGCCATCGCTGCACTTTGTATATGTACATGGGAAGCTCTGCACTCATGACTTTACGCTGTAGATCTAGCTCTTACATACAAAGGACGTCAGATCTACAGCATAAAATCACAAGTGAACTGCAGAGCTTCCTCTGTTTGATCGTCAAAGGCATGCTCACAAACTACACATGTAATGTCACGAAAAATACCTGCTGACACTTTAGTACGCGAGCAATGGTATGAGAATGCAGTTAGACTTTTTTTGGGCACATACACCACACTAGTGTTTAGATCTGGAAGGTGTAGTGTTGGCGAAATAAATAAAATGCGAGCTATAGAGCGTCTTTATGTGATCCAAATAAATAACATGCGAGCTATAGCTCGTCTTTATGTGATCCAAATAAATAACATGCGAGCTATAGCGCGTCTTTATGTGATCCAAATAAATAACATTTGAGCTATAGCGTGTCTTTATGTGATCGAAATAAATAACATTTGAGCTATAGTGAGCTATAGCGCGTCTTTATGTGATCCAAATAAATAACATTTGAGCTATAGCGCGTCTTTATGTGATCCAAATAAATAACATTTGAGCTATTGTGAGCTATAGCGCGTCTTTATGTGATCCAAATAAATAACATTCGAGCTATAGCGTGTCTTTATGTGATCCAAATAAATAACATTTGAGCTATAGTGAGCTATAGCGCGTCTTTATGTGATCCAAATAAATAACATTTGAGCTATAGCGCGTCTTTATGTGATCCAAATAAATAACATTTGAGCTATAGTGAGCTATAGCGCGTCTTTATGTGATCCAAATAAATAACATTCGAGCTATAGCGCGTCTTTATGTGATCCAAATAAATAACATTTGAGCTATAGTGAGCTATAGCGCGTCTTTATGTGATCCAAATAAATAACATTCGAGCTATAGCGCGTCTTTAAGTGATCCAAATAAATAACATTTCAGCTATAGTGAGCTATAGCGTGTCTTTATGTGATCCAGATAAATAATATTTGAGCTATAGCGCATCTTTATGTGATCCAAATAAATAACATTTGAGCTATAGCGCGTCTTTATGTGATCCAAATAAATAACATTTGAGCGATAGCAAGCTATAGCGCGTCCTTATGTAATCCAAATAAATAACATTTGAGCTATAGCGCGTCTTTATGTGAAAACAGCAGTGTCAAAAGCAGGGGCGGGTGGTAGGGTGGAATCGTGAACGCAACAGAGAATGAAACTGAATTAAAAAAAAAAAAAAAAAACACAAAGCTAACCTTTACAAGTATCACACATTTACACCGGCTGTTACAGACTGACTGAGCGAATTTGTTCTGTTATATTTGTACCTGTTGTGAAAGTGTTTCTTTGATATTTGGACTTTAGGCTTCACACTTTATAAACTTCATGTCTACATTTTGTCAATTATTACTAAAACATGAAAAACGTTTCTGTTTTAACGATGTGTTTACATAGATCGTTGTAGACACGGAACACACACGAAATGTATGTGTTCCAAATAACGATATAGTATTTATAAAATGTGTCATTTTGCTTGACTTCTCACTCTATACAACTCCAAGCTACTGACACGCAGGTTAACAGATTTGAGCTGAGAAAACTGTGCGGCAGTGGGGGATGTGATAGTAGGCTGCTTGCTGCTTATCAACACATTTACAGGACAAAAGACGCTGATGGAGAATTGTGAAGCGATTTAAGGTGGGATGGATCTACAAGTTTTTTCGTAGGCTCTGGTAATTCTAGTGTTAAACTGAAAAGGCTCAGTTCTTTTAATCTTTCCTCATAATTCTTTCTCTGTATCCCTGGAATGAATATAGTCGCTCTTCTCTGGCCTTTTTCTAGCACTGCTATGTCCTTTTTATAATCTAGAGACCAAAACTGTACACAGTACTCTAGATGAGGCCTCACCAGTTTGTTATAAATCTTGATCATAATCTCCATGGACTTCTACATGTTGTGCTATTATTACCTAAAATTTTGTTTGCCTTCTTAATGGTTTCTGAACACTGTCTCACAGTTGATAGTGATGAGTTCACTACCTCACCTAAATCCTTTTCATAAGGTGTACTTTTGATTTTCGGAACGCTCATTGTGTATTCAGTTCTAAAATGTTTACTTCCAATGTGTAATGCTTTACATTTACTTACAATAAATTTCATCTACCACAAATCTGCCCAAGAATGTATGCTGTCCAAGTGCCTCTGTAATGATTCAATGGATTCTAGATTATATGCCAATCCACTTAGTTTGGTATCATCTGCAAACTTAACCAGCCTGTTACTTATATTTTTATCCAAATCATTTATATATATTAAAAATAGTAGCAATCCTAACACTGACCCCTATGGAACACCACTCTTAATGTCAGCCAATTCTGATAGGGTTCCTTGCACAATCACCTCTGCTTCCTTTGTTTGTGACAATTTTGCACCCATCTACACACACTGTAACACCCTGAAGTCTTACTTTTAGTTTGATGCCTCTCATGTGTCACCTTATTGTATGCTTTCTGAAAGTCAAGATGAATAATATCATATGCTCCACTTTGATCATAACATTTTGTTGCTTCCTCACAGAATTCCAAAATGTTGATAAAACATGACCTCCCTTTTCTGAATCCATGCTGACTATTCAGTTAAACTCCTGCTTTTGCCATGTGTTGCTCAATCTTACCCTTATTAATTCCTTCCATTAATTTGCTTATGATACACATTAAGCTTACTGGCCTATAGTTGCTTGGATCTGCCCAGTCACCCTTTTTAATAAATAATATAATAATATTTGCAATTTTCCAGTCCTTCAGAATTTTCACAGTGCGCAGTGACTTCCTAAAAATATGCATCAAGGGTTTACATGTACAGTAATCCCTCGCTATATCGCGCTTCGCCTTTCGCGGCTTCACTCCATCGCGGATTTTATATGTAAGCATATTTAAATATATATCGCGGATTTTTTGCTGGTTCGCGGATTTCTGCGGACAATGGGTCTTTTAATTTCTGGTACATGCTTCCTCAGTTGGTTTGCCCAGTTGATTTCATACAAGGGACACTATTGGCAGATGGCTGAGAAGCTAACCAACTTACTTTTCTCTCTCTTGCGCTGACTTTCTCTGATCCTGACGTAGGGGGTGTGAGCAGGGGGGCTGTTCGCACACCTAGACGATACGGACACTCGTCTAAAAATGCTGAAAGATTATCTTCACGTTGCTACCTTCTGTACAGCTGCTTCCTGAAGCGACATGCTGCACGGTGCTTCGCATACTTAAAAGCTCGAAGGGCACGTATTGATTTTTGATTGAAAAACAAACTCTGTCTCTCTCTCTTTGTCTGCTCCTGACGGAGGGGGTGTGAGCTGCCGCCTTCAACAGCTTTGTGCCGCGGTGCTTCGCATACTTAAAAGCCAAACAGCCCTATTGATTTGTTTGCTTTTCTATCTCTCTGACATGCTCTGCTCCTGACGCGCACTCCTTTGAAGAGGAAGATATGTTTGCATTCTTTTAATTGTGAGATGGAACTGTTCTCTCTGTCTTGTCATGGAGCACAGTTTAAACTTTTGAAAAAGAGACAAATGTTTGTTTGCAGTGTTTGAGTAACGTTCCTGTCTCTCTACAACCTCCTGTGTTTCTGCGCAAATCTGTGACCCAAGCATGACAATATAAAAATAACCATATAAACATATGGTTTCTACTTCGCGGATTTTCTTATTTCGCGGGTGGCTCTGGAAGGCAACCCCCGCGATGGAGGAGGGATTACTGTATACTCGCTAACATCCTTAATAACTCCAGGGTAAATATTTTATACATATTATATTATCTGGTCCTTGTGATTTGTTTGATTTCAGCCTATTTAGTCTGAACAGTACTTTTCCCTCTACAGTTTCCAAATCACTCAGTACCTCTTTAGTAGTCCCTTTAACCATTGGGAGGTTTATCACTTCCTCACATGTGAAAACCTCAGAAAATGTTTAATTGGAGCTTCTGCTGTTTCATTGTCTGTATTTTTTAGTTCTCCCTCATTATTCCTTATGTACTTCACCTTCTCATTGGCTGTTCTTTTACTACTAAAATACTAAAAGAATCTCTTGGGGTCATCTTTTGCCTTATCTTCTATATTCCTCTCTAAATAGAGATGCTCAGATCGATCTCCCACCTATCAAATTCATACGATTATCACTAAAAAAGACCCAGATCGGCAATCAGTCAATTGGCTAATCACAAGAAACAATCTTTACAGCCCCTTCTTTTCTAGGCTTTACAGTAATTTAGTTGAAGTGCCAGCATGTTTTTTTTTTTTTTTTTTTTTTTGCAGCAAACTTCCTATAGTGTAAACAAATCAAGTCAAGGCTTGTTTTACAAGAGACCCAGAGACGATTGCAATATTAGCCTTTACATTAAAGAAATTGGAGTAATAAACTGAGAAAAAGGAACTGGAGAAGTCTTCCTGTGCAGTATAACACATGGCAAGAAAAGCTATTTTAATGAATGTAGACCTTTTTATTTTGTCTTTTAAATTAAAAATGTGAAATTGCTACTTAGTTAACAATAGTCTTGTTAGCTTAACAAAAAAATTGTCTTCTCCTTATAAACCTATTAAGTATGTTAGTCTTGTGTCTTTTTGATAAAATCTTATGAACAATTGATACATTTGCAGCTTTTTTAAAGATTTGTACAGTTTATTATTTGTTACTGTGTGTCATACGGTACAGTAATCCCTCGCTATATCGCGCTTCAACTTTCGCGGCTTCACTCTATCGCAGATTTTATATGTACACATATTTAAATATATATTGCAGATTTTTTGCTGGTTCACGGATTTCTGCGGACAATGGGTCTTTTAATTTCTGGTACATGCTTCCTCAGTTGGTTTGCCCAGTTGATTACATACAAGGGACGCTATTGGCAGATGGCTGAGAAGCTACCCAACTTACTTTTCTCTCTCTCTCTCTCTTGCTCTGACATTCTCTGCTCCTGACGGAGGGGGTGTGAGCAGAGGGGCTGTTCGCACACCTAGACGATACGATACGGACGCTCGTCTAAAAATACTGAAAGATTACCTTCACGTTGCTCCCTTCTGTGCAGCTGCTTCGTGAAGCAACCTGCTGCACGGTGCTTCGCATACTTAAAAGCTCAAATGGCACGTATTGATTTTTGATTGTTTGTTTTTATCTTTCTCTCTCTCTCTCTCTCTGACATTCTCTGCTCCTGACGGAGGGGGTGTGAGCTGCTGCTTTCATTGCAACTGCTTTGTGCCGCGGTGCTTCGCATACTTAAAAGCCAAACAGCCCTATTGATTTGTTTGCTTTTCACTCTCTCTCTCTGACATTCTCCGCTCCTGACACGAACTCCTTTGAAGAGGAAGATATGTTTGCATTCTTTTAATTGTGAGATGGAACTGTCATCTCTGTCTTGTCATGGAGCACAGTTTAAACTTTTGAAAAAGAGACAAATGTTTGTTTGCAGTGTTTGAATAAAGTTCCTGTCTCTCTACAACTTCCTGTGTTTCTGTGCAAATCTGTGACCCAAGCATGACAATATAAAAATAACCATATAAACATATGGTTTCTACTTCGCGGATTTTCACCTTTCGCGGGGGGTTCTGGAACGCAACCCCCGCGATCGAGGAGGGATTACTGTATAATTTTTGGTAAAAAACAAGTACTGCATTATTAAAATGGTAATCCATATTTAGAATTTCACCTCAATAATTATGAATGTCCAGCTGATACACTGAAGAAAAAATACACACCTGTGTAAATATAAATGCATACTTTAAAATGCTGTAGTACAGTTGATGATTAAAAATGATTAAAACCTCTAATTGCAGGTATGTTTACATTTATGCAGTGTTTAATTGCCAATGCCAACTAATTGAGATATGTGTGTATATTTTTTTTTGATAGAGAAATTGTGGAAACTACTTTTTTTATAAGCCTTGTTTCTGATTGGTACATTACAGAAACAATTAAACAATATGACAGCTTGCAATTATGAGAAGCATTATTTTCTGTTATGGATACATATTTTTGTACATATTTTATTTGCATGTATTTTAAGGACATTTTATTTATTTTAGTATTTTTATGTTTACTGAACAATAAACGTATAAAATTTCTTTTTATTAGTAAAAAATTAACTGTTAACACCTGTGGACAATAGTGTAATTATAAATAATAATAATTATAATTATGTTGGTGCTTTAAAATATTATGTTAAAAAACAGAAACTGATTATTTCTAAAAAAAAAACCCTTCTCTTGTGCTGTGCTATTTGCAAGGTTATCCCAGTTAATATTAGTTTAATTAAAGTCCCCCATTACTGTAGTATCCCCCTGTAAACTTGTCTTTTTAATATTTACAAAAAGAATGTAGTTTTTGTCACAGTTGTCGTCATGCAAAGCGAAGAAACTTTTACATACACATTTCACCAAAAAAAAAGCAAATTCCTGGAAAATGTTACAGTAGCTTGTCAAAGTAGAAAGCCCAAAAGCATCCAGCTCTACCTGACATTGAAGATAATCAGTGTTATGAGAAGGGTCCAGAAGAAGTTACTCCAAGGCTTTTCTACCAGCTTACAAAGCATCATGACCAATAGGTCAATGGAGGCAGGGACAATTAGACATATGACGCAGATGGGAGGGCTCACAGAAGAACAGATGCAGTTTTAGAGTCACCCTAACAGCCCTCAGTAGGCAACAACAAATCATTTCTTATCTGAATCAGCCATATGTTTCTGTCAATGTGTGGGAAACATGTCTTCACTAATTTCATACTGTAATTTGTTTGTCGCCCTGCCCAACCATATTTTCACAAATGAGCCCTTTATTGGTTAACATTCACAGCAAGGCTGAGTGATGAATGGAAGTTCTCATTTAGACCAAAGCACATGGTGCCCCGGTTTCTTCAAAACCAAAGCAAGGCAAAACTAGATGACCACAACCATTACCTCACAGGTTCTTCGTAAATACATACAAAACAAAACAATAATGAATAATATTGAGCACACAAGATACAATTTAAGAAGTGAGTTTTTATTTCTTGATTTTCAATCAAGATTGTAAGAGGACAGCTACAATGAATTAGGGACCAATCCTGGGGCCTCCATGTATGTTTTTTGTTGCTGTCAAAGGTGTTTCAAATAAAATGTGCATTTCTGTAGCTCAGAAATTTAGCTTTTTACTCTGATGAGTGTTTTTAGAAATACAGGTGTGAACATCAGTCACTTAAATGCTAGTAAACCACATCTGAGCTTTTAATTTACTTACTTCAAAGCTGCCATGAAGTAATAGGAATGGGAGCCATTATTCCTCTTAAGAGTGAGACGAAACATTCAGACAAGATTTTCTTTCAGTGATATTGGTAAAAGTCATGGACCACCGGAGGCCAGAAAATAAACAAAAGTGTAAGCGTAAGTGGAACTGGCCTTTTCCAAAGTACACTGACACATTTGACAACTCCACAGGATAAGTGTATTGGCTGCCTTTGAAAGGCTTGTTTCACCCGTTAAATGATGTTATCTGCCGACACTTGCTTCACAAGCAAACATCAGGCATTTTTATCCTATTATGTATCAGATCTTTACAATGCAGCCTGATTCTTCTGTTGCCAGTAACATTTTTGACTATATGTCATCTGCCCAATCACAATCATATGCATTGTGAAGCGGGTGTTTTGGTGTCCTCCGTGTCCTCGATTTTTGCTTCTGACTTATTTTCCATGTATATAGAGTTTTGCAAAGCTTATTGTAGCTTAAGTCTGGTTTGTCAAAACTAGTTTGGAAGCTCTATCAGTTATGAATAAATCTAACTATATTCTATTTGTTTTTGCATTTTTAATTTTTTTTCTGAAATTATATTGTGTTATGTTTTGGATCAAAATAAAAAAATAGATTAGTCTATAATTAACAATGGGCTGTAAGGCAGATTAGGGTAATCATTTTCATGTAAAATCATCCTTCATAATTGTAATTGGGATGACCAGAGCAAAGTGCTGTACTTTTCCATTTTTTTAATTGTCAGGCTTTCAGTCTTTTACATACCAAAATAAGTGAATAGTTGTGTCCTTTTTCAAGTACTTTTTCCATCCACATTTATTCCAATGACCACAAGAGTAGAAGAGGAATAATGAATGGTGTACATCAAAACAAGAAATTATATACAATAAAGTTTTCAAGTCCAAATTATTTCTTTGTGACCATGGTACATATTCATTTGCCCCAAGTAAATTTGTTCTAAATTAAACCAGATTTTATATATTTAAAAAAAGTACCTAATCTGTTTTTGCATTTTAAAATGGAACTCAAGGGGCACTGGTCCAAATGTATAGGAAGAAGCCTTAAAATTTACCAGATACAGTAATCCCTTGCTATATCGTGCTTCGACTTTCGCGGCTTCACTCTATCGCGGATTTTATATGTAAGCATATTTAAATATATATCGCAGATTTTTTGCTGGTTCGCGGATTTCAGCGGACAATGGGTATTTTAATTTCTGGTACATGCTTCCTCAGTTGGTTTGCCCAGTTGATTTCATACAAGGGACGCTATTGGCAGATGGCTGAGAAGCTACCCAACCAGAGCGCGTATTATGTATTAAATAAAACTCCTCAAATATATTGTGAGCACGGGGGCTGTTCGCACCCCTAGAGGATACGGCCGCTCCTCAAAAAACGCTGAAAGATTACCTTCACATTGCTCTCTTCTTTGCTGGGCTTACATATGGCTGCTTTATCAAGCGATATGCTTCCTGCACTGTGCTTCGCATACTTAACACTAGAATTACCAGAGTCTACGAAAAAACTCGTAGATCCGGCCCACCTTAAAGCTGTTCTCACCTCTCTTTTGTCTTCTAAATGTGCCGATTAAGACGAGCCAGCAAGCAGCCGGCTATTCCATCCCCTACCGTCGCAGAACATTCACTAAGTTTTCCCAGCTCATGCCTTGTTTGATTATCTGGGAGTGACTGAACTGCTAGAGTTTTAGAGTGGAAATAATAGATCGTTATTTGGAACACACGCATTTCATGTGTGTTCCGTTTCTACAGTAATCTGTGTAAACACATTTTTAAAACAGAAACACTTTTCATATTTTAGTAGTAAATGACAAAATGTAGGCATAAACTATATAATATATGAAGCCTGAAGTCCAAAGATCAAGTAAACACTTTCACAAAAGGTTAAAGAAAAAAACAACAGTTTCCGTAGAGTAGTGGTAAGATTTGCTGACTCGTAATCAAACGTCCCCGGTGTAATCAAGAGTCCCCGGTTCGATCCCGACTTCCTCCTATATTTGCTGTTTTCAGTAATGAGCTGCTCTTATTGTTAATATTATATAGTACACACATACACTTGGTTTGCGTCTGTAACACACGGTGTACATTTATAGGACTTGTAAAAGTTTCCGTTTTTTTTTCACTTTTATTCTCTCTAAATCACGATCACGATACATACTAAGTCGCGGATAGTTGACACAGACTACTCAGCCAATCAGTGCGCAGCAGGCCTGTTGCGCCTTAGAGACCCGAATTCGATTCCCCGCTGGAAAGAAAGTGTTATTTTTTTTTCTTTTTAACCATATAAAGTGGTATGCACTCTCAGTCGGTCAGATCGATGTATTTTCATGTGGGATGCTCCTTTAAAAATATTATTTTTAACAATTGAGACTGCAATTAACATGAACAAGTGTCTTTATAACTGTTATTATATAATATATATATAAAAACAGCTAAGGGGATAGATAAATAGCTATAGCGCGTCTTTATTTGATCCAAATAAATAACATTCGAGCTGATTTATTTACTTATCATCCTACAGCATAAAGTCACAAATAAACTGTTGAGCTTCCTCTGTTTGACCGTCAAGGGCATGCTCACAAATTACATGTGTAATGCCACGTAAAATACCTGCTGACACTTTAGTACACGAGCAATGGTACGAGAATGCAGTTAGACTTTTTTTGGGCACATACACCACGCTAGTGTTTAGATCTGGACTGTGCAGCGTTGGCGAGCTCTGTAAGCCGTGCTGTTTCTTTGAAGGACAGGTAATTGGCAGGATGACGCCGGACTTTTGCCTTTACGCCTGGTGCAGCTGCGTTGTTCTTTTAAGTGAGTCGACATTTCTTGCGGGAAGGGCTTCTGTTTTCTCCGATCTGAGTTCACCTCTGTTATAGCACGTCTTTATTTGAAAACAGCAGTGTCAGGTCAGGGCGAGCGTGAACGCTAACTTTGACAAGCACTATAAATTTACAGCGGTTGTTACAGACATAAATCAAATGTATGTTTTTATTGTATAATATTAACAATAACAGCAGCTCTCTACTCAAAACGGTAAACTTGAGAAGCTGCCAGCATCGAACCCAGAAGCTCTTGATTGGGAGTCAGCAGTTGTGTGTGGGAACTGCTAACATTTAAATCTGATGATTGTATATAAAACCGTGTCAGAACTTGTGCGCGAACGAGACTGGGAAAACTGTGGACGTGAATGTAAGTGGTGTGTGTGACTGAGAATGACTGGTGTGAAGCCTGAAGTCCAAATATCAAATAAACACTTTCACAAGTACAAGTATAACAGAACAAGTGCGCTTTTATTCAAGAATATAACTGAAGAAAAAAGAAAGGTTGCGGTAAGCGGTTGATGCGACTGCTTGCATGGTGCAATGGTAAGAACTGCTGACTCCCAATCAAGAGCTTCTGGGTTCGATGCTGGCAGCTTCTCAAGTTTGCCATTTTGAGTAGAGAGCTGCTAATATTGTTAATATTATACAATAAAAACATACATTTGATTTACGTCTTTAACAACTGCTGTAAATTTGTAGCGCTTGTCAAAGTTAGCATTCACGCTCGCCCCGATCTGACACTGCTGTTTTCAAATAAAGACGCGCTATAACAGAGGTGAACTCAGATCGGAGAAAACAGAAGCCCTCCCCGCAAGAAACGTCCCCTCACATATAAGAACAACGCAGCTGCACCAGGCGTAAAGGCAAAAGTCCGGCGTCATCCTGCCAATCACCTGTCCTTCAAAGAAACAGCACGGCTTACAGAGCTCGCCAACGCTACACCGTCCAGATCTAAACACTAGCGTGGTGTATGTGCCCAAAAAATGTCTAACTGCATTCTCGTACCATTGCTCGCGTACTAAAGTGTCAGCAGGTATTTTTTGTGGTATTACATGTGTAATTTGTGAGCGTGCCCTTGACGATCAAACAGAGGAAGCTCTGCAGTATACTTGTGACTTTATGCTGTAGGATGATAAGTAAATAAAGTAAAACTAAAAAAAAAGATGCTAACTTTGACAAGTACTATATATTTACAGCGGTTGTTACGGTCGCAAATCAAATGTATGCTTTTATTGTATGAAATTAACAATAAGAACAGCTTATGACTCAAAACGTTTATTTTGGAAGACGTTAAGACTCGAACCCAGAACCTTATGAGTTGGAGTCGGCAGCTCTAACCAGTATACTACCCAAGAAGGCAGGACAGCAAGCAGCACTAACCTGATTTCTTTTTCTTCGGTTATAGCCTTAGAAAAAAGCTCATTTGTTCTGTTATACTTTTATCTTTTGTGAAAGTGTATAAAGATATTTGGAATTCAGGCTTCACACATTATACACTTCATGCCTACATTTTGTCAGTTATTACCAAAACATGAAAAATGTTTCTGTTTTAATGATGTGTTTACTGTGCATAGATCGTTGTAGACACGGAACACACATGAAATGCAAGTGTTCCAAATAATGCTATAGTATTTATAAAAGGTGTCATTTTGCATGACTTCTCACTCTGTACAGCTCTAAGCAACTGACAAGTAGGTAAGCAGACTTGAGCTGAGAAAACTGTGTGCCGGTGGGGGGATGTGATAGCAGACTGCTTGCTGTTTGCTGCTTATCAACACATTTAAAGGACAAAAGATGCTGACGGAGAAGTTCGAAGCGTTTTAAGGTGGGACGGATATACGAGTTTTTTCATAGGCTCTGGTAATTCTAGTGTTAAAAGATCAAACAGCACGTATTGATTTTTGATTTTTACTTCTCTCTCTCTCGCTCTGACATTCTCTGCTCCTGACGCAGGGGGTGTGAGCAGGGGGGCTGTTCGCACACCTAGACGATACGGACGCTCGTCTAAAAATGCTGAAAGATTACCTTCACGTTGCTCCCTTCTGTGCAGCTGCTTCCTGAAACGACATGCTGCACGGTGCATCGCATACTTAAAAGCTCGAAGGGCACGTATTGATTTTTGATTGTTTGTTTTAATCTGTCTCTCTCTCTCTCTCTCTCTCTCTTTCTGACATTCTTTGCTCCTGACGGAGGGAGTGTGAGCTGCTGCCTTCCTTGCAACTGCTTTGTGCGGTGGTGCTTCACATACTTAAAAGCCAAACAGCCCTATTGATTTGTTTGCTTGCTTTTTTCTCTCTCTCTCTCTCTCTCTCTCTCTCTCTCTCTGACATTCTCTCTCCTGACGCGCACTCCTTTGAAGAGGAAGATATGTTTGCATTCTTTTAATTGTGAGACGGAACTGTCATCTCTGTCTTGTCATGGAGCACAGTTTAAACTTTTGAAAAAGAGACAAATGTTTGTTTACAGTGTTTGAATAAAGTTCCTGTCTCTCTACAACCTCCTGTGTTTCTGTGCAAATCTGTGACCCAAGCATTACAATATAAAAATAACCATATAAACATATGGTTTCTACTTCGCGGATTTTCACCTTTCGCGGGGGGTTCTGGAACGCAACCCCCGCGATCGAGGAGGGATTACTGTACATCCACTTTTAAGCCGTGAAGGTTTTCATTTAAGAAAATATGCCATTTGAATTTCTGAGGCATGCTTGTGACATCAAAAATTAACTGGAAGTACAATAATACTAGACTGGTACCGTCTCTGTTAAATCTTCATAATTTAAAACTTGTTGGAAAATAGGAGTCAAAGTTGACAAACATTTTTTCCTGAAGGAATTTGGTATGCTGAATTCATTCTTTCAATTTGTCACGATCAATTTTGCATCCTTGATGAGAAGTGAATAATTATTCTATATCGATGCCCTGCACAAATAAATGATTACAATGTATGCTCAAACATGGAAGATAGTCTGTTTATTGCAACAGTTCTAACAAAAAGCAGCTGTTTTAATACAGTTCTTGCTTTCTTTATTCAACTTCAGCAGCATGTTTTAAAACAAAAACAAAAAAGTTGTGAAAACACATTGATTTTAATGCAGTTTAACATGTCTGAAGAGTGTACATATTACATAATACTGAAACAAGTCAACAAATTCAATACTAATTCAGTCAAGGGGAGGATGCAACTGTTCATTCATTCATATTTCTGCATGGCATCATCTTCTTCTTGCAATTGCAGTTGCTCCTTTTGTACTGTGTGGTACAACTGCACATGATCATCTTGTGATACCAACAATACTACCATCTGTCTTTCCAATGCCTTTCAGCCACCCCTGGCTCTAATCCAGGTCTACTTGGTTGAAATTCTGTGATGATCTCTTCACAATGAAATTGCCACTCTCAAATCAGTATTTACTTTGTCTGGGAGATAATTCAGGTGCTCCTTTCTGCATAGTTGGTATGATTGTACCAAAAAAGAATGGAAGCATCGGCTTAAAGGCATGCAGCTTAAGTTGCCAAAAACGATCTCTATCTGCGCTCTAGTGAACAGGAGTAGGATTTGTACCATTTGCTCCATCAGAACTGGAAGTAAGGATTGTCATTACTTGACACAAATGTATCAGTTCCATCTCTGAAGTCTTTGCTTGCAAGCAGGTCTATTAGGTCATCTGTGCCATTAGACGATATTTTGTCCTAAATCTGTTTTTCTAGATGTTGATCACTGTTTCTGATTAACATGAGCAACTTTGGAATAAGGATCCTCTACATTGCCTACTCATGCATTCTCATTCCCTTGGCATACACAGGAATGGTGATGTTGTACATGATGTCTTGTGCAATGCTGAGGATCCTCATATGAGTTGTAGCATCTTTCTGGTTTGGATCATCAATGTCAAAGTCATCCTCTCCTGGGTCCTCTTGCAGCAAGTTCTGTCTTGTTTAATATCAGTTGTAGAAACATGAAAACACTTTCAGGTACTGAAGATATCATGTTCTCCTTATTAACAACAAAGCCTTTATAGGCAAGTTACAAGAGAATATCAGACCTGAGTCACAACACTACATGCGCCATTTCCAGGAATTCTTCACTGGCCTGATACTTGGGCATTTGAATGGGCTCTTCTTCCTCAGACACCAGTCTTGAGAATGGGACTTCTGTGTATTCCTTGGGAATGAGCAGTGTCTGTCTTTATGGTTGTTTGATAGTGATGCAGTCATAAATGTCAATGATCCTCGACTGAATTTTGTCTTTAAATGTAGTTTGTCTGCTGAGAAATGACTGAAGTATTTCTTCCCCTGCTGTTTGTGCCAACTCGCAGTAGTAGTTCCAAATTATGCTTTTTTGGCTGGTTCCTTGAGTTCTGCAACCAACCATTCCATAGCAACAGTTGATCCTTGACTAGTAAATTTCTCAGTTTTTGCTGTTCGTCTTCAAAAAGTTTGGTAACATGTGCTGTGATATTTGCCTTCAGGAGCCATGAGGTCGGGTATACCAGAAAGTCGCACATGGATGATTAGGTCATATTTTGAGGATGCCAGAATAGAGTTGCTCTTATTAAACGTTGTTACAGATATGAGCCGTTCTTTTACACTTGTGTCCTGACAGAACATGCTAGTGTTCCAGTTCATGCAACCAACAAAACTTCACAGCACCACTGCAGACCTTTGATCTTTGCTTTGAGTTCTTGGCACTGACTCATTGATGGCTTGTTTGATGAACAAGATTTTGGTTTGGCAAGTCTTGATATAAGCTCTTAAATACGTTTTATCAAATTTTTTCTCATGTCACCTTGCCTCTCTCACCAAGTTTGTTCGTTTTTTTCTCCCTTGATTTCTTGACAAAAAATATAAAGTTCTGTGTCCAAAGGCCTGTCTCTTTTTAGTGAGCAGATGAGATCCATCACATGAACTGCAGTGACAGCTTACATTTCAAATATCTGCAAAAAACACCAAAACACAGTTTCACAAGGTCTGCCAATAGATATACTACCTCAAAAATGCAAAACACTGTGTCTTATTAAAGACAAATGTTGACTAACATCCTACTATTACAAAATTAAACCTCTTCTTGTCTGCTTTTGGCCATGTTCTTTTTCAGGTTGTTCTGGGCAACACAGGCAATACAGAGCTTGACAGATTGGCTAAATAAATTAAGCATACCTCAGTCGTTCAAGAAAATCTGTTTTGGCAACTTTGACCCTCAAATGCTTATAGGTGTCACAATTTGAGATTTTGGTACTAGTCTCTACACATTTTATCACAGATTCTTGTTATTGTTTTTTTGAAGTAATGATACATTTCCTGTTTGCTTATCTGCTCACAGCAGCCATTGTGAGTGGATTTTAGATACTTTTTCACATGATTGACACTAATTGGCATCTATCATAACCCCTGTTGTAGCTTCAGGCTGCACATTTTTTTCTGTTGTCTCTCTAATATGTTTCATCAATAGTTATGTTCTGTGTGACAATTGTCTTGATACTTCCAGCGGCAAAACTGGCATTATGCTATGAAATCATCTGATTTAAGTGCACATCTGCTACCAGTCCTTTGTGACTGTACATCGTTTAAACCATGCACCAGTGCAGGCAACACATCATTTTTTTCTTATGCAACATATACCCAAATTATATTTTTATTTGTAATGTTGACACACATACTGAATTATATACAGACACAGCTACTGGTGCAATCTTAATCATGTTTTAGCATCAAGCAAAAAAAAAAAAACAACAAAACAACTATTTATTGTAGTATTTTCATACACTGTTGGATCCATCATGTCTGGAAGTGTGCAACCATCCATCATCTGCTCTTAACCTGTGGCTTCTTCCATTCACTCTGTGCTATCTTTTCTTTTCTCCAAATGGAATTTTGGTGTAGGCTGTGTTTTACTTACTCCAAATGTAGAATTCCATTCATTGATTTTTATATACAGTTATGTTTACCTGAAATCCTCATCCATGGAGCCTGCGGTAAGGTGTCATCAGAATTTAATGGGTGTTTTAGGCAATTCACAACACAGAGAAGCCAAACATGTTCTGACCGTGATAATATCTCGCACTGCCACCTGGCGGATTCCTCCAGATTTATGTAAAGTACGCGCGGAAGTATAAACACTTCAACGCTTGCGTAGCAGGAGCGTCCGCTGCAGCATGCATCGCGTCGCGTGAAATGTAAGTCCGGCTTAATGAGACTGACTTCACAGAGTCAATCAGTATTTTAGGACAAGGCATAGAAAACATTCACTACAAAAAATATAAAATTTAAACACCAGAATATATAAAACATGATAGGTACTGTTTAGTTTACTAAGCTGAATTAGCATAACAGTGGTAAGGTTTGTCATTTATTATTTCACATTGTTTTTTGCAGTAATATAGTCATGTGTGACACACTCTTAAAAGCAATTTACAAAGTGACACTCATTTTGTAAGACACAGTAGGTTATCTACTGTATATATTCACCTGTGTCGAAGGTTTTAATAAGACTATTTATTCTTTGTATTAGTTATTAGTTAGGTGAATTTATAGCCTTTTATATATTTAAAGAAATGTGTATAGTTTAGAGTTTATTACAGCATATCAGCCTGCTATTATTTATCAATATTTTGTGTAATTTTTTTTATTATACACTTACCTGGCATAAAGGATGAGATGATTATTTCATCAACAGTCTTTGGTGAACAGATGGTGAGTGAAGTAGGAGATCACCAGACAATAGCTAATGACTGAGTGTACAGTATGTGTTTGCTTTACTTTATTTGATTGTCACAAATAAGAATTTCACTGTGCTCAGTACTTGTGACAACAGTGACCCTATAATCCTATACTGTATGTTAGTTTGAATCATCTAACAGATTAGGTGTCAAAGTATAGTACCACACCAACCATAATGTTAAACCACAAAAAAAATACATTTTTGATTTGGTGGTTAGTCTAATGTGTATGTCTTTTGAATACAGTGCCAAAACAAAAGGCAGTGACCTGACTCAATTTCAAATCCAGCCTACTAGAGTTGTAAAGTAGCAGTGCTAACTACTCTGGGAGTACTAAGTGCACATTTGAAGTTAATTGTTTGATATCAGAATATGAACTAGCATGTTAAGGAGATACATATGTGTTTATTTGTCCAATATCCTTGCAATGTGTTGAGCATCACAGACTTTCAGAAATGGTTTGTAACATCTTATTACCAAATGGATTCTTAACAAAAAATGCTTATGAAATTTGGAGTGAAGCTACTATTTTCTTCTTTTCTTAGTCTTTGACCATTATGGGTATTTTCTAAGTAATACAGTATGTTCCATTAACTTCATACCTCAGTTATCTTACAAAACTGTAGATTAAGCTTCACCAAATTAGGTCTTGCTACATACAGTACTTGTAAGAATTTCTACACATCGTCTAATGATAGCCTTCACATTATTAATCAAAACCACTGTAGAATTACAACTCTTGATGAAGACAGATTTTGTGGCTGTGGTTATGCTCCTCCTGTTAGTTGACAGTTACATTTATCTCATTTAATGTTTGCCTATTCTAGCTTGAGGCCTGGAAATTTGAAGACTCATCCTTGTATTTTTACATGATTTACCTTGTATTGCAACACAGTCAAGAACTGAAGAATATCTGATTTGATAATCTAAGGGTGTAGAGTGTTATAAGTTCGATTTAAAATGATTGAAAGGTGACTTTAAAACATCTGACAAGTGGTTACAATTCTGGGGATAGTGGGGGGAGAGTTACCATTTTAGGTGTTTTTTTTAAAGTGTCAAAGTCAGTGTTAGGGTACCAGAGGCAGAGAACAAAAGAAGAGGCATATTCTTGCAGTACAATAAGTTGCTGTTTAGCCACAACAGAGGTTTCTGAGATAGGAAGGTGGTTAAAGAATGAGTGTCAACTTCCAGTGGTAGATTCATTTACAAAGTGGCTGGTCCAGAAGACGTGGAGGAGGTCTGTGACATGACAAACATGACCTCACCGGTCTTCCTGGGATTCTTCTTCCTCCAGTGTCACACTGTGATCCATCCTTGTATTTCCTTTTAAACCAAAATCCGTGAAGTGCTCCCCATGTTTGCTCATACAAGGAAGTGTATTGTATGTTTGAACAACAGTTAATCACAACTTTTCTACAGGCATCACAGTGTGAATATGATGTTGCCTATGTAAAATGACCAAATGTCTAGAAACATTTTTTAGATTGTTTTGTTTTACAATTACAAATAATAATATCCACCCATGCATCCATTAATGAACCAATTTGTTTCACTTCACGGTTGCAAGGTTC
Organism: Erpetoichthys calabaricus; assembly: GCF_900747795.2. NCBI lineage: Eukaryota > Metazoa > Chordata > Cladistia > Polypteriformes > Polypteridae > Erpetoichthys > Erpetoichthys calabaricus. Next base: position 173,107,252 of record NC_041396.2, on the reverse strand, counting down.
AGAGCCCATTGAACATAATTTTGGAAAGGCTAGATATTATATGCACATATGGGTTCTTAAAGAATTAATTTTTATTTCATTTCCAGTCTATCTAGCCAGGTTCTAAGTCCCTTATGCCTTTGTGTGTGTTTGTGTGTGTGTGTGTGTGTGTGTGTGTGAGGTTTTTTTTTTTTTTAATAGTGTTACAGTCTATCCTGACAACACAGTGCAGCAAACTAACACTGAAAAGTCCATCAGAGGTCTCACTTGCATATGCAGTCACACTCATTTAAACATTAGAACAATTGTGACAAGACCAGGCTGTTTATCTCAGCAAGGCCGTCCTTCCACTTCTTGGATGTGGAAAACATACAGTATGCAGATGTACAGCTGTTCAAAATCCTTACAAGCGGTGCTCACGTGTGCAGGGACTGGAATTTAGATTTCTGGAGCTCTATGATACCAACTGTAATTATTGTCCCTTTGCATTATTATTATTATTATTGTTACTGGTTTTCATTCTTCTTCTTATTATTGCCATTAATTAATAATGCATACTTGGCTTTCATGTGTCAGGATTGCACAGAATTATACAGTGCCATTAAATATTGTTAATTCCTGCATCTATAAAGACACTGTTACATGCTAGTTTCAACTGATAACGTAATGAATTTTAGCCATATACAGGTGGAACCTTGTTAGTTTTGTTATATAAATATGGGGAAAATACATATACTGTTGTGACTGGGGTCGGCTGAGATTTGCCATTTCTAACAGCAGTGGTGCAAGGGCAGTTCTGTAGCTGCTCTGCTGTGTCTGGTAAGCAGTAAACCAAAAGCAAAGTTATATGTTGTCCTCTGCAGGATCAGGCTTACTGCTTAACGTGCTTGTCGCGCAATGTTTGGATCATTTAACACCTGGCTTTGATCTGCTCTACTTCACCATCTCCTGATCTCTTCTTCTCCAGACAACATCTGCCACAGTGGTGATTCCGAGCCGCTGGTGTTCGTCTAATCTGATGATGGGAGCTAAAGCAGGACAACTGCTCCCATGCCACGGCTCCTAACAGCAACTTCTGAATAAAGCCTTGAGACTGTACCTGCCTTCTTTATACAGTAATAAAGTGCCTGTATTTTCCTTGCAAACCTGGACTTCCCTTCCTGTCTCTCATGCAACTCTGTGACCCAAGCTTGACAGTACTGTACCTGCATAAAAAAACAGTGCTTCTTAAATGGCATTTTCTTATTTGAAAATGAGACTTTAGATGCAATTTTTTTTTAAGCAGAAATACATGTACAAAGATACAGAATGAAAACAAGATGTAAGATGTTAGATAGAAATACAGGTATTAACACAATGAAAACAACATTGGATGTAACTTTTTAAAAATATAAATAAGAGATATGAAAGTACAGAATGAAAATGAGACATTGGATGTAACTTTTTTTTAAACAGAAATGGAAACGCGCTTCTAATTTTTTCATTCAGGTCCCAATGCCTGATCTGATGAGACTTGTACTAGTAACAACAAGCAAATGCAAGTCAAGTATATGCCTAATGCATACAGTTTATTCACTCTTCCCAGTTTGGAATCTCCAATCAATCTAATATGAACATCTTTTGGAATATGGTAGGAAAACTGTAGTACCCCAAGGGAAAGCCCACATTGACAGGAAGATTGTGAATTTTTAGCAGCATTGAAATCTAAGACCTTGGAACACATTAATTACTACACCAAGATGTCTGTCCTTTTTCAAAACATATCCGCTGTTAACTAAATTATGTATTGAGGTATCAGTTTGCTTTCTGTCTGAAATGTAGAGAAAAGCCAAGCAAAATGACACCTTTTATTGGCTAACTAAAAAGATTACAATATGCAAGCTTTCGAGGCAACTCAGGCCCCTTCTTCAGGCAAGATGTAATCAATCTGTCTGAAATGTCAAATTCTTTAGTAATTCTGCCTCCTGCCTATGTGTTGCCTCTCTGCTGTTTACAGATGATATTGATCTCTTGGCTTCTTCATAGTGTGGTTGCCAGAACTCAGTGGAAAGGTGTGAGTTTGGTGTGGTATGATTGAGAAACGAATTACCATTGATGGTGTGGCCTGGTGTCTCCAGCTCAACATGTTACCAACAGCAACCTCAGTAAAGATAGGCAGAGTGAAAATGCTTTGCTTACTGTGAAAATTGTTGTATCCTAGAAAAAAAAATTGAAACGTTTGTGACCAACTTCACTAAAATTTATATGTTCTTGTTAATAGAGTAAGGTTTGTTGTAAGGTATTAGGTTGAGTCATGCTGTGTTGATAATAGGACTTGATGAAATACTGCAAATATATGTTAGGAAAGCAAGGAAACAAGATTCATAATTAGACAAGGAACACAATTTAAGTTTTACAAAGTGTCATCTAATTATTTTATTTTTTCCAGTTTACTATATTGCAGCTGATGATTAGATACCTGAATTCTGCTTTTCAAAAAACATATATTTTATTATAATCTTCTTTGTAACACAAAAAATGTTCTTTTTCTGGCAAACTTTATTGTTCACCTGAACTCAGCAGGCAGCAGCAAAACATTTCAAGACAAGTCCCACTTACAGGCTTCACGTTGAGATATCAGCTGGTGCTGCCAGTCAAGTTAATAACATTGGCAGTACTCTTTCCTCTTAGTCTACCTTAAAGCAAATTACCCATTGCTAGTCAGAAATGACACCTTTGTAAATCACCCAGGGTGTTGTTACATAGTTGCCTTATTTAACTTAAATATTAAAATCAGTAGGTCTTTAATTTTATGTGAAATAAATTTCACATTATTGCCAACACAAATATGCACATAGAGAATACATTTTCACAGTGGTATTTAACAGCAGTTTTTTTCTGCTTTACTTTTAATTTTTACATTTTTACATGAAAAACGATTATTGTTTGTGACCCCATAATGGCACTCTTTTCACCCTTTAAGAATTCGATCATTCACTTTTCTCTCTTTCAAAAATTTTGCTCCTCTGTAGATAGAACATTAACCATAGACAGTCATTATAGCACATATTTTGATGAAACATTTGTCATGTAATGTTGAGAGGCAGTAAGAATATAAGGTATGCAGTATACTATTTAGATGAATGTAACAGAGGTTACCATGAGAATTTAACATCCTTTCTGCATTCTTTTATGTCTTAGTTACTTCTATCAGTCCTGCATAAACATTCAGGCACTATGTCACAAGCTTTGATGTCCAAAGCCCATCCACTATGCCACACTGCCTTTCAGAATTACGTAAAAAAAATGTCAATTTAATGTGATGCCAACATTCTGAAAGTGAAGGGAGTTGTTTTTGCTCTGACATGCCACCATTCCATTTGTGTATGATGAAGAAATTAGTTCCTTAGACTAATTAAGAAGATCATGCAGATGCAAGTAACTGTATATTCTAGTTACTTTTTCATCAACTCTTATCTATGAACAGGATATATTTTCAATGATTTGCTTCTTCTTTACAGATATAATAAAAACCCTTTAAGAACATATTTAATGCTTTTACTTTTTACAAGTCAGCTACTTTCCAACTTACTATTTGCACACAAGCTTCATAATATCCACCAGTATGTTTTGCTTAACTGCAATAAACTAGGTTAAAAGAAACAGCAATTTTTTTCCCATGTGTTTGAGTATGCATACGTTATATGAACAAAAACCACAAAATGTATGACAGTGAAGATACCCACTCTGTGTATTTCAGAAGTTGTGATCTATCACTGAGGAAATCTGACACTGATCCACATACTAAGTGGATTCATAAGTTTTCTTTCTTAATCAGTAATTTTGGTATAAATAGTAATGTCTTAGTAATACTAAAAACACCTCTTTAACATTAAAGAGGAAATAAATTCTCCCTTGTAACTAATTATAACTAAAACTAATGTAAATATTCCTGTTAAGGCAATATTTAGTACATATGAAAACGCTAGCCATTACATATGCATCTGTTCATATCTTCACCTCCTGTTAGGCACTGTTCTTCCAGGCTTAAGTTAGAAGGAACTTTACTAGCAACGTTATTTTGAATGAAAATTCAAATAATTTATGACAGAAAGCTGAAAGCCCCAGAAACAAATTGCAAAGGTCAGTATGCTGATTCCACAAAAGAAATCAATGCAAGCAGTGAAAGCTATATTCACTTTTAGGTGAACATCAAAATACACACTAGAGCAACTGCCAAAGGTCTTAAAGAGAAATTAGGGCCCTAAAAAGCATACTGCAAATGTCCTCTATCACACATTCATATATGAAAAAGAGGGCATAATTATGCATGAGGTATGTTAATAGAGGCATCTTTAGCTGAAATTATAGCCTAAGTTTTGCACATTTGGGTTCTGTGACTTTTGTTTGCAAAATTCCTTCAGGTTGTAGAAATCTATCAGCAAACAACAGTTTTCAACTACTACCATATGTTCTTTTTCAGACAAAGGAACACATTTTGTATTAGCTACTCCACAATATTAATCTTTTTAGTTTTTAGGTTGGTCATGCTAGAAATACGTCTTCTTCCACGTTTCTGTGTTCATACCCGTATTTCTAATAAAATGTTACATCTAACGTCTCATTTTCAAATAAAATACTTTTTGCAGTTTAAGAAGCTCTGTTTTGTTATACAGGTATTGTCAATCTTGGGTTACAGAGTTGCACGAGAGACAGGAAAGTGAGTCTGGGTTTTCAAGGTAAAATACAGGTACTTTATTACTGTACAAAGAAGGCAGGTACAGTCTCAAGACTTCATTCAGATTAGGAGATGTTAGGAGCTGTGGCATGGGGGCAGTCATCCTGCTTTAGTGCCCATCTTCAGATTAGAAGAACATCAGTGGCTTGGAATCACCGCTGTGGCAGATGTGGTCTGGAAAAGAGAGATGAGGAGAGTGTGAGAAACAGCAGATTAAAACCTGGTGTTAAATGTTAGAAATTGTGCGACAAGCAAAGTACGTGGTAATCCTCATCCTGCAGAGGATAATCAATTGCTTAACCCTTGGTTCACTGTTTACCAGATGCAACAGAGCAGCTATGGAGCTGCCCTCGCACCGCTTCTGTTAGACCTGGTGAATCGCTGGCGACCCTGGTCACAATACTATATATATGTTTTCCCCATATTCATTATAACAAAATTTCTGTTGTAACAAAATAGATATATTTTATTGTCATGTGATTTTCGTTTTTAACGGGATTCCCCCGTTGTATATCATACACCTTGACATGTGCCGTTGTAAAAAGATAATCAATTTTATTCTCCTGCATTTAATGTTGTGTCTGATTATTGTATGTCTTTCAGTAAACTTTAGGCAAAAGCTACTTTGAGCTTATTTAATTGTAGCTTTTACTGGAGATTAAAAAAAATTCTCCTTTGAAGTACCAGTACAGAGGTTGAGCTTTTCTCCCCCCATTAATAATGATGTCCAGTCAATACATCTACAACTGTATTTTACTAACAGCTATAGTTTACCTTATGATCATTCCTAAGCTGTGAATTAAAAGGGTGCTAAGTAATAATAATAACTTTATTTATATAGCACCTTATCATTCATTTACATGCAACTCAAGCTGCTTTCCACAGATTAATCAACAAAAACAATGAAGATATACTATAGTTACTTGGATATTATCATTAATTAATTTTACAATAATTTCTAATAAATGTAAGCATACTAAATAGAAAATCAACCTAAGCATTCTTAAACAATGTAAACACTAAAGTGCAAAACTCCCATTAAAGCTAAGACCGCAGAGATCATATTATCTTCAGATGCAGAAAAAGCATTTGATATGGTTGAATGGGACTACTTATTCACCACATTGGACAAATTTGGGTTCGGTCCACACATATGTACATGGATCAAACTACTTTACACACTAGTCCAGAAGCCTCAGTTTGTGTTAACAACATTATTTCAGACTACTTCAAACTAGAACGTGGTACTTGACATGGATGCCCCTTATCACCTTTGCTCTTTGAAATCGCCATTGAACCACTTTCGAAATGCATCAGACATAAAGGGGATTCTCAGAGAAGGACTTGAACAGAAAATATCACTAGGTGCAGATAATATGGTACTGTATATATCTGACCCACAAAATGCTGTGCCAGCAGTCCTAAAAGCATTAACAGATTTTCAAAAGATATCTGGACTCAAAATCAATTTGAACAAAGTGTGCTCTTTACAGTGAATTCTGTAGCACACAATATCAGACTTGACACCTTCCCATTTATTTTAGGAGATCAGTTTAAATGTCATGGGGTAAATATCACAAGTAAATAGACACATTTTCAACAAAATTTTGCTTTCTACATGGAAAAAACAAGACATGAATAGATGATCTACACTCCATCTTACGTTAGCAGGGAGAATCAACATTGTTAAGATGACCATCCTTCCCAAGCTCCTCTTCCTATTTCAAAGAATCGCCATATACATTAACAAATCATTTTTTAATGAAATTGGACTCAATCATAACTTCATTTATTTGGAATTCGAAATATCCTCACATCTAAAGGGTGATTCTACAACAATCTAAGCAGAAGGGGGCATGGCACTACCTAAGTTTCAATTCTTTTACTGGGTGGCAAATATACAAGCTATAAAGACCTGGACTTTGGCAAAAATTGATGAATATACATAAGCTTGGTCTGCAATAGAAATTAAATCTTGCAGTACTTTGTTAAATTCCCTACTCTGTGTCCCATTTAATACAAATTACCATCAATACACTAATTATCCAGTTGCCCTTCATTCTCTCAGAATATGGAACCAATGTAGGAAGCACAGAAAAGGTTTTATCTGTTGCACCTCTACATGACAAGCACTTTTATCCACTCTCTCAAACTTACAGTATATCCTATGTAATGTCTGGAAAATGTATGGGATTAAAACACTTAGAGACTTGTACATAGATAATGTCGTCACACCCTACACAATTCTTCCATTTTCAATCTAGAAACTTTGCTAAACAGAACCTGCCAACACATCAAGCAGACAGCTTAATGTTATTAAATTCATTGAAAAGATACAAAATCAAATAAAACAATTCATAGCAGTTTTGTTTGATTAAGGATGTAGATGGAGTCCTTGATTCCTGAATGTGATTAGTTGACCAGCTGATATGAAGGAGAGGAAAACAAAAAACTCTTAAGCTTGGTGCAGGAGGAGAAAAATAAACCTCTGGAGGGCCACGGTCAGAAGACAGAAGCAAGCCTATCAAATAGTTAAGTCTGATGGTAATCAGTCTCTGCATCATAGAAGTCAGAATGACCTAGGCCAGCTGGTCACCCACCCTCCAGTAGGCATACTTGATACAGCCATTAATAAAGGTTTCCAAGGCCTCCTCATTTCCTCCATTACTCCAGATGACTGCAGAATAGAGCGCTATTGAGCAGGAGCCACTACACAGGATGGTAGATAAAAAACAAAACAATGAATTAGTGCAGAGTACTTATTTATACATCAAAGAGCTAAACTTATCATCAGATTACGATGTTGTTTTAATTACTGGAAAGCCAGACTTAAAAAATGGGTTTTTAGAAATTTGTTGAACTGTTCCACAGATTTAGCCTTTTCCTAGTTAAAGCCCTAATACTAAATAAGGCCATATTAAAGGTTGTGTTAGCACACAGCTTTACAGAAGCTTTGGATTGACTAGGCATACATATTAAATTGTTTGTATTTACACCAAGCCATCTGTACTTTCTAACAGATCTATATTTCATTATAATAGGTTTAATGCAATGTATTTCTTTTAGATAAAGCCCCTATGCATTCAGTATATTTTAATACATATTCATGTCTATCATTAAACATATTATTCGATAGTCAAATTTACAGTGGAGCTTCTAATTCACCAGAGGAACCCTAGCACCCTTGGGTATTTAGTGCTAGTTTATAAAGTGTAAGAAATATAATAATTGAGCGGGTACTGATGCTAAAAACGCTCATTGAGCTGAGTGCTGAGGTAGCAGCTGTAAAAAGTAGGAAAAAAACAAAAAGTACACAAATGCAAACAATTAGTACATTCTCTATAAATTAAAATATAAAGTTAATTGAACCTAGACAATGATTTCAGAAGGATCAACGTTGAAGTAGTTGACCGACCTAAAGGAGCTGAATGAGTAAATGCCATCAATGTTTGGAATAAATTGTTTCTTTATGCTGAACCAAAATGACACTAATGTCACTGCGTGTGGATTTCCAACAGCAGGCCTTCTACACTGATATTATAATATTTTAAAAACCATAACAGGTTGTAAAAATTGAGGTTCTGCTTGTCAGTTGCCATTTTTTTCTTTGATGAAACTAAGCTGCAGTTCTTTTTCAATTTCAACCAAATAAAACAACTAAGAAAAGGAATGCCTTCATCCCAGTATTGCTAGGGTGAAACTGGAAAATCTACAGTAATTATTCATTTTCATAATAGACCGTTAGTTTTGCTCAGTAGAATCTGCTTAAGAGTGGATATGTTCTTCTAAAGTAGAGTTTTCCTGGATAAGTCACATATGGACTTTCTCAAGGCCTATGTCTTATGTTTGTCGGCCAGTGATTCGTACTGTTTAGTCCAATAGTGCTCATAAGTTAAACTATCTAAGAGATAATAATACAATTCATCCTTTTCATGTTGGCAACCAGAAGGGCTACAAGTTTGACCCTAAGGGAATATATTCCTTAGATAACATATGCAGTCTTGTCCCCAGTTTGATTGAAGTTTAGCTTATCATAAGCACATGAAGGGCTTTTCTAAATTCAGTTATTAGAATGCCTGGTGTCTCCTGTGCTTTCACCTACTCTTCTGAACTGAAACATAAAGGCTTAAAGATCTTATCTGGCGCCTTGCATGTCATCTATCCTCTATTAAATATCCTTCTGTTAAGACTTCAACTACCAGTTTTTTAACAGTATGTGCCCATAGGGTACATCTTACATTTGAAGTATTTTTACATATTTGATGAATGTCTCTAAGAGCTTATTGGTATATTATAATTACCATAATCCTCATGCTTAACATACAGCACATATTGTTTCATTTAAATGAATTTACAACATCAAATTGGTTTTAACTACAGAATGAACTATTTTAGCTGTAATCCTAAGTAACATTTTAAAGCATGTTTGTTTTAGTAATACTGTAGTATTGATGCATTATTGTTCTGTAGTTCTTGGCAGCTATTTTTCATTGCAGCAAATAAATTAATGTTTTATAAAGATTAACTCACAGACATCTCACCAAGATATACTGTATATCTTGAATTTGTTCATGCGGGTTTTGGTATTTTATAAACAGTGGTAACTTTTTTTGTTTTTCAATTTCTCAAAACATATGTGCACACCAGAGGGATGCTTCTGTAGTTTTGGTCATTTTGTACAACATACACTTTGACAACATCCAGATCTTCACCCACTAGTAATCTATTATTTATCATACACTTATTCATTATATAGTATATTAAGTCCAAAAATCAGCAAATGTCAAATTGGAATGCCTGTGTGTGGTTACTCATTTTGAGAATATATCCAGAAGTGTGGATATGGTGTAGATGTATTCAATTAAAATTCCTTGAGCTGGTTTAGTTAAGGCATATATTTTGTCTTATAGGTTGCTTTTTTAGTAATTAAATATTCACTTTATACACAAGAGCCATTTTAATGGAGGATTTCAAAAGCCTATCACAAAATAATTCTCAGCACACCATTTTTCTTTTTATACTAACTTCAGGTAAAATATTTTATGTAAAAATGAGCTGCAGGAAAGTAATTAAACTCATAACCATCCATGATATCTTAAATTGCAATTTAAACTAAACAATAATGTTTACTGTGATCATCATGAAGCTCCTCATTCTCTGTGCCTAAGAAATGAATTACATAATTATACATTCCATAACAGTGAGTGCTGAGAACATTGAATATTCATAATTGTATTATGAATGCAGTACCAAAAACTAATTTCTGCACAAAAATGGTTGTTATACTGTGTATTCCGATAACATGATTCATGATTTGAAACTAAATTCATACTTTATCATGACTCTCCAACAAGAGAGCTTTTTCCCAGTTTCAAAGACAAATAATATTTGAGCCATCCTTTGAGTTAATCTTTTGCAACTATTTGATCAGTATTGTATGTCGCAATAAATACGCCCCTTGCTGTATTATTTAAAAGAATGAACAAAACTTGTACTGATTTGGAGATATTTAGTGTTAATGTAATGTCTGTACCAGTAAAGCTAAACATTGTACAGTGCAAGAATAGATTCTTTTTATGGTTTTAATGAAGAAAAACTCCTAGATATAACAGAAGGATTTATTCTCTCAAAGTAATTATTTTTTTCTCTAAAGATTCCTTATTAACAACAAGAGTATGGAATGACACAAGCCTGTCTTGTGTCAGTATCGTTTAATTGTAGTTCCATAAGCAGGTTTTTTTAAGGTGTAGATTTTATATTTTGTTTTACTACAGTATTACTAAAATGTAAACTCTTATTTCAGAATTTCTTAGAAAGTAATAAAGGGTTGGGTAAGGCAGCCAATATACTGAAGGAGTAAGACAACAGATGGCAGAGAATTATTTTTGTGTGGTTATTCCAGAAAAAATTGTATTGGATTTTTTAAATAAAGTTTTAATGTCTTAGAGCCTTCTTCAACCATCTCCTCAGCTTGCGTTTATGTTCCATATAGAAGATAACTCTTACTGATTACACAAAGCAAAAACAGTAAGGTGAGATAAGAGAAAGAGAGAGGCAGGCAGACTGATTGACAGACAGCCAGACACATATACACACAATACGGGCTGAACAGACACCAGAATGACTAAAAAGAAAAAAAGTTAAAAAGAGAGAATACCTCTGACTTGACCGCCAAATTCACAGTGAGGAATTATGCAGATGTATGCCTGTTGGTATAAAGGATGCCCAGTAGTGTCTCTTCACACACTTTTACCCTAAGTTCTTGTCTATAAGCCGGACTCATGTATTAGCCGGAGACCAAAAAATCATACGAATTTTTAAAATAAAATCGTATCATAGATAAGCCGGACTCATGGATAAGCCGAACGTACTATAACCTATAACTAATAGAAGGGAGGGAGGTCAGTGGTCTCACTCGCGCCCATTTAATTTCTTTAAGGGGGGAGAGAGTGTGAGATATTGCCGTCTCTCTCACTCCCCGCATGGCGCGGTTGGAGCGGCCGGAGCGCGTTCTTTCTGCTCTGGGCGTCGCCGAGTCAACACGAGCGCGTAGCGGGCATTTAAATTGTGATTTTATATGTAAGCATATTTAAATATATATCGCGGATTTCTGCGGACAATGGGTCTTTTAATTTCTGGTACATGCTTCCTCAGTTGGTTTGCCCAGTTGATTTCATACAAGGGACGCTATTGGCAGATGGCTGAGAAGCTACCCGGCTTACTGTTCTCTCTCTCTTGCGCTGACTATCTGTGATCCTGACGTATGGGGATTGAGCAGGGGGGCTGTTTGCACACCTAGACGATACGGACGCTCGTCTAAAAATGCTGAAAGATTATCTTCACGTTGCTATCTTTTGTAAAGCTGATTCCTGAAAAGACATGCTGCACAGTGCTTCGCATACTTAAAAGCTCGAAGGGCACGTATTGATTTTTGACTGAAAAACAAACTCCCTCTCTTTCTCTTTGTCTGCTCCTGACGGAGGGGGTGTGAGCTGCTGCCTTCAACAGCTTTGTGCCGCGGTGCTTCGCATACTTAAAAGCCAAACAGACATATTGATTTGTTTGCTTCACTCCTTTGAAGAGGAAGATATGTTTGCATTCTTTTAATTGTGAGACGGAACTGTCATCTCTGTCTTGTCATGGAGCACAGTTTAAACTTTTGAAAAAGAGACAAATGTTTGTTTGCAGTGTTTGAATAACGTTCCTGTCTCTCTACAACCTCCTGTGTTTCTGCGCAAATCTGTGACCCAAGCATGACAATATAAAAATAACCATATAAACATATGGTTTCTACTTCGCGGATATTCTTATTTCGCGGGTGGCTCTGGAACGCAACCCCCGCGATGGATGTATAAGCCGGACTTATGTATAAGCCGATATTCTATTTTTTCATTTTCACAACTTTTTTCCTTAGATAAGCCGCGGCTTATTGACAAGAACTTAGGGTACTAAATAATTCATTGGCTGAAAGTCCCTAGTGTTAGTGTGTCAGAGAGAGAGAGGGGATGTGCACCATTGTTCGTAAAGGCACTCAGTTTTGTTTTAATTCTCCCTTTGCTGCTACCTTCAGGTGGTCCATATTATGTCCTATAACTGAGTTTGCCCTTTTAATTAGCTTGCTGATTTAGTGGGTCTCTCTTGAAGTAATTCCCAGCACACTGAAATACAAAACTGCACTGGCAATTACGGTGAAGTAAAAGATGTGAAGGTTGTAGCTTACATTAAAGGAATGCAGTCTCTTAAGACAAAAAAGCCTGTTCTGCCCTTTCTTATTAAGTTCCTTTGTGTCACGATACCAGTCCAACTTGTCATTGATGTGGACCCCCTAAATACCTGCAGGAGTATGCCATCTCAACATCCGTTCCCTGAATAGTAACCAGACTTTATAATAACAAGTCCCTTGATTTTGCTGATGTTACAATGCAGACAGTTCTCTTTGCACCAAGAAACAAACGTTTCCACCTGACCCTAATACTCTGTCTCATCCCCTTTATCAGTACATCCCACAAATCTCGAATCATCTGAGAATTTCTACAAGTTACATGACCTAGGGCCTCATGTATAAACGGTGCATACGCACAAAAATGTTGCGTACTCCCGCTTCCAACTCAAATTGCGATGTATAAAACCTAAACTTGGCATAAAGCCATGCACATTTTCACGTTAGCCCAAACCCTGGCATGCACAAGTTCTCCTGTCAGTTTTGCAGACTAGTGGCACCCAGCGTCAAAGCAGTGCTACTGTTCCTGTGTGGTTTCCCTTTCTTTTTTAGATCCACATCCCTGATGCGGCTTTATCATATACACTGAAATTAACAGCATATTGTTTATTAGTTTAAGGCATCTGATTGTAATTAACCTGTAACAATATAATGGTCCACGGTATAGCCAAACTATTCCAAATACCATAGCTACTTTAGTGTTGTTACTCTCACTGCACCTTCTTCTTCTTTCAGCTGCTCCCATTAAGGGTTGCCACAGCAGATCATCTTTTTCCATATTACTCTCACTGCACCACTTGGAGTATTTATATGATAGTATCTAAGTGTGGAATCATAGCTCTACGGCAGCTGATTGGAAAGAGAATTATCGGTATACAGCTACAAGCACATGCTGCCTCAGCCATGCTGCCTATTTGAACTGCTCTCACACGGCAAACACTTCAGAGCCTTTCCTGTACTGACCGTGCGGTTCAGAAACAGTTTCATCCCAAGAACTATAAACGCACTATAAACGTGCTCCTTGTAGAACTGTTTGTACTTATTAGTGCAATTACTTCATTGTAAACTTGCGATACAGTTATAATATTGCACAACCTGAACCACTTTAGCACGTATTTACATATGATGATGATATCATTTTTAAGGTGAAATGCAATAAAATATGTTTATTACATTATACAGATAAAACATTAACTTCATTTAAATAAACTATATTGTTAATAATTAAACATGTGAGGACAAGGTGTTGCAGCGCTAGCTAGTTTAGGGATTGTTCGTGCCTCGCGCTGTATTCTTGCTGGGGCTGGCGCGACACTGGAAGGATAGATGGATAGAATAATTAAACATGTACTATGAAGATATTTCAGTGTTCCTTAAAAGTTTTGAAGAATCACTGTTCTAAGGTTACAGATGGCTTAACATCTATTACAGAGCTGATTGTGTGGCGATTGGTTATTTGGAGAAAGAAAAGGAAGGACAGTAATTGGAGGTTAGTAAGTTTGAAAGAGACAGTACTGCTGAAATAAATTATTTCATCGAAGTTCACGCAGCAAGCATCTTGTGGGAGGCACATAGATGAACACATGCAGAACAAAGCATTTAACGTTCTACTTTAGTTACGATGGTATTTGAGAAACTAGTAAATTAAACAATTTTAAGATGAAGTTTATGATGTTCTAAGTGGAAGTTTCGAGATTAAAGTTGACATTTCGAGCTTTTTTCCCACTGTGTACCTATTTTTTTCTTTTCTCTGTACCCTAATAAGCTTTCATATGACACTCAGACGGTAGGCTACGACTCGCCTTTTCACAGCGACTTTGATACTGTATCTGACAACTTCTTTTTTATTTCGGGCACTGTGCGACTTAGTGAACTTGAGCTTTCGAGTTCCTCCAACACTATGTCACTCGATCAACTTCCTTTTTTTGTTTATACCACTGTTTAAACCAACAAATAGTACATTTTTCCTTGCCTCCACTTGGTATTCGCTGACATGTTTCTATTTCCCCCCGTACTTTTGCCATTGCCTTTTCACAGAACGCTGCTATATTGATTTGCATATTGAAAGAGGTGTCATTCTGGGAGGAGTTTGTGAGTGGCGGCAGGCGCGAGACCTATGTCTCTGTTTTTTTTTTTGTTTTTTTATGACATCATAGACCATAAGGTGCATACTAATTCAGCGTGAGCAGGAACACTCAATAAAACTGAATAAAGAAAAAAATCAAGTGACCGTGAGATACAAAGAAGGCAGATTCACCGGCGTTTGTGTGTCAGCTTTTATCCCTCCAGATCAGAGAATGTCCAGTTCCATTGCCTCCAAACACCACTCACATCTACAGTTACTCCCAGTTTCAAATAAAAACTAACAGCGTCAGATCCCTGAGTGGGAGGCGGTAATATGTATTGCGATCGTGGCTGAGAGAATAAAAGTGAAAAAAAACAGTAACTTTCACAAGTCCTGTAACTGTACACCGTCCGTTACAGATGCAAACCAAATGTATGTGTGTACTGTATAATATTAACAATAAGAGCAGCTCACTACTGAAAAGGGCAAATACAGGAGGCAGACGGGATCGAACCAGGGACTCTTAATTACAAGTCAGCAAATCTTACCGCTACGCCACGGAAGCTGTTGCCTTACCCTTGAACCTTTTGTGAAAGTGTTTATTTGATCTTTGGACTTCAGGCTTCACACATTATATAGTTTATGTCAACATTTTGTCATTTACTACTAAAATATGACAAACGTTTCTGTTTTAACAATGTGTTTACACAGATTATTATAGAAATGGAACACACATGAAATGCATGTGTTCCAAATAACGATCAATTGCTATAAGACTAATGAAAGTGAATCATAGAACGTATGAGAACATGAGGGCAACCATTAAGAAGGATATCGGAGGCTAAAAGACAGTTGGAGAGGAATATAGCAGATAAGGCAAAAGAAGACCCTAAGAGATTCTTACAGTATTTTAGTCGTAAAAACTGTCAAGGAGAAGGTCAAGTGCATCAGAAATAGTAAAGGGGAATTAAAAGATACAGACAATGAAATAGCGGATGCCCTAAACATACATTTTTCTGAGGTGTTCAGAGGTGAGTAAGTGGATAACCTCCCAGAGGTAAATGGGACTACTAAGGAGGTACTGAGGGATTTGGAAATTGTGCAGGGAGAAGTCATACTCAGATTAAATAGGCCGAAATCAAACAAATCACCAGGACCAGATAATATTTACCCTCGAGTTCTTAAGGAGGCTAGCGAGTACATATATAAACCCTTGACACATATTTTTAGGATGTCACTGTGCACTGGAGAGATTCCAAAAGACTGGAAAATGGCAAATATCATCCCATTATATAAAGAGGGTGACTAGGCAGATCCAAGCAACTATAGGCCAGTAAGCTTAACATGCATCACAGGAAAGTTAATGGAGGGAATTATTAAGAATACGATTCAGCAACACATGGCAAGTACAGGAGTTATTCTGAACAGTCAGCATGGGTTCAGAAGAGGGAGTTTGTGCTTTACTAACATGCTGGAATTCTGTGAGGAGGCAACAAAAGGATATGATCAAAGTGGTGCATATACAGTAATATTATTTATCTTGAATTTCAGAAAGCATTTGATAAGGTGCCACATGAGAGGTTGGGCATCAAACTAAAAGAAGTGGGAGTTCAGGGTGATGTTTTTAGATGGGTGCAGAATTGGCTCAGACACTGAAAGCAGAGGGTGATGGTGTGAGGAACCTCAGAATTGGCTGATGTTAAGAGTGGTGTTCCACAGGGGTCAGTGCTAGTGCTGCTGCTATTTTTAATATATATAAATGATTTAGATAGGAATATAAGTAACAAGCTGGTTAAGTTTGCAGATGATACCAAGACAGGTGGATTAGCAGATAATTTGAAATCAGTTATATCTTTACAGATGGATTTGGATAGCATACAGGCTTGAGCAGATACTGTATGTGGCAGATGAAATTTAATGTCAATAAATGTAAAGTATTACACATAGGAAGTAAAAATGTTAGGTTTGAATATACAATGGGAGGTCTGAAAATCAAGAGTACTCCTTATGAGAAGGATTTAGGAGTCATAGTGGACTCTAAGCTATCAACTTCCAGACAATGTTCAGAAGCTATTAAGAAAGCAAACAGCAAATATAGTACGATGTGTGGAGTACAAGTCCAAGGAAGTTATGCTCAACCTTTATAATGCACTGGTGAGGCCTCATCTTGAGTACTTTGTGCAGTTTTGGTCTCCAGGCTACAAAAAGGACATAGCAGCACTAGAAAAGGTACAGAGAAGAGCGACTAGGCTGATTCCAGGGCTACTGGGTTGAATTATGAGGAAAGATTAAAAGAGCTGAGCCTTTTCAGTTTAAGCAAAAGAAGATTAGATTAAGATGTGACATGATTGAAGTGCTTAAAATTATGAAGGGAATCAGTATAGTGGGTCGAGACTTTTATTTTAAAATGAGTTAATCAAGGACACATGGACACAGTTGTAAACTTGTTAAGGATAAATTTCGCACAAACATTAGGAAGCTTTTCTTTACACAAAGAACGATAGACACTTGGAATATTTTTTATATTTAAGTGATAAAGAAACAGCCACCATACATGTAGACCCAAAAAAAGAATTAAAATGCTGATGAACAGATCCCAAACACCTCTACAAATTATTTAATAATAATAATTTCTTCATAATAATAATAATAAGTTCTTCACATTCTATTAAATACAGCTGCCATTGGAGATAATCGGGTCCTATTGAGGCACACCACCCAAGTTACTCTTAATATATTGTTCACAAATTAATTCATTTATCTAAACACATAACCAACCATTAAAAGCACAACACTAGCCTAAGACTATAAATGTGCAACCACCACTACATGGCCAGAATGAGCACTTTGCTTACAGTAAACATGTCTTCTCAAATTTACGTAGTTAGCATTTTGAAGACATGCTGCATGTAACAGTTCCTTTATCTTAAGTTCTGTAACTGATAAATTTCACTTGCAATTTCTGGTCCCTTATTAAAAGAAAAAGAAGTATAATAATCAGGATCTACTACACTACTAGCTATTCTCTGTATTTGCCTCTGATAATTAGTTTTGAATCTCTCACACCTCTGTCAGCCCTGGGTTACATTCATTTATTTCAATGAATAAAGTACTACAATTTTCTGATTGTGGTTTTTTTTTAATGAACTACACATTTAGAGAAAGAATTGACTTAATCTGAACAGGTTTCTCAAATTAAATTAAGCAATGTCAGTTTTTGTTTCATACTTTAGTGAAGCATATCGGCTATTAATGTACTTTCTAAGTTGGCTTGTAGTTCATTTACAGTTAATGCACAATAATTACTGCTGTGTTGCTGTGTGTATGCTATTATAATTGCATCATCTTGTTGGTCAGTATCATCATTCGGTATGAAGTTGGAATCAAAAGTGTTAATCCTGCTAAAAACATTTTTTTTTCAATAAATACTGTATAGCACAACAAAGCAAGAGAACCCTGAAAGCAAATTTAGGATATCAATCAAAAATGCTTTTAAAATTGAAAATACAATGAGGTTAAACATGACCTTACGTTCTGTATTCATTGAAACTGTGAATAGGAAAAAGATGTTTATGTTTGTTTTCCTCTTTTCCATTATCCAAGTTATTTTAAAAAAGACCTGAGGTTGAGACATCATCTCTAACCTTATTTTCTTTTGAAAACATATAGTTGCTAATATTGAGATTTATTTGCCTGAATATAGAAAAGTTATATGTCTTTTCATTTTTCATGCTTGCTGAAATGATTCCGGCTTTGAAGCTGTAGAATTTTTGTTTATTGGAATTTTATTGGCTTTACTGTATGGATCTATGGCTTGTTGTAGCTAGTATTTTTTCCTAACCCTTGAACTTTTCACTCTAGCACAATAATTTGAGATGTGTTTTAAAGGATTATAGTGTGGATATAATTTTAGAGAGTAGCCTAAAGGTGTTACTGTATATGTTTTCTTAAGATTTACCAGCACAGAGAAATTGCTTTCAGGTATTTGTTTAATAAAATTGGTGACACAGAGTATTTTAGATGTTATTGTCTCTTCTGCGTTGCTCTAGCACATTGAAGTAATAGAATAATACAATATTACAAAGCATTCTCAAACTCTGTTAATCCAATTCTGGCTTCTGTGGGAGATGAGGTATTTTCCTGGCAGCATTGGGCACAAGGCAGGAAGTATCCCTCTATCTTTTGCTGAGCACACTAAGGCACACACAATATATTGCATTGAACCTTGTGAGTTGCTATAAGATGACCATCTCCATAAAGTATTTGGTTGGTGTTTAGACAGTTCGCAGTTAATTGTTTGCCTAGCTACCATTACTCTTCAATACTCTGGAATTTTGAAAAGTTCATTTTGGTGCAAGGTCAATGCTTTCACTGTGTGCAGTTTTATAATAATGGAAATTTAGTCCTAGTGATGGTCAGTGGTTCCTTGTGGTGATATTAATTTAATTGCTTGCTGTTTTAAGTAGCCATCTCAAAAAATCTTTAACTACTGTATACTCATTTATGGTGGCCTTTCTGTATTTTGGCTGCAAACCCAGAAACACTGACTTTACTATAGTCATACCTGGAGCACACACTGAGATTCATGTTCAATGTTAATTTCTATATTTAGTTACGTGAAAGAATAGATGAGAAACTTTTTCAGGGTGCAATTCCAAATTTGATGTCATCTGATAGAGATAGAGTTCATCGAGTCACACCAGTTTGAGCTGTATTCTCCTTCAAAGCTTTTATAATAACTCTTCAATTTAATTCATTCACCTGTTTTCAAAACTGAATAATCCAGTTCAGGTGTCCATGGAAACCAGAGAACAGGTTTCTGTCCAAGCAGTACAGGATGCTGTGCAAGATCCAGCCTGGGTTACATCTCTAGTCCGTCACAGGATATACACACATATATAGGGCTAATGGGGAATGCCCAGTTAACTTTCACACATATTATGAAATGTTAGCAGTAAGCACTTTAGAATTGTATTGTCAAAGCAAAGATTGTACAGTTGGCTCTAAACCTAACTAGATACTTAATAATTAGATTCATATACATTACTCTTCTTGTTTTTTGTTATGATTCTTGCTGCAGAATCATGAATTAACTGTGGAGTGGTAATAAAATGATTTCAAAAGCCTGAGAATGAAACATAATAGTCAATTCTGCTTTATACAAATGAATAAACTGACTTTTCATGTTCCTGCATATTAAGAAACTGCCTAAATATTGCAATATTTGTAAGCTGGAGAAAGCAGATCTCAGGTAGTATGGATCTGTGACTCGAGTATCACTTTCAGATTTCTAGAATCACTTTCAGTTTCAATGTCACTACCTGAAGACAAATTTATTTTATCATCACTGCTGATGAGAGGCGTTTCTTATGAGATACCATTATGAGGCTAGGAGAAGACGCATCTACACTGTTGCCCAGGTTACACCTGGAACAGTGGCGACTGCTCTAAGACTACAAGGGAAGCTCCGCTTCCTCTACTATGTCAGAAAATAAATGCTCATATATGCACTGTCGTATTTATATTGGTTTTAATAACAGTGCGCTAGAACACGTTCAACTTCATGACTAGCTTGTTCAGAATCAGGTATTTATTGTAGATTGTTTGACGCGATTTTCTTGTCATACATTTCCGTGCAGCACAACGCGTTAAATTCTCCTGAAGCCCAGCTTCACTGGAGCTTTTTTCACTGCAGAAAAGCTGGACGGTAATTGGATAAATGCACGAAAATCGACACTTCCAGGGAAGCTCAGCTTCTTTGGGAGTGAATGGAGGAGTTGGCGGGCCAGGATGCGGGGCTGCTGCATGATGATTGGAGGAGCTGTTTAAAGGGCGGAACCCCTTTTTTTTTTCTTTTTTTTTTTTTTTATTAATTTTTATTGTAATCATTCCATACAAATAGATCAATTTATAACCAAACAAATTAAAGACAAATCAGACCCCACCCCAGAGAAGGAGAGCTTAGCTAAAGGAGAATTGCTTAGGGCTTTTTAATAAGACAACAATAAGCAAAGGAAAGGAAGAAATAAATATATATGTAAATAAGAGACGGAGAAGGGAATTAAATGCGGTAATAGTTATTTCTCTTATTCTAAAATAATATTGATCAGATCCTGCCAGGTTTTGAAAAAATTTTGTACAGATCCTCTAACTGAGAATTTGATTTTTTCCAATTTGGAACCCCTTTTTTGATTGACAGCATGTCTTAAGTATAAATCAGCACTACAGAGATTCGAGTTCAGTCCCATGCAGATTTGCAGGTGAAGTCGTACGACAAACTGCTGCACTCTGTATTGTTTGCTGGTGATATAAACCATTTTTGTTTGTACAAATCATTCTTTAAATAATAAAAGAAAAACATATTATAGCGTTCTTGACTTTGCTCCTTGTTTCAGCATTGTAAAGTTAGTTCGTTCATATAATTAAAGTAGCTCGTCGAAGGGGAAACTAGCCAGCTAGCAAGCTGTACATAATGGCAGACGCAGACGGTGCTAATATTGTTGACCTGCTTTTGGCAAAACCATTTAGTAGTCTTCCTTACGAGGAGAGACTCAGAATTAAACGGCAGGGCAGACCAACGCCCAAGATTGATCTGATGCAAAAATCAGGAAAAAATAACAGGTCTTTTCAGCTCTCCTGGTATGACAAGGTGAACTGGCTGACTGGAAGTGCTGTGACAAAGAAAATGTACTGTTGGCCATGCCTCTTGACGAAACCTTCTCAGGGAATGGGATGTGTTTGGTCAAACATGGGTTTTGGGGATCTGGGTAACTTTGACAGGGCATACAAAAGGCATGAAAAGTGCAAAGAACATGTGAGTTCATGTGCAAGGTTAAGTTGTCTGGGCAGGGTCAGGGTTGAACATGCAATCAATGAAGGTCTTCGCATTCAGGTGGCAAAACATAATGAAACAGTAAAAAAAAACAGGGCCTTCCTAAACCGTCTAATTGATGTGACTTCCTTGCTTGGCCGTCAGGAGCTGGCATTCAGGGGGCATGATGAGAGTAGTGAATCAGCAAATAAGGGGAATTACAGGGAATTTACAGAAACATTAGCTAAATATGACTCTGCCTTGGCCACACAATTTCAGTCATCAGCTGTGTTTCCTGGTATGTCCCACTCAATCCAAAATGACTTGATCTCTGCTCTCGCAGCCACTGTTTCTGATCATATAAAAGGTGAAATTCAGACTTCTCCTTTTTTTGCATAGCAGGTGGATGAAGAACTGACATATCTTGCCATGCCCAACTGTCTGTCATTGTTAGATATGTGGATAGTGCAGGTAAAATTCAAGAGTGCTTCATTGGATTTTTGGATGTGTCAGGGGGTCGAGATGCTCAGTCTGTGTTTGAAGTTTTAAACGAGAACATGCAGGGCTACAGTTTTAGAGAAAAACTTGTGGCACAAACCTACGATGGGGCTGCTGTCTTTGCTTCATCTCTCAATGGCCTACAGGCCAAAGTTAAAGTAATAGCCCCTAGTGCAGTGTTTGTGCATTGCTATGCACACAGACTGAACCTGGTGTTGTCCCAGGGTGCTAAATGCTTGCCTGAGTCAAGAATATTTTTGCATCTCTCTCTGGGTTCACCACATTTTTTTCAAAGTCCACAAAAAGGATGTCTTTTCTTGAGTCTGCAGGGTCTTCAAGATTGCCCAGAAACACTCCTACTCGATGGAATTTCACATCACGGATAGTGAGCACTGTGGCAAACAATTATGATGGCCTCCTGCAGACTTTTGACAAGATTACCCAGGATGAGATCATGGATGATGACACATTAGATGCTGCCAAAGGCTTCATAATGAAACTGGAGGATTTTGAGTTTGTGTTCATGTAGTACACATATGAACAAATATTCTCTGAGACAGATGTTGTCTTTGATATTGTCCAGCAAAGGGCTACGGATGTTCTTTACTGCAAAAAAAGAATTGGGTCTCTCCTTGCTTTTGTCAAGGAGAAGAGGTCAGAGAAGGCTTATCAAGCAGTTTATGCAAAAGCAGCAAATTTCACATCAGACCCTCGAGATGAACCTATTAGAAAGCGCCGTCTGTCACAATTACAGGATCCCCAGGACCGCTACAGAAATTTGTACATGGCCATACTAGACAATCTCATGGAGCAGATTTCTCAGCGTTTTTCAAATTTGGAAAGCATGAGCTTCTTAGAATTAGTCAATCCAGGGAAATTTGATGAAATGAGACAAGTGTTTCCAGAGGAGGCATTTGAAAGTGTGCTGAAAAGTTATGGCCATTTCTTTGACTCAGGGAGACTGAGATCTGAACTTCAAGTAGTATATTCAGATCATGACTTACAGGGGAGCAAGGGTAAGCTGTGTGATTTCTTGGTGTTTTTTAAAGACATGGAGTTGGATAGTGCAATGCCTCAGCTATACAAGCTGTTGTCGTTAGTGGCAACAATTGGCGCTACATCAGCAGGTGTAGAGAGGAGCTTCTCCTGTTTAAAACGGGTCAAGTCATACACCCGCAACATGATGGGCCAAGATCGTTTGAGCAACCTTGCTCTCCTGGCCATTGAGAGGAAACTGGTTAAGTCCCTGGAAAAGACGGCCAATTGGTACGACAGGGTCACAGACCATTTTCTGCAAAAGGAACAGAAGGCAGAATTTACGTACAAATAACATAATGAATTTTATGATGAAGGCCTAATATGAGCTTCCCCTGTTTCAAAAGCTAGCAGCCGCCACTGACCTGGAAATAATGCTGATAGCACTTTTACAGCCCGAGTAAACCTCAGGTGTTACATGAGACACATCTATACCATTGCCGAGTGACACTCAGGAGTAAGGCTTTTAGCACTGTTTTTACAACCCAGGTGACGCTCGGGTCTAACGCTATTAAGATTAGATAATAAGTATGTTGTTTAATAACCTATTTGTGTGTTATGAATCTCCAGGTCAACACCCTTCAGCTAAATGGTTTATGAAATATATTCCCTTATTGAACATTTGAAATAATCTTGAATTAGTCGGAATTAGAGATACAGCAGTAAGACTCGGGCCTTTCTACAGTTCTACAACATACACTTATCTTCAGTTGCTGACATGTAGCAGTTGCGTTTAACAATTTTCAAAAATGAGTCTTTACACTTCCTTGTCAGACAAAAAGAAAATGTTTTAAAATGAGGATATAAAGCTCTCTCACTCGGGCAGAGATTTAAAACATGGATCAAGCAAGTGTAGTGCTCACATGCAGAAACTGAGTAAATGTTGACCAGTCGGGGTATATGTTGTTGAATTCAGATGCAATGGCAGATTTGTCATCTTTCACAATTGCTGAATCAGAGTCATTCTGCTTCATGGATACCAGGATTGTGTGCTTCCATGGCATTATCTTTGAAACTGTTGGCAGCTGTCCAGTGCTCAGCAGAGTTGTCACCGTTTTCAGTGGTTTGAGATCCTGAACCATGTCCTAAGCAATTTTTACATTTTCATCAGACAGAGTAACAATGTCCTAAGACAGGGTTTATACTTCACGCAACGCGTGAGCCTGCGGACACTACTGCTACGCAAGCTGTGTACTGTTTATTCTTGCGCACGTACCAGGTGGCAGTGTGAGATATCATCACTGTGAGAAAACATTTGGCTTTCCTGTGTTGTGAATTGCCTCAAACATCCATTAAATTCCAAGGACACCTAGCCACAATATCTCTGAAAAGGAAGGATATTTAATGATTACTTCCATCAATCCAGGGATGCGCCTATCCATTCCAGCATGAATCGGGCATGAGGCAGAAACAATCCCTGGACGGGGCTCATCTCATCATCTCAGCTCATCGCAAGGTGAATACAAGCACACACACACTACCGTCATTTTAGCATCACCAAATCCCCTAACCTGAATATCCTTGGATGGAAACCACAGCACCCTGTGAAAATCCACCAGGAAAACATGCAAGATCCAGGCAGGGCACACCAGGGCCTCCCTGTGAGACAGCAGCACTACCGCTCCGCCACTGTGCCGTCCACATATGTGTAATTATTAACAGTATTCATTATTTAAATGAAGTTAACGATTTATCTATAAAATGTAATATACATACTTTAATGCATTTCATCATGAAAGTGATTCCAGTATAAATGTAAGGATTCTAAATGTGCAGAGAGCTGAAACATCATACATTTAATGTGTTTTGTGTAGCAATTGCTGAATGCCGCAGCTGTCAGTTCAGGAGGAAGCCCCAGAAGCACGTAGTGATAACAACTGGGTCGGTTTTAAGATGAAGTTTACGACAGTCTACTTTAATGATAAAACAAACTGTGGGATGAAAGAGGACATTTCAAGATTAAAAGTCGAAATGTCCGCTTTAATCACAAAATAAACCTTTTCACTGTGTCACTGATTTTTTTCCTTGTGGAGCAAATACGCTGCCATCCATTCTGATACTTTTGTGAAGGTGCAAAAAAAAGACAGCACAGAAGATGGTATGTGAGACCTTTAAAATGTATTGTGTCATTACATTGGGGAATATGCGACACTTGAATATAAAAGCACCACAAATGCATTTGTATGTTGGCATTTTGCTTCACCACATTGAACCATACATCAAACATCAAAGCTCACACATCAATCCTGTAGGATCCTCAAAGTGGCTTACTGTCACATGTAGGTAGTAAACAGAGACTCTGACATTACTTTCCTACTTGATCACACTATGCCCCCCAATTTATTTGCTGGTACTGCAAGTTACGCATACGTCACATTATTTTCTGAGGATGCGTCAAATGAACGCTGGGAACGCATAGCAGACATGCGCGTACGCATTCTGAACGTGAAATATAAACTGGCACTAAATGTTCCTCTTAATACTCCTGTCTGTAAGTGCTGAAAGGCAGTAGTCTGCTGTTCAAGGTGTAGCGCCAGAGCATGTCATGGCTTGAGTTCCACCTAGCGGGAGCATCCTTAATAAGTTTGTGTGCAGGAAATTGGAGCATCTCTTGTTTTTCCTTTATTACTGATACAACAGTGGTGCTGTGATGGAAAAAAGTGACCACTTTTCTCACTCTGTCTAAAAGCCTAGCTATCTGGCTAGTGCCCATTCCCTTTTGTTATGCCAGGATAACTATATGTGAAAAGCATCAAATGTGTGGTTAA
The DNA here is from genome assembly GCF_900747795.2 of Erpetoichthys calabaricus. NCBI lineage: Eukaryota > Metazoa > Chordata > Cladistia > Polypteriformes > Polypteridae > Erpetoichthys > Erpetoichthys calabaricus. The sequence continues at coordinate 173,081,659 of NC_041396.2, read as the reverse complement.
AATCCAGCCGCTTCAACTGAATTCACAATGCGCTTGCCATTATCTGTTGTCACGGCAATGGTGACATTTGGACTGTCGATTTTCCTATAGTATACTTGACAGTTTATATGAATTTCATAGAAAGAGTATGTCTGGAGAACAGGGTTTACTATTACCCAGCTCTCAGTAATGTAGTGTGCCATGATTGTGATTAAGCTCTGTTTTGCATGGAAGGTCTACCCATCTGTAGTTAAGGCAATGAATTTTGCATTGCTGAAATTCTCCAGCAAATAGATTTTACTTTGTTATAAAGTTTAGGCAACACATTTTGACTGAAACACGGTCGACTCTGCTGCACACTGAGCAAATACTTAAGCACAATTTTTTTTTTGGTAACTTCTTTTTTCACTTTTGCATTGGATACCTTGCATTTTCATCATCATTGCAGTTAGGTGCAGTAGAGAGAAAAGTTTTTGTTTAAGAGAATGTCACTGTAGTATAGATTTCTGAACAAGCCCTGCTCATGAAACAGCACAGATTTCGACGATTGATTGAAATTCCTGACAGACATTAAACATCAATTCGCCAGTGCTATGCTCCCATACACTGAATCTCTTAAGGATCAATCAGTGCATGAAGCAGACATTGCTGATGGATTAATTAAGTCCAGTGCCTCCTCCTCCATTTTCCAACGCCATCTGTCAGCCATGCAGGATAGGTGATGTCAAGACCTTTCAAGTATCCGGGTTTTCTGACAGCAGTGACTAAAGTTTTCTTTTCTTTTTTTTTTCATTAGCCCAACAGATCACATAATTCTAGGAAATGACTAGCAAGAAAAATGTGTTTTTTTGCATATTATCAATTGATTTTTTCTGTACTGCATTTTATGGGTTATTTCATGGTTATTGTGTTATGGAAAGTGCATATTGTCAAAAATAGTGTTTTGTTATAAAGAATTCCATGAATAAAAGTGTGTTTTGAGCAATCTCTACCAAATGATTACAGTTTTTGTAGTTGCTGGAACTTAACCCTACCTCCCATTTCCCACAGGTTCAATGCATTAACTTTTACGATTTCAACTTTTGCGTCATTTCTTAGGGGAGCAATCCCTGCAAAATTTGAAGATTGGCAGTTTACAAAATGTACCACTTGCTTTACCTTTAAATAGAGTCATTTCATGATTTGCATGTGTTATAGTGTTAATTGTGAAATACAAGATGAATTTGGCAACACAATGATAGCTCAACAGGCAGCAGCTAAAGCGGTGGCATCGAGGTGGGAGGGGTGTCGCGGTTCAGAGACCGTGGATGTTTGAATCAAATTTTCGGCCTTGATTTCACTTAGTTTATGGGTGACATCAGGGTAAACGATTTCTCAGATTTGTTGTGTTATAGCAATACTTAATTTCTCAGCAGCTTTCATATGGCTTTGCTTTTTTATTCAGTTCTTTATCGACTCACTGTTTGAATCCGTAAGAAATCCACACATGATTTGAGTGCCAAAGGTGCTGATTTCAGCTGAGGGAGGACACACCATTTTATGCAGTCCTACCTGCATCTGGACCTTTCTCATTCTATGCGAGGTAGTAAAATGCTTTTTCCATTGAAAGCCTTAATAGGTGACATATCATAGATCTGACACTGAAAACGTAGATAAGTAAAAATCAACATATAGTGATTGAGCAGAGAAAAGCCAAGCAAAATGACACCTTTTATTGGCTAATTAAAAAGATTACAATATGCAAGCTTTCGAGGAAACTCAGGCCCCTTCTTCAGGCAAGATGATTGAGCAGGATAGAGATTCACAAGATCGATCTTGATATTGAATTGTTTAAATGAAAAATAACGATTAATCGGAATATCAATATTTTTACAATATTTTATAGTCTATATACCAGTATTGCTTTCTACACAATTAGCTCCAAATAAAACGCTTTCTGTGTTGGTTTTTTTTTTTGGGAAATGGAAGGATTAGTAATTTGCATTCATTTACTGACACAACTGAAGACAATTCATGTAACTGAGATTTTTTTTTTTTAATGTTGATTCATAAAAAAAAAAAAACAACCACTAAATATTTAACAATCCACGATGGGCGTGTTGTTGAACTGGTGTCCTATCCAAGACTGTTTCCTGCTTTCTGCTCAGTTCTACCATGATAGGCTCCGACACCACAAGATCCTGAATTGAATTAAGCAAGCATGGCAATATATGGTTTACATTTTTACAACAAGCAGGTATTCTTTGGTGGATAAGGTAAAAATAAAAAATATATATTATTTTTTAATATGTCCTAATGAAGTGCAGTATGAAATTGTTATTTTTATTCAGTCACCCGTCTTGCTGAACCACTCTTAGATGATAAATACCTTCTGAAGAGGATGTTTCCTGGTTGAAGTGCAGTTTTGTAGGTTGTTAAGAATTGACCTTTTAGCATTTTTAGGAAATTTGTCACTTTAAGTAAATTTAGCTGATCAGCCTAAAGACAACGAGGCTTTAAGGTTTTTAGCTACTAATGTCACTTAGTGGTGATAAAATTGGTAAAATGTTTTATATTAACTTTTTTTTTTTTTGTATCAATTCTTGATTATTTTTTTTTTTCGTAATCTGAAAAAAGAAATTAATGGTAAATTGACTTGCCATTATACCAATGTAGAGCGTTATATGCAGAACAATATTACATAAAACTGAAAATGTTTAATAATCCAACACAATGCAGTACTACAAAATGATTGTACTTCATTAAGGATAATTAATTTTCAGCCGTGTCTCTAGAGGCCCATGCCCTAAAAAAAAATGTGCCCTTTAGTAATAATCCACAACATCATAAGAACAAACTATCTCTTGCAGATTTGTACTATGTAAAGTCATTATGTATGATTTCCTGATATATTCTGCAAAATCTTCTTTGGCTAGGTGACAAAAGACCTGAAGCAGTATGACAACAAGATCATTGAATGCACATTTTCTAACAACACCTGGGTTTTCATGAGACAGAGGATAGACAAGAGCTTCCCCAACTCCTATGACACAGCTATGGGTAAGCTACAAGCTTTATAAATAGTTTAAGACCATTCTGGTTAAAGCAGTCGTTTATGGGCTGCTTGGTTATGTTTATGCAGGCATATGTTGTTTTCTTGTTTCTATGAATATTAATGTATTGACTCTTCAATCTGATGCAATTGATTTTTGTTATTATCACTTAATCTGAAGCTTATTCAGGTAAATGCACAAAGGAATAATGTATCATATCTCTTATATAATAAACTTTATATAATACAGCAGCCTGCTTTTACCTCATTAAATAATTTTGAAAAATTATTATTTAATCTATTGATTATTGTGACAACATACTGTTTGAACATTCATTTTGAAAGCTTTATTCTGTTACAAGGAGTATTACAAGTATTTCTTGTTGGCGGCCTCTACTAATTAACGTTAGTCAGAAGCCTGTCAAGCTGAGTCCCATCCTGCTTGAATCAGCATCTAAGCAGCTGGCTCTTTTGAGTCCCCTGTGGTTCCAATAAATGAACAGCTGAATGATGAAAACAGAGGGACAAAATTTTGCCAAATGGTGACATGGTTTTTCATTATGCCACTTGCATTATCAGGTTTTTATTTTTTTTACAAAGAAGATACAACGTTGTTAAGTTTACTGACAAAACTGATGCACTCAGTATTAACATAATGTCATTTTTTCAGAAAAGGCACATATACCAGACTGTTTTTCTAATTAGCTGCTAACTTTACCTTTACATTCCACTGGTCGTAGAGAAAAGCCAAGCAAAATGATACCTTTTATTGGCTAACTAAAAAGATTACAATATGCAAGCTTTCGAGGCAACTCAGGCCCCTTCTTCAGGCAAGATGTAATACAGAGACTGAAGTTCCCTATGTTTATATACACGCTCTAGGACAAAAAACAACATTGGTAAATCTTTAAATGAGAAATTTTAAATGTAAAAAATGAATAGATTCATTCAGGCTAGGGTTAATTTAACAGGAGAGAAAAGAACAATGTATTGTCAAGATCTCTGGATAAGATAACTGTCCAACAAAGTCTTTTGAAGTTTGTAATGAGTTTTTCAAAACAATGTGGGTCTGTAGACAGGTTATCTGTCATTCTGAGAGATGTAAACAATCCTCATATCTGGCCATAAAACTCTTGTCTTTATTCAATCCATGTTGTAAAGTATTAAATTTTAACATGAGTTTAACTTCCCATTCTTTTCTCTCTTGCTGTGTTTTGAAGTTGCCCATAAGCACTGTGACCTTAAAGTCCTTCTCACAGTGTCCATGGCTGTTGAAGTGGGCTGCTACAGGAACATCTGTGTTGCCATGTTTAATGTGGAACCTGTGTAAATTCATTCTCTGGCGGAATGTTTGTCCAGTTTCTCCCACATAGAGTGCAGTGTCAGGACATTTCATGCAGAAAATTAGGTAGACTACATTAGATGATCTGCAGGAAAATGATCCCTTTATGTGATGTTCAAGTCGGTAGTGTGGTATAAGTATACGGTCTGTATCATAGATGTGGGCACATGTTTTGCATCTTTTCTGTAGGCATGGAGATGTGCCATTTTCTGTTGGTTCACTTAGGGAGCTTCGGACAATTAGTTGTTGAAGGTTTGGTGGTTGTCTGTATGCCAGGAGGGGAGGTTCAGGAAATACATTTTTCAGTGTTTGGTCACTGTTTAGTATTGGCTGAAGTTCTTTTATAATTTTTCGAAGTGTTTCAAGATGTGGGTTGTAGGTGACAACAAGGGGGATGTGGTTCTTTTTGTCTTTGTTTTTATATTCCAGAAGGTTGTCTCTGGGTATGGCAGTAGCTCTTGTTATTTGAGTGTCTGTTGTTTTGGGGGTGTAACCTTGTCTAATGAAATCTTGTCTGAGCTCCTGCAGTTGTTGATCCCGGTCTGTCAGGTCTGAGCAAATACGATTGTACCGTATTGCTTGGCTGAAAATAATGGAGCGCCTTATATGCTTGGGGTGGAAGCTATTACTTTTCAGGTAGGTCCGTCTGTCTGTCAGTTTGTGAAAAACAGAAGTTACAAGGGTGTTGTCTTTCAGTTGAACGGTGGTGTCAAGGAAGCTAACTTCTGTTTTTGAGTAATTCAGCTTCCGCTTTATGTTGGGGTGAAAACAATTATATTCATTATGAAAATGGAGGAGGTCCTTCTCACTGGCAGTCCAGATTATGAAGATGTCATCTATGTAACGGAGATACAACATTGGTTTTATGATGCACATTGACATGAAATCCTCCTCCAATTTTGCCATAAATAGGTTTGCATAGTGAGGTGCAAACCGACAGCCCATTGCAGTCCCCATTTGTTGCAAGTAGCAATCTTGTCCAAAAGAGATTAGGTTATGTGTCAGAGTGAATTTTATCATTTCTATTACTGACTTTGTGGGTAAATCATGTTGTTTGAGGTACATTTCACATGCCAATATGCCATCATCATGGGGGATGTTAGTGTAAAGTGCCTCAACATCCATTGTGGCCAGTAAGGTTCCCTAAGGTAAGGGGCCTAAAGCAGACAGTTTTTTTAAGAAGTCAGTGGTGTCCTGGATGTAGCTGGTTGTATTATGGGTGAGGGGTTTAAGGATGTGCTCCACCCAACCTGAAATATTTTCTGTAAGGGAGTCATTTCCTGAGATTATAGGCCTTCCTGGGTTCCCTTCTTTGTGGATTTTAGGAAGCATGTAGAAGTAACCCATTTTGGGGTTCTCAGGAATTAAACTGTTTACATGATCCCTGATGTCAAGAGGAAAGCTACTTACTATCTTTTTAGTTCCTTTTTGTAGAGATCTGTTGGGTCTTCTTGCAGTTTGTAATAATGCATAGTATTGGACAATTGTCTTTGTGCCTCCTGTATGTAATCTGATGTGTTCATGATGACTAAAACACCCCCTTTGTCTGCTGGTTTGATAATGATTTCTGTATTTTCCCTTAGTGAATGTATGGCTCTCCGCTGATCCCCAGTAATGTTTTCTATCCGATTTTGTTACCTGTTTAAGATTCCTGTTTTCACTCTCTGTCGGAAGCAGTCTATATAATTATCCAGGGTAGAGTTTCTGCCAGCTTCTGGTGTCCATGTGGATTTATTGGTGGGGTTGTTGTAACTGCTTGTTGTTGGTTCCTGTGTATTACTGTTTTCTTTCTTGTGGAAAAATTCTTTTAGTCTGAGTTTTCTGAAGAATTCTTCCATATCACTGCAGAGTCTGATGTTGTCAATGGGCTTTGCAAGACAATATGAGATGTCCCTTTGTAAGTACTGAAATCTCTGCTTCATTTGGTGTGTATGAGGAGAGATTAACAATGTAGGTCTGTTGCTCTTTGTTTTTTGCTATTAAGTGTCCAGCTTTCTCTCGTAGTCTATGCAGCTTTTTCTTTTTGTTGACAAGGAGTTTCTGGAGTCTTTTGTAATAGCGATGGAGCTCCTTTACCATCTCCTGCCTGTCATTAACAAGGAGCAGGATGAGGTCTTGGATCTCTCTTTGCGTGTTCTTCTTGATGTTGTAGAAAATTTGGATTAAGCGGTTTCTTATCCTTGCAGATGTCCTAAAACAAAGTTGCTCTGCAAACCGAGTATTATAAGTGTGAATGGTTGGATTCCTTATCATGATGCCTTTCGGGATAAGATTTTCCTTTTTGCATTTCATTAAGAAGAAGATGTCACTGTCCATGTGTGCCAGTTTCTTCCACCGGATCTTCAGTTCCATGTAGGATCGGTACATTTCGGTGTCTTGTATATCTGTAGTACTAGGGTGTTGTACCGTGTTAGCAATTATGAATGTAGAGAAAAGCCAAGCAAAATGACACCTTTTATTGGCTAACTAAAAAGATTACAATATGCAAGCTTTCTAGGCAACTCAGGCCCCCTTCTTCAGGCAAGATGTAATACAGAGACTGAAGTTCCCTATGTTTATATACACACTCTAGGACAAAAAACAACATTGGTAAATCTTTAAATGAGAAATTTTAAATGTAAAAAATTAATAGATTCATTCAGGCTAGGGTTAATTTAACAAGAGAGAAAAGAACAATGTATTGTCAACATCTCTGGATAAGATAACTGTCCAACAAAGTCTTTTGAAGTTTGTAATGAGTTTTTTCAAAACAATGTGGATCTGTAGACATTCCACTGGTCTTATTTTGCTGAAAATCACATTTGTATTAATTTCACATTTCGTAAATGAATACATTCAGGTTTCTCCCATTGTAACTGTCTCTCCTCGATCCTATTCCAGTACAATACTGGCATATAAAGGGTCTATTAGGGTGATATAATATATTCTCCACCTTTTCCTGCACCTGAAAAGGACTATAACTATGAGCTTTTCCACTTAAAATTGTGGCCTCTCTGATAGCAAGGACTTGCCCTCTGGCTCAAACTCTCATTTATGGTACTGCTGGATACAGAAACTGATGCTAGTCAAATTGATGCCATTTTTACATTGGGCCTTGAGATGTATTTGAGATATCAGAAGGTCTTCAATGTCATGCATGGTCAGGCATGGTTCCGTATATCTAAAAGACACAAGAGTTAGATTCTGTTTTTGAAGGCTTGCTAGGTCAGAGAGGTATTGCTGAAACTTTTTAGCCTCCCAACTCTGTGGAGAACAGGGTTATTAGGATCTGAAGAAATTGCTGCCACGCCATTGAACTGTAAGTATCATAAAAACACAAACTAAAAGGTAAAATAAATGAATGGTGAACTTGTTGATAAGGCTGTCTTTGGAATTAATGACTCTAAGGCCATGTTCAGTGAGTGAATCTGAAAAGAACTGACTTGCACAGTGGTGATAGACTACACCGAGAAACAAGATGGCATGTGAAACAAATTACCCTTTCCATGTACTGTACGTCTCCAAGCTGATAGCTGTCAACTATGGACAGTGAAACACCCCTCTTCAATGCAAACCTCACGTGTTGTGCTGTCAAACTCACAGCAAAGTTGCAAATGGGATGCCTATTGATTATGTTTTAATTCTTCCTAAACTGCAGGTTAACAGCCTCCCTGTTGAGGCGAGTACCTAGATGAATCTGAACTCTAGCAATACGTGCCTAAGTGATCCACCCTTGCATTTCCAACCCAGTCCTCTGTCCAGTATTACCTACTGGCAGAGCAGTGTTAATGATTGACCCTATAAGATGTCAGGTTAGCAACTATACTGTGACTGTAGACAGTTTAGTTAGCAATTCTATACACCTGGCAATGCAGTGACCACCTTCATATGACAGTAATTGCTCCAAACATTTTCCCTTGGTCTGCTGTCCATCCCAAAATATTGCTGAGCTTGGAGAACAGAACTGCTTATTTTGAGCTAACTGCTAACCAATCTCTACTTTTTGTATGTTATTTAATTCCTGTCTTTGTAGCAGGCTATTTTTTCCCATTTATGCACACCTTTTTTAACTGTAAAGTACTGCAACACACTACACAGTTTTATTTTTACTATCAACTTTAATTTTTCTCTGAAATGGGGTGAAAAAATGTATTTTTAAATGTTTTCTGTTTTTGAAAATATTGACTTTATAATCATTGTATATACAAAATATAAAAATGTTTTAATATGCCCAGTTGCCCTGTTAAATGTGATTGTATTTAAGAAATCTTTAGCTTAAATATATCTGACGATTATAAATTTATGACACATCTGTTCTGGCTTTTGCACTTCTTTATGTAGCACTTAATGAGATTTTTTGTGCAGTGTTTGGCTACAAAAATGTTTCATTTCTTTTAACGTTATTGCCAGTGTACAATGTTTCTGTCACATGAATCCAGTGTCCTGGGTTTTAATCAAGCACCCAGGCATTGTCAATGTCTAGTTTGCATGTTCTCCTGGTGGCATGTTGAGGTACACCTCTAAAGATATGCTGGTTGGTTCCTTGGCTATTACAGATTATCCCATATTTTTGGGTCTGTACATGTGTATACTCCGCAGTGGACTGCTGCCTACATTATGTCTAGTGCCATCAGGACAGCTCCTACTCCTTGACTCTAAATTGGATTAAACAGATTCAGGAATATATTATGTATCTAATACTGTTGCCCAGAAAATAATAAAAGAATAATAATAATAATTCATACATTTTCTGAACCCACTACTGTATCTTATAAATATGTCCTCATTAATGCTGCTGCTTCACATCTTCAGAGTTCTGGTTCTAATTTATTTCTACATACTGCCTGTGTGGTGTTTGTACACATGTTTGAGTCTAAATGAGTTTTCTTCTAAATTTTCATTTGATCAATTGGACTGGTATCTGTTTATCTGTATGTGCCGTGCAGGGCACAAGCAACCTGTTCCAGGTTGGTTTTATCTTTGTTTCCTGCTTTTGGAGTAATCTTGCCCAGAAAATAAATGCAGTAACTAATGTTTGCTGAAAAAGAAAAACAAGGTTGTATGACGGATTGGAACAATCATTTCTTGACACTGTTTTAAAGAGAATGAAAACAATCATAAAGAAATGATCAACTCTTTAATTAATCAATTTAATATCTCAGTCGTGGGATCTAATATTTTTTGATACGGTACATGGATTTAATCCATAGTGTATGTACAGTAACTTCAGTAGGAATTTATTAATTATTTCTCCCACACCCTACAAATATGTTTATAATATCCAAGGTTTGTTACTGTTTGCAGCTGTCAATTCTGTAATGAATAAAGGTTAAGACAATAGATTTATGGAACTATTAAGTTTGGCTGAATTATACTCAAACATCCAGCTGCTGTCATTTTAATATCCTCTGGTTTATTTATATTTATATATATATATATATATATATATAGATAGATAGATATATATATAGATATATATAGACAGATATATATATATATAGATATATATAGACAGATATATATATATATATATATATATATATATATATATATATATATATACACACATAAAGTGTGGTCCTGATCTAATTATGCAACTGTTCGACTGACAAAACCGTCTCCCCACCATTTTGGAATGCAGGGCAGGGTGCCATCTATCGGCAACAAAAAGAATTTTAAGTGAAATCTCTATGTGCAGGGCAGGTGCTGTGAATTCTCTATGTAATCAACTTAAGTTAAGTTTTTATTAAGAAGAAAAGTAAACCTTTTTAAACTGAGGGAAAATATACCAATAATTATTTGTTAAGGATCTCTTTGTATACCACGTTGTCAGTTCGGCCCTCCGGTTGTAATATCACCAAGCTGTGCCCTGAGCTTAATCCTGAGTATGCAACGTATAGTTGGCCATGTGAAAAGCAATCTTGCCTCAAATCAATGCCAACCTTTTGTAGGGTCTGTCCCTGAGACTTATTAATTGTCATTGCGAAGCAGAGCCTTACTGGAAATTGGAGGCGTTTGAATTGAAGTGGGTTTCATTGATAACTTCGCATGCAGCTTTTGAGAGTTTAAACATTCATAAACATCAAAGTGTCCACTACCCAAATTGTCACCTGTGAATCTAAGATGTTTAAGGGGCATTGGCGGTTGTCCAAAGGTGTAAAATATTTGGCCATTTTGGTACACTTGAAAGCGACAACCAAACAATTCAGCGGCAGCCATCAACTCACATGCAGAACCATAGGTGAAGGGCTTAAGCATTTCACTCTTATAGTGCTCCTATGTAGGATAATTATCTCCTGTACCGTCATCAGTCCACACCTTGAACCTGTCCCAGTCATTCAATACATAAGACACAAAGTTCCTCTGGATATCACGAGTGAGCCTGATATGGCCGTGCAATATGTAACACAGAGAATGGAAAAGGCCGTCGCCATCTCCGGGCATGGAAACCACTCGGTAAGTGACAGTTCTTTGATCGATGGTGATCACCTCGATAGACATGTTAATGGGGATACCTGAACAGTGTAAACTAAGTCTAAAATACCTACACAATAACTATAATCATAATAAACAAACAATAAAACAGCGTAGAAGCCGTGGATGAAATAAAAAGGCTGCAGTTATCAGCAGGGAGACGTGTATACCGTGGCGAAGCAAGGAAGGGAAATAAGAGACCGGAGTGACGGACGGCGTTATATAGGCAGGCAGCCATCTACGTGGGAGGCGTGGGGATGGGGGACCCAACGCCGCCTCACAATCGACCGAGCTGCAGGCTATGGACGTATATATGTACGTAAGTAGGATTCAGTTAGCGTTGTACGTAGCATCTGTTTGAGAGTTTGATTAAATCTCTCGACTAGACCAATGGTTTGAGGATGATATACCAAGGCCTTAAATGTTTTATTTTTAGTAACTTAGCTGTCTCCCTGAACGTCTCCAAGGTAAAAGGCGTCCCTTAATTTCTTTATGCATGCTGTCTCATAGCCTTTGATGTTGCTGAGCGCAATGGAACAGCTTTGGGGTATTGGGTAGCATAATCTACCAGGACCATTATATATTTATGTCCCCTGGCCGAGGGCTCTAGGGGTCCCACCAGGTCAACCCCGATTCTCTCAAAGGGGACGTCAGTTAAGGGTAATGGGACTAAAGGAGCACGGTCCCTCCTAGGAATCTGCTGCAATTGACATTCCAGACAGGACATGCAAAAGCGTTGGACCTCCTCATTATTTCTGGGCCAAAAAAATCGGAGCTTAATCCGCTGTAGTGTTTTTTCGGGGCCCAGATGGGCTCCCAGGAGGTGGGTGTGAGCCAGCTCATAAACTTGTCGCGGTTGAGTCCATGGAACTAACAACAGGTACCGTACCTCCCCCTCATGTTCTGCCACCTAATACAAAAGGTCATTATTTAACACAAAGTAGGGACCCTGTGGCATGGGCTGTCATGTGCATTGGCCATCTATCACAACTACTGCATTTTTTGCAAATTTAAGGGAGCCACCATTCCACTACTCCCTTTTAAATGAAGCTGGGGTCTGCCTGAATTGAAACTGCAGACAGGTGAGAGGATCAGATTTGACCTCAAGAGGCGTGGTTTCATCCCGAGCCGGAGCAGCGCCTGAAGATGACATATTGTGCTGCGACGGCCTGGCTGTCTCCAGATCATCGTTGTCTCTCTTGCATGGAGAAAGTTGAGGACGCTGTTTCTGCGTCCATGACAAGACCTAGTGGGATTACCGAGTGTTATGCCGCGGTTATTGTCTGACCACTCTCTACACAGTATCATTGGGAATGGAGGATTTTTGAGTACTGCCACCACCATTTTTCTGAAGACGGCATTGTGGCAGATGTAACAGATAGTGGACTCCGTGAATACAGGTTAGACTGGTCTTAACTTTTAGCCATTGTTGCAGCAACACTAGATGGCGAGCAAAAATGGAAATGTTACTGCCAGAATCAAACAAAGAAGCAACCTTGTGTCCATTGACTAGCGCTATATGCTCCCGTATGCAAAAATTCCAGAGGATTAGTGAGCGTGCAGTGCCCCCCCACCCTCCTCCCTCCGTTTCTCTCCACAGACCCCTTTTTCACCTCGCAGAGCCCTTCCCTGCTTATCAAGGTTCACCAAAGCATGCTTAGCAATGTAGGAATGGGACACAAAATCAGGGACACAAATCTGTCCAGGTTAACAGGGATTCTTCTGTTCAGGATCTCCCAAGTAGGTTTCTGCCTGAAGGTTTTCAGTGATCCCCAGTAATAAGATAATGTTATCGTATGACTGTCCCCAGGTCAGCTGGGTGAGCTTAGGAGGAAGGGCATTTATTAATAAAATACAGGACACCTGTTCTACTATTCATCTGGCATTGTTTTTGTTTGGCCTTGGTGCCAAGGCCTATTCTTTTATAGGTTTTTCTGAGTTAAATTCCCAGGTCATTACATCCCTCTCCTGCCAACCCAAGGCACCCCCACCTTTCACAAAGGATTTTTCCTTTGTGGGGCATTTGGGTCAGTCCCCACCCTCGGGAGCCCATAGTAAGTCTCCGCTTGTTCCTTTCTGAACCTGTCCCTCGTCTGTAGGTCCCTTGCCTACAGTTCCAGGTTCTCTTTAGAGGATTTTGGGTCGGAACATGCACCAGATTCTGGCTGACCCCAGTTCAGCAACGCAGGAATGGTGTTCTACTACCAAACTGTTCTTTGGTTGGTTGAGGCGAGGGTGTGTTGTGACTATGTTTTCTGGTTGGCTTCCAGTTCCAAAAGGAGGTTATGATCCCGCTGACTACACCACTGTAAAAGAATTAACAAAAAAGGTTTGGGGCAGCCACCTGTATATTGTCCCTGGCTACGAAAAGGTTTGAAATAGGCACTGATGGTGCATGCATTGAGTTCCAGACTGAACTTACTTGAGTGGTAAAAAAGATCTGAAAAACCAAAACCAGAAGTGATGTCATCTTCTGGCCAGAAGTGACATCAGTCTTGGCGCCAGGCACCAAAAGTGACATCTTTCTAGGCGCCGGAACCAGCAGTGACATCAGTCTTGGTGGTGGTAGCCGGAAGTGACATCATTCTTGGCGCTGGTAACCAGAAGTGACATCATCGATGTTTAGCACACCCTGCCACCCCCCTGGCCTAGTGGGTAGTTACCTTCACTTGGTCCACTCAGAATCCATATCAAATAAAGTATTAAATATGTAATTATATAAATATGTATTTCAGTCAGTCAGTCAGTCATTTTCTTACCCACTTAGTCCTGAACAGGGTCTCAGGGCTATCTCAGATGGCATAGGGCACAAGGCAGGAACAAACCCTGTGTGTTCTTTTATTTAAAATTGTCATGTTTCTACTGATTAATAAAGTATCTATCTATCTATCTATCTATCTATCTATCTATCTATCTATCTATCTATCTATTCTGTGTTTTGTAAAAAATAATGATCTTCAGTTATGTTCTTATTTAAGTGTTGAAAAATTAACAGCTATCATCAATCGTACTGTTTGAATTTGTAATCTTAAATAATTTTAGAATGTTACTTCTTGGTCTTATTTTGCTTAGCTTAAAAATACGAATTTCCTCTACCTGTCCTCATGCCTCATATCCTTCAAAACCAGATGTTCTCTGGATTTTTTCTTGTGTGCTGTTATGTCTGTTTTTGTAATAAAAAAATCCGAGCTGGTACCCTTAGACCGAGATGATATAAACAATATACAATGTTGCATTTTAATTACTTCTGTTTAAGTATTGGCCTTGTAAAAAGAAAATTAAGCCTTTTCTTGTGTGACGTTCTTTCTAATAGCAATCTGTTTTTATTTGTATGCCTAAGACATTTTTCCTTTCTATGTATAAGACTTGATATGTGTTTATTACATCTTAATTTACAGTTTATGAAGTCCAGCTCTGAATTTTATCCTGATCTACCTGTAGGTATTTAGATGAATACAAGGTTTCTTCTAATTCACCCAATTTATTGTCATGTGCAAATTAAGTTAACTACTTCTTTACATGTTTATCTAAATAATTAATACAAATCTTAAAGGCTTTCAGCCCAATAATGTCAGGATGTGGCTGAGGTTCAGCATCCAATAATTCTTCTTACCTGCAAATTGCCCTTAGACACTCATATAACTTATGTGGAGTACAGATTGTGGAAAAGTCTTATGTTCAATGCGTTAACTTTGGTATTTTTATAATTAAACTATAAATCACAGGTATTACCTGTTTATTTTTTTATTAACAAAGTGAAATTCTATAGTCTTATTGATCAGTGACCATAAAATACTAAAATAAATAAAATTCCCTTAAAATACATACTTTTTAACCGATAAAATATGCATTTACTGAGTTTATAGTTTTCTTTTTCTTTTAGTGTACCACCTGGACATTCCTAATTTTTGAGGTGTAATTACAAATATAATTTACCATTTTAATTATGCAGTACTTGTTTCTTACCAAAAACTATACTGCATGGCACATCCAAATAAATAATAAACACAGTACTGACCTTTAAAAAAGCCACAAACCTATCCAATGTTCATAAGATAAGATAAAATGTTATCAAGAAGACACAAGGCTAACATGCTTAACAGGTTTACAAGTAAAATAGGCAGATTTTTTGTTAATCTAACAAGCCTATTGTTTTCTAAGCAGCAATTTTATATTCTTCATCTTTTCTTTTTCTAATTAAAGATGTGAGCAGCTGTGCTTAAGACAAGCTCACTCGCCATCCAAACTCAGGCGGGCAGTGTCCTGTTTTAATTAAAAAGCAAAATAAAAAGGGTCTGGAATTCAGTTTCTATTTCAGCTTTTTTTTGCTGTTTGTCTAATTGCGCAGGATGACTCCCAAATATTCCTTTTTCTCAATTTATTACTCCACTTTCTTCTTTAATTTAAAGGCTAATATTCCAGTTTACTCTGTCTCTGGTATACTTGATGCTCCCAGTTTACAGGAAGTTCTCAGCAAAAAAAAAAAAAGGACACCTGCCACTAGCTCAACTACCGTAATATGTCACAAAAAAGAATACTACAACTAAATTATCATAAAGCATGGAAAAGCAGATGCTGAAAAAAAATCTTTTTTTGTCACTGGTCAATTTACCTATCATGAATCGAGTCTTTTGTAGTGAAAATTAGCCAATTTAGATTGGCAGCTGATTTATCAGATCATCACTGATTTTTGTGGGGATTTTTAAATTGTTTTTGTTTGCCTGTCTTTGGATTTATTTTTTAGGCTTTAGTCTACTTTAATACTTTAGTTCAAATTTATTGGGATTATCAGTGTATGACCACTCATCTGTTTTTGGACTCTGAACTTGAATCCTTGTTTTTTATGAATTTTTTGTCTCGGTGCCTTCTGCCTGCACGTTTATGGCTTTCTGTTTGTTGTTTGGCCATTCTTTGTATTACAGACTTTAACAGTAAAATAACATTTGCCCTTTTCCCAGGCTGTCAGAATCTACACACAAACCAAGGTGCTTATAAAAGTAGCTAGCCACAACTTAAAGGGCAGCACAATGCACCACAGTTGTACGGCTTGGCTTTTTTTGTAGGGCAGCCAGTGTTAAGGTGCTGTGCTGACTAAGTCTAAGAGCACAATTTGCCCAATTCATGTCTGACAAACATTGAACCACCTAAATTTAATTTTTGATTACCTAAGTCAAACTGATCTGCATACCATACCATTTTTATTTTGTTAAGCGCTTAAAAACACAGCATTACAACTGACCGAAGCGCTGTACAGTTAAAACAAGCAAGACTAAAAGCAAAATATTAAAAACAAACATTAAGAGAGAATTAAAACAGAGACACTAAAAACAGGTCAGGGGGACCCAATAAAACAGAGAAATAGCAAAAAGCAAGTGGAAATAAGACAGTTTAAGAATTAAAAAGCCAATGTGAAGAAGTGCGTTTTTAGGTGTGATTTGAATGTGGCGACTGAAGCGGCTTGCCTAACCACTAAAGGTAAGGAGTTCCAGAGCCTAGGTGCACAGACGGAAAAAGCCCTTTCACCACGAACTTTAAAAACGTGCCTTGGGAACGGTTAGGAGCAGCTGATCTGCGGATCTAAGAACACGAGGGGGATTGTGACGATGGAGCAAGACACTCAAGTAGGCAGGGGCTAGACCATTTAGTGCCTTATAGGTTAAGAAGAGTATCTTAAAATCAATTCTGAAGCTAACCGGCAGCCAGTGTAGGGTTTTTTTAAAATCGGTGTAATGTGTTGGCTTCTGCTGCTTCCAGTTAAAAGCCTTGCAGCCGCATTTTGAACCAATTGGAGTCTAGAAAGAGTGGCTTTACTAATACCATATAGGAAGGAATTAGAATAGTCGAGCCGGGACGTAATGAATGCATGGATTACTGATTCCAGGAGGTGGTAAGGCAGAATTGGTTTGAGTTTGGCAATTCGCCTGAGATGGAAAAAGCAGAATTTTACTGTGCTGTTGACTTGAGCATCCATTTTCAGGACCATATCCATTTTGATTCCAAGATTGGGAAACAGACGAAGTTACTGGAATGGGAAGAAAGTCGAGGCCAAGGGGTAGGGTCTGTTTGCAGTCAGGACTAAAAACAATGACCTCGGTTTTTGAATCGTTCAGGTGAAGGAAGTTTACAGCCAGCCAGTCCTTAATGTCAAATAAGCAGTCGAAGAGGTTTAGTGGAGTCAGTTGACTTGAGGGAGAAATAAATTTGGCAGTCATCAGCATATAGGTGATACGAGATTGCATGTTTTCTAAAAAATTGCACCTAAAGGCAGGATGTAAATTGAAAAAAGTAGTGGCCCCAAAATGGAACCCTGGGGGACACCACATGGGAGTGGGACTGATTCAAATGAAAAATCGTCTAGCATGACTCTAAGAGTCCTGTTGCAGAAATATGACCTGAACCAGTCGAGGGCTAAGCCAGATACACCAGCCCAGGATTCGAGTCGGGAGATCATGATGTCGTGGTCGATTGTGTCGAAGGCAGCAGATAAATCGAGAAGAACCATAATCACATGAAGTCCTGAGTCCAATGCCAAAAGGACATCATTTAGGACACGTAAATGCATGGTTTCTGTGCTGTGTTGGGGCCTAAAGCCTGACTGAAAAAGGTCCATTACCTGATGGTCCTGTAGGTGATGAATTAATTGCTCATAAACTACTTTTTCGAGTAATTTTGGCAGGAAAGGGAGTTTGGAAATTTGGACGAAGATTGGAGAAGACGGCAGGGTCAAGATCAGGTTTTTTCACGATTGGATGTACAACTGCGTGTTTGAAAGCACGAGGAACTATAGCCGAAGACAGACTACTAGTTATGATCTTTAAGACATCATATCGAATCACAGGAAAGACATCTTTCAGCAGTCTGGACGGCACCACATCGTCCGGAGAGCCCGAAGGCTTCATTGAGGCGACGATTTTTTCCAGATGGGGGAGCGAAATGGGTTTAAAGCTGGTGAGGGAGCCGTGTACAGGAATGGCTAAATCAACAGAGCCAGAAGAAGAAATGGAGATCTGGGATCTAATGTTCGTGACCTTATCCAGAAAAAAACTTAAGGATCTGATTACAAAGAGCATTGGAGGGAGAAGAGAAAACAGTTGCAGCTGGAGAGAGGACAGCGTTCAGTGTTTTGTATAAGACACGTTGATTGCCAGAATTTTTTGAGATGATGTCAGTGAAAAAACGGTTCCCTTGCACCTCTGACTGCTCTCTGGTAATGAGACCACATGTACTCTCATGCAGTCAAAGGTAACAGTGAGACCATCTTTCCTCCATTTACGTTCTAGCCGCCTACAGTTTTGCCTGATGGAGCGAGTTTGGTCATTTAGCCATGGGTCATGCTTGACTTTGGATTGTCTCCGTTTGAGTTGGGGCTACAACATCCATCACAGAACAGCAGGAAGTATAGAAGGTTTGCAATAAAACATCAGCATCCGTGGATTCACATGATGTGGAGATTGATGAAAAAGCAGCTGCAAAATCTTTAGCAGCAGAAGGGGAAATGACACGGAAGGGACGGGTAGTGGTGGATTTACCATGCTCAGCAGAGACCAAATCCTAATTAAAACAAAACAGGCGAGTGATCAGAAAAACTGGGAAGCAGAATGTCCAAGTCACTGATTCTGAGGACCGCGAGAAAGAACCAGGTCCAGTGTGTGAGCCTGTCCATGTGTTGGTCCATTTACTAGTTGAGAAAGACCAAAGGGAGTCAATAATGTCCAGAAAGTCTTTTGCTAGAGGTTTAACGGGACAGCAAACAAGGATATTAAAATCACCCAAACACAGGAAGCGATCATATCTGCAGGTAATATCAGCCAAAAAAGCTGCAAAATTCGTCTAAAAAGTCCTTATTATATTTTGGGGGGCTGATAGATGAGTGAGTGTGCACAGCAGTAATAGCTTCTGAGGGATCATAATATAGAGTTTCGAAAGTCAAAATGTGGAATAATATGCTGTAAACAGGTTTTTTAAATTTTAACATTTTAATGAAAAATTATTCCAAATTTAAACATGTACACTGTCTGCCCCTTAAACCACACCTGCCCTTCTGTTTTATTATCAATAATAATAACCATTATTCTGAAAATTATTTGAATTGCTTTTGAAAATAACATGACTTACCTAACTGATCAGTAATTTGCAGGGTTAGCACAGACTGCTTTTATTTTTTTGTTGTTATTTATTTATTTATTTATTAATTTTCATTATGCTCTCTTGTAACCTCCAAAAATATATACACAAATGTTGTGATAGGTTTTCAGTTGATCCTGTAATATCCGTCTTTAATATGACTTCAGCATTGTCTGAAGTTACCCATAATTGATTATATTCATGTATTTTTATAATTAATATTTTAGCTGTTTTAACATTTGCAGCCCAACACTTTTTTTTTTTTTATTTTATTGTTGAAATCACACAACATTCCATACAAATAAATCAATTTTTACAAAAATAAGATTGAAAACAAATCCACCCCCACCACCGAGAAAGAGAGCTAAGCCAGCAGAAAAAAAATAAGTAAATAGATTAATTAATAAGTTAATAAAAATAACACTACACAACAAATTTTTTGCTTCTTGAACACTGTTGGGTGTTTCTTACAGATTTTTGGGTGCTGAGCACAAATATCACATCAAAATTTACGTACCATTTCAGAGAAATCTCCAGTTTTGTCATGATTTTTTCTTATATTTGTATCCAAACATTTTCGCTCCCTAAGTGACATATCAGCAACGGTTTGTGCAGCTGGGACATGTCCAGGCATGGAATCAGGTCAGGTTGGAAGCTGTTCTGTGGAAGTTGACATCCTGGGCATCCCTGGGCAGGTCTGAACGAGCTTGACGCTGTCTCAGCATGCTATAAAGGTGGCTTGCATACACCGATCCTGCTCATTTGGTTAATATAGTCAGTGTGTATGTATAGTATCAGTATAGTAAGTATGGTATCTGTAGCAATATAACAGTAAGTAAGCTTGATGCTATAGACGTTATGGTATTGGGCGATATGTCTTGTCAATGTCGTAACAGCCGCGATACATTCTACTATATCTGTGGCGAATATACACTTCTGTCAAAAGCAAAAGCCGAGCTGCTGGGTTCGAAACTGCAGGAATGGTGTTTGCTGTCACCAGGTACGAAAATGTCTTGTGTTTTGAGGCCGACATCATGATATAACCAAATTTTTTGCACAAGTCGACAGTCTCTGTTTCTGTTGTGACATTGAAGGATTGTTCTCGGCCTTGGGTTGTGATCACAACCCGGAAGAGTGGCGTCTCTTCATTGATTCGTCAATGTTAAACTTGAAAGCTGTTCTGCTACACAATGGCAACATTTATCCTTGAGAACCTGTTGGCTATGCACCACACATGAAAGAAACGTATGAGAATACGGAACTGTTGCTGAAGCACGTCCAGTATACCAGGTACACCTGAAATATCTGTGGAGATCTTAAAGTCGTTGCTCTGTTACTAGGACTGCAGCTCAGCTATACAAAGTACTGTTGTTTCATCTGTGAATGGGACAGGCATGCCAAAGAGTCGCACTATTCTCAACAGAATCTGGCCACTCCGTAAAAAGTTATTTCCAGGACAGAAAAATGTGGCACATGAATCGCTTGTCGAACCGGCAAAGATATTTTTGCCTCCTTTTCACAAAAAAACTGGGACTCATGAAGAATTTCGTGAAAGCACTGAACAAGGAAGGCGAAGGTGTTCGTTATTTAAGACACATGTTCCCAAGAAAAATTGACGCCAAGATCAAAGAGGGCATTTTTGTTGCCCCCAGATCAGACATGTTATACATGTTATGAGTGACAAGCGGTTTGAAAATCTGTTAGTTGGGCCAGAGACAATTACCTGGAAAGCCTTCAGAGACTTGTTGACAATTTTCTGGGCAATTACAGAACCCCAAACTACATTCTGCTGGTAGACAAACTTCTCAAAGCATACGAGACAATGAAGTGCAACGTGTCACTCAAGATTCATTTCCTCCACTCACACTTGGACTTCTTCCCCGCAAATCTCGATGCTGTCAGTGACGAACACAGTGAAAGGTTTCACCAGGACATTGCTACGATGGAGAAACGATACCAGGGCAACTGGAATCCGTCAATGCTTGCTGACTACTGTTGGACACTGCAAAGTGATGCACCAGACATTGAATACAAAAGAAAATCAGGAGCAAAACACTTTTAATTCTGTTGAATTTAATAGCTTATGCGAAACACAAACGTAACTAAATACGTTATTGTCAGTAAACATATAAATGTCCATTTCTCAGAGTTCCTACGTGATGCAGTAAAACCAAAACTATATTTGTGCATACCCAGTAGGTACCTGTCACAATCAGGAAAAACTTTTCAGGAAGCAAGACGTTTCAGAAAATTGTTGTGCAGTGTAAATGGAGAAGAAAAAAGAAAAAATTTAGAGAATCTGCTTCCTCTGTGCTTTAAAAGCTTATTCTAAAATGTTTTTGATTAGATCCTGCCAGGCTTTGAAAAGGTTGTGCACAGATCCTCTAAGTGCGAATTTGATTTTTTCCAGTTTCAAATAGTATATAGCATCAGTTACCCACTGACTTAGAATAGGTGAGTTAGGATTCTTCCAGTTGAGCAAGATGAGTCTACATGCCAATAGTGTAGTAAAGGCCATTAGTTTGTTTGTCCTTCTCCATTTTAAGCCCATCTGGAAGTACACCAAGCACAGCTGTTAATGGGTTAGGAGGGATTGTGACACCAAGGCTGTCTGAAAGGCATTTAAAGATTTTGGTCCAGAATTATGTTAATTTTGTGCAGGTCAAGAACATGTGGCCTAGTGAGGCTGGAACTTGATTGCAGCGTTCGCAGGTTTGATCTTGCCCTGGAAACATTTTGGACAATTTTAAGCAAGACAGATGTGCTCGGTATATAATTTTGAGTTGAATAATTGTATGCTTTGCACATATGGAGCTCGACTGAATTCCCCGCATTGCTATCTTCCACTCCTTTTCTGAGATGTTGAGTGAGAGATTCTTTTCCCAATGTCATCTTGGATCTTTGAAAGGGAGGGACTCTAGAATGGTTTAATATATTGCAGAAATGCTGTCTGAGTCCTCAAGACTGATCAATATGTTTCCAGCATAGAGGTAGGTGGGAGGTGAGAAAAATTGGGAAGGTTCTGTTTTCCAGACATTAAAAACTACATGTTTGTGAGGGTGGAAAAAAGGTGGTTCTCGTGTAGAGGTGCCACAGATAAAAGCTTCTTTATCTTAAAATGCTTCCTACATTGGTTCCATATCCTGAGTGAATGAAGCACAATTGGGTTGTTAGTACTGCATATTGGCGATAACTTGCATTTATTGGGGCACAAAGCAAGGAATATAAAGAAGTGCTGCAGGATTTTATTTCTATTGCGTACCAAGCCTGTGTATGTTCATCTATTTGTGTGCATGTCCAGGTTTTTATAGCTTGTATATCTGCTGCCCAGTAATAAAATTGAAAGTTGGGTAGAGCCATGCCGCCTTCCCAGCCCAACACTTTTCATAATCTCCAAATTGTTTAATATGCCCTCGATGTTCTCTGCAGTTACTCATTATTAATCGTCTTAATATTTAAAAATTGAGAAAGAATGTTAACATGTGTTGATATTAATATGGTCTCTTTAAAGTAAACATCAGTCCTCTATCAAGAATGAAGAAGCTAACATTTACTGTTTTGTATAAACCCTTCCCTCCCACTTTGCTCATCAGAGTTTGTCTAATTTGTGAGAAGGGGCACATGAGCCACTAAACATAAAAACAGACAGCTTACAGAGGTAATTGTTAAATTTCGTATTGTTATGCAGTACGAAAGTTACCTTAGACAATTATAATAAACTAATTACTCCAAACAATATAATTTAATAATCACATTCTGCAGAGCATTTATTGCAAGAATATAAGACAGAACCACACAATTAGCTCTTGGGTTTGTGTTGTATTTGTCAATTTTTGCCTAGTATACTATTGATGGTGTCATGTTAATTTAAATGTTCATCCAAAATTAATCATGCATTTTATTTTTGCTTCACATGCATTAATCTGCATAAATAAAATCATTGCATGAAAATCACAAGACCATGCAAACATGTGTCTTCCCTGATCTAAGGTGCAATGCTAATTGGGATGGTAACACATTAATGTCTCATTCTTCCTTATACAGCATTAGATGATAACCCATCATAATGAGGCAGAAGTCCTGTCCTAGAAGTGTTTTCCAGCAGTCAAGCGATCAGGTGGATTCTCCTTATGTTCCAGGCTACAAGCTGAATTAGAACGTGGCTTGTGCATCATTGCTTGAGGATCTGTCCAGTCTCTTTTTGGCATTTTGAGTTAAACATTCTTTGCTGTTTTGAATATTTTTTTCTTTTTCAAATATCCAATCTTCATTTCACCATTTGTAATAAACACAGGTAACCCAAGGATGCTTCTTAAGTTATATCCTTTGGTCTGCAGTAGCGTGTGCCCTCATCTTTTGTATAGTTACTGCCTGTCAGTTTTTGAGCTTGCAACAGGTAGAATTCACCTTAGCTTCTTCTGATGATTTAGAAGATTGTAACTGAGCAGATATTAATGCAGTTTTTTCACTCATCTTTGACCCTGTTTATAATCCACTAAGTTATTTGTATTGCATTATTTACATAAAATGTACACAGTCAAGTTTAATCCTTTTTTAAAATTTTACAGGTAATATACATTTAGAACATGCAAGAACTAAATTGTTAATTGATTTTCTACTACTTTCTTGTATGATGCTTGCTACAAAACACAAGTAGTAGTAGCCTAGAGATAAAAATTGGTAGTTGGCTCCATTACAGCCTGATACAATAGAAGGAAAGGTAATTGTGTTGACTTTTCATGTAATTCATTATTTTAATAAATGCCATCATTTTAAGGATCTGACAAGTACATGCCTACAGTACTCATTGTAAAATGTAATTTAGTCATCTATATCTCTTTAGGTTGTGGCTGCCTTTTCTGGATTATTTATTTGTTGCATCTCAATTAAGCATACTAATTAAGAAGCTTAGATGTTTAATGTGAAGTGCTTATTTCGTATTTCTTGTCTTTTTTTCAGTACCTATGGTCTACCTTGTCTCCTTGTTTTTTTACAGTGTAGATTTTCATTTGATAAGTAGTTTACTGTAAGCACAGTATAGTTGTCTCAGCTGGAGAAGGGCTTAATGAAACAGTGGGTTCAATGTCTGTGTATTGGAAATAGATTTGTAAAAAAAATAGAATCAAATGCTGTGGTCAGTCTCAAGCTGAATATCCATTTTCTGAGATGTAGAATATGAAGATAAATAATCTAATCATTTTTACCAAACACCATTTAAAGTACATGGCGCCTTTTCACAATATGTTGTATAGTAGCCATCAAAAAAATAAATCCATATACAACAAAATAAAAAAAAATCAGTTAAATCTGTAAGAGGATAGATGTAAATCCACATCTAACAGTATTGTATGTGTGAGGTAATGGTCTGGGGAAAGGACTGACCAATCCATACATTTTGACACAATTAGCTTATAGCAGCTAAATATTTGCAATTTTGAACACTTTCAGTACTTTTCAGAGCAACAACAGAATCGAGCTTCTTTTTAATGCAAAACTTTGAAAAGGAGGAAATCTTGTTGCAAAAATAGTTTTTTATAGACAGGCATGAGGAAGAGATGAAGATTCTGCAGTCACTGGATCCTCCAGTGCAGGGGTGCCTTTTCTCACAAATACAATTTTCTGCTGCTTATGCATAACACAATGACTAAGACCATTTCTCTTTGGTTCTCTTCCAGCTGTCTGTAACAGCATTCAACATCCAGTTACCAAGGAAATCCTCCTAGAGTTCATTGAAAGATCTTCACAGGGACAGACACCAAAGCGTCCCCTGGATCGAGATGCTGAGTTGATGCCACCACCGCCTCCGAAGCGCCTCAACAGAGCAATACAGTAGTGCAGAAATCTGGAACTGCAAGCAGTTTTTTCATCAACAATGCTATACAGCATCACCTATTGTCTACCAGTGTGGGCAAATTGTTTATGCAGAAACACCTTGGTTTCTTTATTTTAGGGCTGCAAGTTGAAATTAAAGATTAATTGTGATCACTTCCGAAACTGGACTGTCTTCTTTACAGTGAGTCATGTCCTATTGCACCAAAAGCTTCAAGGTCTGTGGAAGGATTTATTGTACCAGCTTTTTGATTGTTTTTTGATAGTTTTCATTGTTCCTGGTATCATTGTTTTTTTCTATTTTTATTTGAAAATATTTTTAACAAAAAAAAGATCATATACAGGTGTTATGTTTTACATGTGAGGAAACTTGCCTAGTTTGATTTTAGTTATCAAATACATATATACAGTGTGTGTGTGTGTGTGTATATGTGTATCCAGGCACAGGCATAACTCACAAATGGACAAAAATACATGTTTTAGTGCATTTGTTGACTAGAATGAAGTATTAAAGAAATCCTGTGGGTTTCAGTCTTTTGTTTTTTTCCGTCTTATTTATGTTTGTTCAAATCATGAGGCTTCCCCAGCTGTCATAAGAATGGCACAGACTATAACTCGTAGATTAAAACAATTCAGTCTCCATGTCTGCACTGCAGCAGGCTGCTTTTTGATTCCACAGCCTCAGTTATTAAAACATAAAAACTGTGCTGTATGCCCTCCAGCATGCATTTCTCCTTAACCTCAAGCAATGATCACAGATTTGCTATCCTAAAGGAGCAAGCACAGCTGCTTCAAATTAATTACTCTCTTGTTCCTGTTTCTCCCCTACTGACCAGCAAGAGATGACGTTAACTAGAAGGAAAATAAAAAGCATGCAATTGAAAGAAATCCTTGTCCTGTGTGACTCTATCTTCTACATTAGGAAAAATTTGATGCCAGAATGGTATTAATATGCACCTGCTTTTTTTCTCTGCGTATTTGCAACACATCTTATTGGCATTCAGTTTGAAGTTTATTTTCATCGTTTGTTCTCAGTACAGTGGGATTCTTACGTGAATGTACCACCCAACCCACCAGAATACTGATAATATTTTAACACCAATGACAGTTACCATACAATAACTACAGCATTGGACGATAGATAAAAGAAACACACCTCAGGTACATTCAATACAAGCCACTGCTGAGTAGTCTTTTGACCCGAGGATCGAAAATAAAGTGCAAATGGCCCAGTAGCATTTGTCAGAACAGATGTAGGAGAAAAGTAAAGTCATTAATAACGTTGTATACTTCTCGATCAGAAGGCAGCTTTGAAGGCCTGAGTTGAGCAGGTGAAGCCAGAGAGGACAGACACCATTATGTACTTGCAGAACCTGTTGAGCAAAGCTTCTAATGTCTGGGCTTACTTCAGATGTGTGGATATGTAAACATATTGAGATCCCATGTAAGCGATATGTGAGATGTGTTGTGCCCATTTTAGGTTATCAGTGATGCCCACTCCAAAATGTTAAAGCTGCTCACCCTCTCAACAGTATCCCCACTGATCCAGATAGTAGTGTGGTCCGCCTTCTGCTTCCTAAGATGTCTTACCAGCTCCTTAGTGTATGTTGGTAGTTTTATCCTCAGATTTAATGATGCAAGAGCTGTGTCTTGTCATAGGGAAACAAAGAATACAGCAAAGGGCTCAGTACTATGCTGCCTGGTATCACTTTTGGGGGTCAGCATACAGAGTGTGATGCTCCCAGTCCTTTAGTATGTCTGTAACAACTTGCTGATGTAATCTGTGGGACAGTACAGAGGTAACATACCACCTAGAAGACAGGGTTTGAGTCCCAGTCCTGGTCACTGTGTCTCTGAACTTTGTGGAGTAGGCCGATTAGAACATTGACGCTGTGTGAGTATATATGCCCTGAGGTGGATTTGCCCTTTTTTCTAAGGTTGTCCCCTTCCTTGTGTTTGATGTTGCTGAATAGCCACTAGCTGTTAATGCTCATGAGCTGTACAAGTATGTAAAGAAAATGGGTGGATTTTACTGCACTGAATTTATATGCAACATAGACTTGCAGCAATTCTGCCATTGCTGAAAATGATGCCTGTCTTTTGTAATATCTGATCTTTTATACCATTGTGATCTTCTGAAACTGGTAAGTAATACAAAAGTTATGAATCTTCCCCCAGCCTGTGAGGTTGTTTCTGTGTACACCATTTCTAGTTTTTTAACCCCAACGTTAAAACCAATGTTTTTGGAAGCCAGTGCATTTTCAACTGTTACTCTGCAGAGATGTGATAACCAGCTTATATGTGCCGTCTGTTGCCTGCTGTTTAAACCGTATTAGTAGTTCAGATTTGCTCTTTTGATATTGTTATAGCAAAACTTCCAAGCACTAGATTATCTGCGTTCAGGTACAATATGCTTGCAGAACCCTGTGCAGTGTTGTCATTTTGTTGGTGAAGAATTGTTGGCTTCACTGATAAGATTAAATGAGCAACACAAATAATTAGCTAAAAATTGGAATCTTACTGAAAACAAATGCTTTAAAATGAGTAATAGTATTTTTTCTCAAAGTCATATATAACAAAACTGTTGAATTATAATGAAATCTACAATGAAGTTACGTGTATAGAAATCTGCCTTCGTCTACCCATTTCACTTTGGTATGAAACCAATAGTTCTCTTGAGAAGACCTTTCACCATCCATTGCAAGCGAAAATGTCAGACATGAAAAGTGGTTGCTGATGTTCTCAATTGAGTAATGGCTACATAAATATGCAACAAGTAAAAAAAAAAAATGCTGTATTAGGGCAAACATTAGTGTACTTCTAAGAAGGAGGTTAAATTTTATTATGTCTGCACACACTGGAACATGATAGAGATTTAGGCAAAGATGACCCCAAGTTTACCACAATTAAACAGTCCATCTGTGCCAAAAGACTGTTAATAGGGATTTTCCTGAAGAGGCTGGAATTTTTCAAACACCATTGTGATGTTAACTAGAGCTGGATGCCATAGTCAGATGACACCCAAACTGAACTTGCTGGACACATACACCATTAGTGCATTTAGCACGAGAAGGGGGATTTTAAAAAAGACTTTCAGAAATAAGAGTGGTGTTTCAGCAATTAGATTGGATTGTCTGGCTGCCCCTAATGATTAACTGTTGCTTGGTTACAAGGGGGCTTTTTATCTTTATAATAATACTAACCACACACACCAAAGTCAACAAACAAATGATTGTCTGAAAAAAGGGAATGTTTTGCAATGGCCATTTCAGGCTGTGTGCTGAAATTTGATTGAAATCCTGTTGTCTTTGATGCATGTGGTGGAGGCAGAGCAAGGGGCAGTGGTACTTGTGTGACCAGTGGAAGATTGCCATTGGTGACTGAAGCCCTGAGGTTAAAATGCTAACAGGAGCTGTTGCAGTGGCAAAAAGGAAGGGTCAGATGTGGGAGTTTGAGGTGTCGCTTCATGGATAAGTAGATAACTATTTATAGATGTTGTCTTTCCTTTATAAATAGGGGAGAAAAAGGAGAAGCAGCAGAGAGGTTTCCAGTAAGCAGATGGCCGCACAATGGCCCGGGTGAACTCACCTCAGAGCAGTGAAGGCCAGCAGCCCCTGCAAACTTGGATGCTGCAAACAAACAGAAAGTCTTTAAAAGGAAGGCCGTAGAGTTTAGAGGTCACGAGAAAAGAAGTTAAAGGGTTATTACTGGGGAGAGACAGAGAGAGAGACGTCAGATAGATGGTGGGCATGCACACACACCCTCTACATATATGACACAGATGCACACACAACTCTTTAAAAGGCAGACTTCTGGGAGAGAGGGGACTTGGTGCATGGCCAGCATCATGGCACAGGTCCTCATGCAAGGGAACGAGCGCAGCAAAAGGGGACTGGATGTGACAAACCCCAGGTCCTATAAAGGAGACGTCGTGACGCTGATGAGCGGTCATTTCTGCCCAGATCACCTGTCAGGATTAATAAGTATAGGATGAAGGAGTAGGGCTTTTTAGAAGAGCTGTCTAGATGAGCTAGCAACACATGGTGTTTGTGTCGTTTGGATAGCCATCATTATCTTTTTCTTGATGAAGAAGATAATCTTTGTTAATCTTTTTTCTTGCTTTTTGTGGGATTGCTTTAATGTGTCATCAGGACTATGTGTGTGGATATTTTTTTCTTCTTTTATTGATTGATAGTTAATTTTTAACTTCATTTATTTTTGCTCACTGTAAATAAAAAAAACTTGTGGGTTTTTTTTGTTTCACTTTTTTCCTTTTGTGTCAGAGTCTTGTTTCTCTTTACTACTGATTGGACTTGGGTACATGAACTACAAGATACCCAGGGTTTAAGGTTGTGCAGTGGAATGGGGTATCAAATGGAGAAAAAAAATGTACATACAAAGAAAAGTCGAATGTACAAACTGATCTTGACAAGTCCAAGAGTTTGAGTCAAGATCCTGGACCGTGCTTGTACTGCCACGACAATCACAGTGTTACCCTCAGCCAGACACTGAAAAATGACTGGCTTTCGAAGATAAAATGGACTGCAGATTTGGATTATTTAAAAAAATAAGCTGAAAATATGAAATTTAATTGTTTTGCTATAACTTATATAAATAAATTTCCTCTTTCAATGTTATGGCTGTAGAGGAACAGTCCAAAGAGTGGTAAGGACAGGAAGAGGGGCAAGTGAAAATTGTTTGAATGGAACAAAGAAAGATAGTTGAGCAATTGACAAGGTTTGGACCAAAAACAAACAATTGGAAAAACAAGACACCAAAACCACAAAACATTATCCAAAAACACTGTCCATGGTCTGTATCCTTTCAATGATTTCAACTGTAAAAAAAATACTTGGATTTTTGATCCAATACCTAGATACAGTACCAGGAACTGCACACCACAATATTTTATAGACCAGACATGATGTTACATGATGACAAGAGCCATGCTGACTGTAAACAATATGGCCACAGCCATCCTAAAACACCCCCAACGTAATATACTACACAAAATGGTGTCATCAGAACAATGACAAAATAGGGTAAATAAGTACAACAAGTACAAAATGTACACAAACTCCAAAAATAAAAATTCTAAAACCAAAATTTTAACTGTCAATGTCTCATGTTCTTATAATGTGCTGTGATCCTGGCCCAGATTTAAAATGAAAAAAGATAGCACTGAAGGAGCCATTGGATCCTGTCATTCTTGTTGTTATTTAATTTATAAATTTATTTATAGTCCACTTGTACTTTTTTTTTCTTTTTTTCACCCCGTCTAGCTCTCCAATGAAGTGTTAGAGCTATAATAGGCTGACATTATATGTTTGCAATTTAGGTTTTTCTTTTTTCTCATTGTATGGCTCTTGCCAGTATGCCAGAAGTTTAGAGTGGAAGGTGAACTATGTCCCTTTGCTGGAATTCATGTAACGAGGTCCCATGATCATAAGCAGAGATCGTATGCGCTGTGCCTTTTCCAATTGCTCCCACACACCAGGAGACACAGCTTTTCAAAGTGGTTGTGTAGTTACACAACATATTCCAAAACACTGGTCTGGAAGTCCAACTGTAGCCCTCAACCGTTCTTGACTATGTCTAGAGGCTCTCTGGGTTGAATCCCAGGGGATGTTGGTGGCACCTCCCTAGTAGCGAACAGTACATGAGGGAGCCGTTGATCCCAGTGCCTAATGTGTTTCTTTAACATCTTCTTTAGGGTCTAAATAAATCATTTAATCACACCATCATTAATGATGAGTGAAACATGAAGCTTCGATTTGCATATGCTTTTGTTAAATTGATACTAAAATTTGTTCCTCAATTACAAAAGGTTAAGCTAACAGAAGGGTGTTTGGGGGTTGAAAGCCTTGTTTAAACTTGCGTGTGTAGCCATGTTTTTTTCTTCAGCGGCCGCATGTGATACATACCACAAAGGTAAAATCATTTCTATTGATGTCTGTCATTCACATTGTCACAAAGAAGTGCAGAATATGGTTTTAAAAATATGACATGCTACATATTTTTCATATGTAGACACAACAAAGACACCATCATGCATATTACTGTGTTTTCTTCACAGCAAAATGTTGCTACACAGAAAGCTGCCACTGCCAAAAAAACGCTAAAAAGAAATTCTGTTATCACTGTTACTAGCTAGGATCCTTGCAGAAAATGCTCAGAATCTTCGCTCAATGACCACCTATGAAAGCAAACAATAAAGATCCTCCAACAACCCAGTATAACTGAGAAAATTCAGAAGAAAAAGACTATGCTGGTTTGACCATGTGTGCAGAATGGATGAAAACTGACTCCCGACCAACTGCTATGGTGAAACCGCCCAGCAACATGGAATGTACAACAAAACTTGGGCATGTCATATTCAGGATAACCTCAAACGACATTGACTCAGCCTAACAGAAGCCAAAGCGATAGCACAAGATTGAACTAGCTGGAAGCAAATTGTGCAGGGATGTCCAAAACAGCACCTACAGTAGCGTACTGACTCCAAGGGCTTGGCTTGTCCAGATACCTGCTAAAGGATTGTTGATACGATATGACGATCTTCATAAGAATGCATACTGTACACATGCAACAACCTCAAATAATTCTCCGCCAATTATTTTTCATTCACAGCTCAAAATGGAATGGTCTCAGGATGTCAAGTATAATAATCCAAAACTAGCGGTATGAGTTATATCTGAGAGACAAAGGCCTGAGCAGACCAACAAAGTCCAAGACGATACACTCTGAAGGCACATCAGTTGTTGGAGATCACTACTGCAAGGGTTTGATGAGGCTGATTACTGTCTGTTCAACAGAACCCTCTCTCTGACATCTTTACACAGCAAGTGTTGACACATGGAAGAAACAAACGTGTTGCAATCTGGCAAATTTCAGAGCAGCATGGGTGAGGGATTAATAACTGCTTACTGGTCCATCATCCGAGGCTGGTTCTTGCCTTGCACCCCACTCCACAACTCCAAACTGGATTCGAGTTTCTGCAGAGAGTGGAGGAGTAGTTCAGATACTTCATTCTTCTTGTAGATTTACAGTATGTCAAAGGAGATGCCTCGGATAGTCCTACGAACTTACCTAAATCTTTTTGGAGGAGTACTCGTTTTGAAACCTACAGAATGTCAAAAAGAAGTGAGAGGCTGGGTAACAGGCTGTGTGAAGCCCACAGTTAGTAGTCATGTGTGACTGAATAAATTAGGAGCAAAATAAACACCATTAAATAATACTACAATGGCTGTAAAACATGAATAATTTATTGAAATTCACCAGATTGCAAGCAGCAAAATACAAATTAAATCGGAAAATGGGGGTTTCTGCCTTGCAAATGCATTTGAGCTAAACTTCAATTGAAATTTCGTTTCTGAACATTTGATACAACAACGTTATCTGTGTGAAGACTTTGGGGTCCAGAGTGTACAGCACAGTGCAGCACAATTATAAACATATATTATTATTTGTGAGAATTCTGAACTCTTTGAGACCCTTCCCAACAGGATGACATGCAGAAGCATGACTGTCGAGGGTTGCTTTTCTGTCACCAAGGCAACCACAGGTTTTCAGGGCTACAGAAACAACTACAAGCTAACCGCTGCCACGCACCGATCGCCTGATGGGTGATGCTGGGAACAGGATTACTTGGCCACTTGCCTGGCCCGACCCTGCTGATTGCTGTGTCTGTGTACAGGAGAATGGTAGATCCCGCTACAATAAATAACCTTGCTGTTCCTGTTTCAAGTTGAATAAAGCTGGTTTTGCTAAAATACTGAGATTCAGCCTCGTCTTTGGGGTGCAAGACAGTGAGCCATGCATCACATACAGTAATCCCTCACTATATCGCACTTCGACTTTTGCGGGTTCACTCTATCGTGGATTTTATATGTAACTATATTTAAATATATAGCACAGATGCTTCACTGGTTCGTGGGTTTCAGTGGACAATGGGTCTTTTAATTTCTGGTACATGCTTCCTCGGTTGGTTTGCCCAGTTGATTTCATACAAGGGACGCTATTGGTGGATGGCTGAGAAGTTACCCAACCACAGCGCGTATTACGTATTAAATAAAACTCCTCAAATATATTGTGAGCAGGGGGGCTGTTCGCAGCCCTAGAAGATACGGCCACTCGTCTTAAAAATGCTGAAAGACTATCTTCACATTACTGCCTTCCTTGCTGGGCTTCCTTGCAGCTGCTTTGTCAAGCAACATGCTTACCGCACGGTGCTTCGCATACTTAAAAGCCAAACAGCTCCTATTGATTTCTGATTGTTTGCTTTTCTCTCTCTCTCTCTCTGCTCCTGACGCACACTCCTTTGAAGAGGAAGATATGTTTGCATTCTTTTAATTGTGAGACGGAACTGTGATCTCTGTCTTGTCATGGAGC
This sequence comes from Erpetoichthys calabaricus, assembly GCF_900747795.2. Taxonomy (NCBI): domain Eukaryota; kingdom Metazoa; phylum Chordata; class Cladistia; order Polypteriformes; family Polypteridae; genus Erpetoichthys; species Erpetoichthys calabaricus. The sequence goes on along the minus strand of NC_041396.2, from coordinate 173,048,510 downwards.
ACAGTTTAAACTTTTGAAAAAGAGACAAATGTTTGTTTGCAGTGTTTGAATAACGTTCCTGTCTCTCTACAACCTCCTGTGTTTCTGTGCAAATCTGTGACCCAAGCATGACAATATAAAAATAACCATATAAACATATGGTTTCTACTTCGCGGATTTTCACCTTTCGCGGGGGGTTCTGGAACGCAACTCCCAAGATCGAGGAGGCATCACTATTATTATTATTATTTTCGGTGTTATAAATGTACTGTACATGCCTGATCTCTTACAGATACGTTCTAAAATGGAGCTACGTGCTCATTTAGCATATCTTAGTGTAACACGGCTCGAAGTATCACGCAGCATAACTTGACATACTTTATTCAAATTCACTCTAATTCAGGGCTGATCCTTGCACCCTGATCAAGTGGCAGTCTTTTCCAGGGCCCACTCATCCACACAGGTCTCTTCTCTACCGCCAGTAATATTTACCATAATGGCTACAAAATATACATTAGTGTGCTTTAAAATGGTATTACTGTATACCTTGGAAAATACAGGACTCCAAAATATACGTAGCACACTACAAGATAGGCCCTTATTTATTTAGTATCATGTTTGTTTGTTTTGTTGAAGACCTCCAATGGTTCTTCTGTTCATAAACTCGCTAATTGCTGCAATGTGCCTGCTTATTAGTGGAAAACAAATCCTCCCTGGTGCTTGATTTGATGTGAGTGCCGAAGTGTCCCATGGCAGTGGGTGTCCACTCTCTCCAGAGCTGGGCTGCCGACAAGCAGCAACTTTGGACCTTAAAAAATAATGCAGCTCCTCTCCCATAATGAAGTGTAAGCCGTAATTTCCCATGAGTCTTTAGGAATAATGATAACCCCCTCTGCATGTTGTCTTCACAGGAATGTCATTTTCCATCACGTCTGCTCTTGGAGTCCAAATGTACAGAGCGGCGCTATCCGCCAAGGCCGTTTTGTGTCTTTCTTCATGGGCCGGGTCAGGTACACAGGTGGAAAGGAGGTCCTTCAGATTCTCCTATCTGCATTTTCAGGTGTTTGGCTGAGCCGGGGTTCCGTTTTGAGTGATTCTAGGATAATTACAGGCATGACCTGCGAGACGGGGTTCAGCCCATTATTGCTGTCTGCTGGTGTTTTGAGAAGCTGTCCTCGGCACAGTGTGACCTCTTCTCATGACCCAACTCCAGCTGTTTCTTCTGGATTATCTTATACTGAATAATGCAGCTGGTTTCAAGGATGGTCTTATGCAAATGGCTTCTGCATTTCATCCTTGATTTTCTCTAAAGTGCTCGTTCCATTATTCTCTCTAATGTCTTTTTTTCTCCCACTCTGAAGAGAAGATAAAGCACATCAAAACTGCTTGTGTAACTTTATTCAGTAAGCCAGCGTTACTGAAATTTGAGCAGCATACATTGCTGACAGGAGGAAGCAAAAGCCTTTGAGTCAGTGAGGAAATCCTGAAATATTGAAAATGACTTGCATTATACAAAGGCAGGCCGGCCCTGTAGCCTATAACTTTAAGTCAGCTGCTTGGGTTAGAGATGGGAGTGGGAAACGATAAATTCAAACTGTCATGCTAGCGCACTGGCTTCACGTATACATCTAAGCACAAGGTTACCATCATGAGACAAAGTGGGTCACCTCAGTCAAACTTACGGGGCATTCGGGCACACAGAGGTGTCAGAAGTCTAAGCTGGACTGAACCTGGAAAGATAGATGGACGTCACCGATACAAACACCAGGCTGTGCTTTCATGTACTGTAAATGGGGATATTTTCTACTTTACAAGTGGGGAGCTTCATCCCATTGTTGTGTTGGCTCCTGGTCATCAGGGTGAGCTGGGGAGGGGAGTATAATGGGCTGTTTGGGGGACTTGTACGTTAAAGTCCAGCGCCATAGCTGTTTGGACAGCTTGCAGTAAAATCAGTGCTGTGTTCATGTAAGTCAAGGGGCTCAAACACCCCAGTCCAGCAGTCCCCAAATTCTGAGCCGCAGTGGAGTTGGGAAATCCTTTCACTGAGAACTGAAAATGGCAGCTCATTATAGTAACCATTGTGATTGGGGTCTTTAGAAGAGCCGAGCCTCATACGTGCTTCCGTCTCTGTCCGGCACCTTGACCTCCCTGCATGGACTTTCTATGGCCGACATCTCCACAAGGCTCCTGTCCTTCTGATAGTCTTAGCAGGGTCTCTCTCAGGTCCAGCCCGCGGCTCTTCAATAACACATAACACCTACTGTATATAGGACTGGGGGGTATATCATACAGTACCTGGGTATGATAAGTGGAGAAAAGAGAAATGGCAAAGGGTAAGGGTGGTGTGCAAATGGCAGTAAGCTGTAAAAGATGTGTCAGAAGTGATGTGAGTAGGCAGACCACCACAGCGGGGGGCTTCTCACTTGTCTACTGTATTAGCCCACCCTGAACACCTCCAGCTACAGGCTTGTGTTGCACTGCCTGGGAGTCACTCACCATCCATTAGTGCTATTAGGATTCGGAGGTTGCATTTTTGTACACATTTACTGCTTTCATTTTTAATTTCACTTCACTAGGTGCTTTTTTTGGTATCTTTGTTTTATTTATTTTATTTTTTTCTGGGGGCTACCATTTTGTGTCTAGTTTCTTATCACAGTCACTGGAATTTTGCATATTTTGATGGCCATGTTGTTGCTAACAAGCGACTCCCATGCCACCACATGATGGCTCAAAGCTGTAGTGCATGATGTTATCGACGTGATTGTATTCAAGATGGTATTGTGCTTTTAATGGCATTCAAGCTTTTGTATTTGGGAAATAAACCGTAAAGGTTAGTTAGCAATTTAAGGTAAACAGAACTTTACTTGTTTATTATTTTGATTTTTGCCATTCAGTTTGGACTCGAGGTTTTTGTTATTAACTAATATCCCTAATTTGTGACCTCTGGCTGCATTTTGACTTTGTCTAATTCTTCATCTCCTTTGCCAGTTTCAGTTCTGACAGTGCCACCAAGGCATGAAACACCAGAGAACAAATGGGACCCCTTGGCTTTTAGATATCTACACTCATAGCATCCACTTGCTGGCAGGTTTCTTGGACTCAGGAGTGCCAGGATTGAGCTACCGTCTAATACTGGACATTTTCAACAGTAGGAGGTACACTGGCACCATGGGTAGTGCTACTGCCTTACCACCTAGCTGTGCCCCATGTAGAGTTTGCTTATTCTCTCTGTTGACCTTGGAGTATCTCCATCTCCCTGCTATGTGCCCAAAAACATACCCGTTAGTCTGATTAGAAATTCTATGTTGGCCCCGGGTGAGCATGTGTGTGTATACATCAATGGACTGGCACATTGTCAAACCCAGTCATCTGCCTTGTGCCCATTGCTGCCCCGGTAGGCGGCAGGCCCTCATGACCCGAGCCTGAATAAGCAGCTTTGAGAATTGCATGGGTGGGTTTAGCAAATGACCGGTCGTAGAAAATAAATCTTTTGGGTTTCCTGCATGATCATTTATAATTTTAGAATAACAGGACTGCCTCTCAAGACAAACTATTTAATTGCCTTCAGTTTTAATATTTCATAGTGTACTGTTAATTCCGCTTTCCTCCATTTCCACTCAACCCTATGGCATTTGGCACTTTATGGGTCTTCTAAGGTATTTTAGTGCCCTTAGGATTTCTCAACAGTCTTTTCAGGGGCTGCTGTGTCCGCAGCAGCTCTCACCTTTGAAAAGAAAAATTCCACCTTGTGTCCTAATTATATTGCTAATTGTACGGGGACAGGCACTAAATTCAGATTGATTATTGAGAAGATGTGAAGGATGCATCAAAGTAGGGATTTTTAACAATAAGCTGCTCTTTAATTCTAGTCAATGGTATTTCTACATTTCATAGAATTTAGAAATGGTCCGATATACCGATAGCCACGACCTGTGTCACATTAACTTTAATCCTTTTGAAATCACTCAATCCAGCGAGTGTCCTCCTGTTGTGTAGGCTGACTAAGATCAAAAGAGTGCATCAAGTGAATGAATTCTCTTGTTTTAGGGTGGCACTGAATATCATTAAGAACATGTCGTAGTTATTATTATTTTTACTAAGTCTGAGAAAGGCGTTATATTTTGGAGGATCATAAACAGTCAATACAAGTGACTCCTTGAATATCTACATCAAGATACTCGAAAGGCCCAGAAGTGCCAAAACCAGTGTCTTTACAGTTTAATCAGCTTGAGAAAATCCTTGCTAAAGCGCCAAACTGAGTGAACAAACGTGTCATTTGGAGGTGCCTGCCTTGCCATCACTACTGAGCTGTTTCCCTCTGTGTAAGACAGTCTGCTTTCCTATCACTAATAAGATTGTTGATGTGGTGGTGTGGGGTATGGTCGGGGCCCTAACCCAGCCGGGACACCAGGACCAGGGGAGGGAGCGTATCCAGAGCTTTACTTCTCCCGGAGTGTGAGTTGTCAGCCCCTCTGGATTGCTGCAGTGCCTCGGACTCCCACAGGGCTCCATGGGAGCTGGAGTTTGGTGAGCCCTGCTGGGTTCCGTGGGCACCACCAGGGGGTGCTGCAGCTGCGGATCAGCCTTTAATTGCAGCTCTTCTGCCACACCTGGAACTCGGTCAGCAAGCAGCTGGAGCACTTCCGGGCGTCTTATAAAAAGAGCCAGCAGCCACTATTCGGAGAGCCAGAGTCGGGTGGGAGAAGACAAAGCTTGCCAAGAGAAGTGGAGGAAAAGAGAGAAGAAAAAGAAGAGAAGTGGTGCTGTGCTGGCACTGAGTTGTACACGTGGGAAACGGGGGAAGGTGTTTCCCACAGGAAAAAAGAAAAGTGTGTGTTTGTACTTGTGTCCCACGTCTGTCAGTGTCGGGGTCGGGGCGGCTAGTGCACCCCCTGATGGCCCACACCGGTTAACGCTCTAATGTTTAGTAAAGCCCTCAGAAGAACACAGCTGAGTTTAGGGGCCCCTTGACTGGTAGTTAAGTTATTTGTGTTTATCCCCCTTTGTGCGGCCCTTTTATTTGGACTGTGGTGTGTTACTATAATGCTGAAATCGAGCACATCTGCTGAATGATCGTATCCTAACACGGGTTTAGAGTTAACAAGACTAGAACTGTGGAGATTGTTTAAATCAGCAGCACTATTATTATCTTTATTCTTTACATAGACTGATTTACGAGTTAGAGCACTGATGTTATGTAAGGTCATTCTACAAGTCACAGGCTGGCATGATTTTACCAGACAATTAATGACAGGGGTATTTGTTAAATTGTAGACATTAATCCCTCGTCATATACTGTTTTTATTGCATTTATTACTGGTTATGTGTGGCTTAATATAAAACACGTGTTCAGGCAATTCATTGGCTAAATTCAAGATATAATGGACCTTAGTATTAAAGCTGATTTTTACCCTTAATGATTAATTGACCTCGAGTGTCGTGTCATGTCGTGTCGTGTTATGATAGACCCTAATGTAAAACACTGGAGCACACTCTCGAGCGGCTCAAGTAATTCACTGAAATATTACAAACCAAACATATCCGGCCTAAACCTCGGGTTCTGCACCATCTGAGCCCCGACTCCCCTATGTCTGAGGGGATTTCCAATTTAAGTATTAATGGCAGGAAATATTTCATGTTGGCTCTGAAACTGTGCTTCATTTTTATCAGCCTTATGCCCATCCCTGGACTGATGGTTAACCTGGCGCTCCCACCCAGGCTGCCTTGATGCCACTGCTGATGGGATCATCTCCGGCTGCCCATGACCCATAGATGCTGGACGGAGGAAACGGAGCTGAGAAAGCCTGTGAGCGCGGCAGGGATGAGCTGTGCACTTACTTCTTAAACACGGGAAACTTTCACAAATGTTCCTTGTATGCATACAGTATCAATCTGAAATCCTATTTGTTGTTTTGTTTTGTTTTTTTTTAATTATTCACTTTGTAAAGAGCAATTCCTTCTGCTTTCTTATGCCAGACAGCCCCTAGGCAAAGTTCCCTGCAAATTTCAATTTTCTTGTTCTTGTATTCTGTTGCAGACTTCCCACGTCTGATGCCTAATTGCTTCCTTTACTCCCATTTTCATTTTGCTGCTCTTATTTTTCAGGTTTGTCATTGCATTCAGTGAATGATGCTGGTAACAGCTGTCAAAAGATATGCCAAGGTGCTAATGTTCCCGGGATCAGTTTGAACTGGAAACAGATGGGGAATCAGAGAGAAGTGAGACTCGCTTTGTTGACTTTGCCTCTTTTTCAGGAGCCAACAAGAGGATAACAACAAAAAAAACAAAAAACGCAAAATAGCTTGTGATGCCTCTGCATTAGGCCAACACCAAGGAAATCTGCTGCTGAGAAGCTCTCATCACTAAGCCCCCTTGAGACAAAAGGCTGCAGTGGAAGTATGGCTGCTGCTATTTGCCTCCATGCTGGCGTCCTGTCCTTTATGTGTATGTGCCAATCAGATGTCTGCGAAGCCACACTTGCTGATGGGGCCGACTTGAGACGGAGGCTTTATGTGGCTTTCCTCCAGCAGCCTCACTGGTCACTCAGAACTGTCACCATGTGCAGGCCTGTCTGTCTGTCTGCCTTTGGGTCGGCACCCTATCTGAAGTAAGCGGCTCTTTTCTGTGTTAATGATGCCAAACCTAAATGGCTCTGGCCGGCCTACTCAAGTGGATGGCTGGATTATTTTTGCAGATTCTCACAATAAAATGTAGAAAATGTGTTATATTATTACACTCTTATGATTATTGAGAAGAAATTCATGCACAGGCAATTTGCCACCTGGCTTCTGGTAATGCTAAAAAGAAAAAAAATAATCCAGTCAATAGATAAAAAGAGACTCAATGCAATTCTGGTAACCAGCAGCCCCCCAGTCCAGGCGTAGGGTGTGAATTTTCAGTAAGTCACCAAACTCACTTTGTTGTGTTTTGCATCATCTACCTCAGAAGCATTTGGCTCCGGGCACGTGCCAGTTTGGAGCTGCCCCTTCACCCAAATCAGGTGTCTTTAAGATCTGGGAGAGCAAATGGCACACAGGCCATCATTGGGATTCAAGGTGGGAGGTGGCAGCACTAACTGCTGCACCACCATGCTGCCCTATAGAACACCGTACAGCTGAGTGTACATTTTTGTACAAACTGTTTTATTGAAACAAAAAAAAAAATTCTTAAAGACTGACCAAGTGCTGAACAGCATTGTTCTAGGACACTGGCGGGCCGAGACAAACTAAATCTTAAACAATGAGCAAATTCATTGTTGAGCTTCAAGATGGAATTGTAAGACAAATAACCGAACTTAATCTGCCAAACAGCAGATGGAAAGGACAGCCCTTTTTCTTATTCAAATTATAATGTTGTGTTATTAAATCCCCAATTCTTTCTGACTCCATGTATATTATATAAAGGAGGGTCATGTCATGCAAGGAGACCACCAAGTGGTAAATAAGACTGAGTGGGCTAGCAGATCCACCTCCCACCACGGCACTAAAGCAGCTCTCCTTCTGCCATATGCACTTCCACTCTTTGTTCCTCCACCCGCCCCACTCTCTTCTGGCTGTGGTGGGGCTTTAATTTCCCTTCTGGTTCTTCTCAGAATTACATCACTTATTGGCCACAACCGTAGACTTAGTCTGGGCTGGCATTGGCACTACAGACAGACAATCGGGGTACAGGAACACCACCATCTTCTGTGCAGAGTATTCAGCCTTCCCAGCTTGCATCATCTCCGCCAAACGCCATGGCCACTGCTGGGTGCCGCATTCACTGTCCTCCACCTCCTCCTGCCAGTGTGCCCAGGAGGCCCTTTGTCAAATTCTCTTGCTGTTCAGGTCGATGAAATGACGTCTAACGAAACTGCACCCCTCCAGCTCATTTAGACACTCCTAGAAGTCCACCATGACATAAGACGTCCTTGACGCTCTTGCTGTCATCCATGTGGCTGCTGCACAGAGATCAAATGATGAAGGGTCAGGTTTTATAATCAATGGAACCATTTCCAGTCCATTCATTAGTCATTGATTTTTTGTTGAAACATATATCTGCACTTTTTAATTGTTATTTTTCTAAAAGAATCTGTTACACTAAGCCGGGTGCTAAAGGCCCAGTGAGCTCACCATGAAGGGCGGACGGACAGTGTGTCTGATCTCACCTGCAGCACAAGTGAACCTGTCTCTTTCATATCCTTCATGTCATGTATTTGTGAAAGGAAATGTGGAGTCTTTTTTATTTTAATTCATTTACATTTTTCTTGATGGTAAATTGTTTAGTTTTTGTCCAATATGTTTGATTTGTGAAAACCTGCTTCCCATAACCTCTAACATGCATCACGTCCCCTCTCTGAGGTTCCACCACAAACGAGAATAGTGCTAAATACAGAACTTATTTAATAGAAAACACAAATCGGCTTACTCCTGACTGCTTTCCAGCACCACTTGTTCTATAAAACTTACACATCCTGTAATCTTGTGGGATAAACTCCAGTATAAACATTTTTTTTCCAGTTTTCAATAGCATTGCCCAGTGGCTGACAGTTTCTCCTCCAGAATAAATTTATTGACAACTCTGTACTGAAGCGAGGAGTGTCAGGGTGCTCGAGCACACAGGAGTCGTCCCACAATTAATCAGGGAAGCGTGTGGGGCGAGGGGTGGCCTGGTAGTGCTGTGGCTTCACCAGGCTGAGGCCCATCAGTCACAATCATGTCATCTCCTGGTGGAGGTCACAGCCACTATGTGCCCCAGATGATCAAAGCCCTCATTATGAAAACACAATAGGTGGTTGGAAAATCGAGAGTACACCTTATGAGAAGGATTTAGGAGTCATAGTGGACTCTAAGCTATCGACTTCCCGACAGTGTTTAGAAGCCATTAGGAAGGCTAACAGAATGTTACGATATATAGCATGATGTGTGGAGTACCAAGAAGTCCAAGAAGGTTATGCTTAACCTTTATAATGCACTGGTGAGGCCTCATCTTGAGTACTGTGTGCAGTTTTGGTCTCCAAGCTACAAAAAGGACGTAGCAACACTAGAAAAGGTCCAGAGAAGAGCGACTAGGCTGATTCCAGGGCTACGGGGGTTGAATTATGAGGAAAGATTAAAAGAGCTGAGCCTTTTCAGTTTAAGCAAAAGAAGATTAAGAGGTGACATGATCGAAGTATTTAAAATTATGAAGGGAATTAGTGCAGTGGATCGAGACTGTTATTTTAAAATGAGTTCATCAAGAACACGGGGACACAGTTGGAAACTTGTTAAGGGTAAATTTCGCGCAAACATTAGGAAGTTTTTCTTTACACAAAGAGCAATAGACACTTGGAATAAGCTATCAAGTAGTGTGGTAGACAGTAAGGCTTTAGGGACTTTCAAAACTCGACTTTAGAAGAATTAAGTGGGCAGGACTGGTGAGTTTTGCTAGCCTGAATGGCCTGTTCTCATATGGAATGCTCTAATATGACAGCTTCAGTCAGAGAGTCAGCTCAAAGTCCATATAATCAGCCTGGCAGTGTCTGGAGAAGGTAATAAGAGTCTATCGTCCTGTTCTCTTTGACCGTAAATACGCTGGTCAAGGTGGCCAAGGTAGAGCACAGGGGACCTCTGCTAAAGTCCAGTGTGTGGCAATGCCTGATCCATGCATTTATTGATGACCTGACTGAAACAACCACGTCAGTCTGCAGCAGTGGGCAGATTTTGAAAAGTATCGAAAAGCTCAAGTCCTGGGCATGGATGATCTTCAAGCCAATGAAGTTCAGATCTTTGGTATTAAAGAAGTTCTTTTGGATGGCACCTCAATTCCATCTCTCTCTGAGATGTCAGCCAAGAGTTTGAACAAAGTCTTTTACTGCAGTCTCAGAGATACAGCTACCATAAGGAAAACCACTCAGAAGCTGGAGCGATGGCTCTTCCTGGTAGATAAGTCCAACTTGCCTGGCAAGCTCAACGGATGGATAAACCAACATGACATCCTTCCTTGGATCCTCTCGCCTCTGCTGGTGTTCGAGGTCCCTCTGTCTACAGTAGAGTCACTGAAGAGGGAGATAAGCAGCTGTCTTCACAGGTGGTTGGTGTCTCAGCAGCATCATCCTCTTTGGGAGGAAGAATAAGCAGCAGCTCCATCAGGAGCTTAGGTATAGAGTTCATGATAATGCATATGAGAGAGGTGCTGCAATACCACAATTCTCACTACCTCAAGATCTCTTCAGCTGGCATCCAAGTCTGAATAGGCAGGAAGTGAAGGACCAAGGATGCAGGGGCAGGAGCTGAGGATCAGGGTATGCTTGGGACAGTGGCAACTGGACGGGTAGGTAGCCTTCCTTCTCCCTGACGTGACAAAGGCAAACAAAGACATCACCTTGCACAAGAGAAGTTACAAGAAGGTGCTGACAAAGTGCATATCAACACCAAAATAAGAATCTGACAGCAAGGAGCTTGGACCAGGAGAGGAAGATCTCCAGGGCAGACATTTGGCAGGCTGAACCCCAGCACATCAGGTTAGTGGTCCAATCAGTCAAAGACATACTACTAAGTGCTGCAAACTTCTTTGTCTGGGGAAGGAGTGTTGCACCATCTTTTTGGCCTTTTTCCCCCAGAAAAGTAACTCGGCATCTGCCTAAAAAGCCCTGGGCTATTGCTGGGGTCATGATCAGACAGGTCCAAAAGCAGTAGCAGAATGCATTTACACTGCTATCAATAACACCAGAAACTGTCATCCAGGCAAGTTACTAATTGTCTTCGCCAGGGCAGGCGAACATCTGAGCCACAGGAGATAACAGCAGGAGGCCTACTCATGACAGCTTCAGATTGGCAGCTCAAAGCTGACCTATGGAGACAACATTGTAACAACGGGGCCAAAGCCGGACATGATTCTGCTATCAGAGGCTTCATGCCAGGTTCTCATGATGGAACAACTAGTCCCCTGGGGAGCCAGGATTGAGGAAGTCAATGAGAGGAAAAGTAGCAAGTAGGAAGACCTGGTGTGAGAATGCCGAAGGAGAGGGTGATGAGCACAGTGTGACCCTATCAAAGTCAGATGCAGAGGATTCATTGGCCACTCACTCTGCAAAACACAGGAGAGGCAAGGAGCAGAGCCATCAGATCAGCCATAGAGGCCGTACAGAAAGTCTGAGGATGAGGAGGAATGACCCGTGAACTGGCCTAATCTGGGCGTGGGCATCTGATTGATGAAAGGCCCAAAACTCCCAATGACCGCTGGTAACACCACTGATGATGTGTCCTAGAACATCATTAGATAGACGTTAAACTATCAAGGAGCAGAGCCATCAGAGCAGCCACAGAGAAGTCTCCAGATGGCTCTGGATGAGGAGGAATGACCCATGGACTAACTCTCCTGGGATACAAACTGGAGCTGGTCAACCCCAGCAAGGTCATTTGGGCGAGGGTGTCTGATGAGGAAAGACCTGAATGTCTCAATGATCCCCCGGTATCATCACTGATGATTTATCCCAGTGAATCACTGTTAAGCCAATTCATGATGGATATGCCAAAAATGAGCATACTGGACTTTCAACATATAAAGCAAAATAAAAGTAAAACTGCAACTCCCCACAACAGGTCCATTTTAAATGCCCCCTGATGCTTCACCAACAGCATCACTGAAATCTTTTATACTTTCTGTCTGCTTCCCAAATATACAATTAAATGCTCCCCAAGCGACGATGATTCTGCCTCGTGCAGGTATGTACTGGCGTGTCTTCTTTATGAGGACCTTCAGGTCATCTCCATCCACTGCACACTGTCATTTTCTTCTAATTTATACTGAACTGCATGCTATCCTGTTCTTCTAAATAATTTGCACTGTGGAAAGTGAAGAGTTGGGACTCTTGGCTGCAACACCCACTGCGTTTCAACAGGTGGCGCTCCAATGTCAATGTAGCGGCGGTCAGAAGGCAGACAGCTATCTCAGCCTCAACCTCCTAAGCCAGCTTTTCTGCTCGGTGGTTTATTTGACAACAATTATAGTGAACTATGGTGCCCAGGGATTCATGGGTGAATGTTAATGCTCGCCACTTGTAAACCGTTGTGTGTTCCACCAAGTAACCTGCCGGCCCAGCATGGGTGAGCGTGTGGTGCCAGAAAAAAATATGGAGAGCACGTGAGGAGAGGTGAACAGTACAAGTTGGTTGTGTTTCTGCGGCCATCGTAGAGCAAATGAAGCAGTTCTGCCGATCGACAAGACAAGACAAGCTATTCCAGGACTGCGCATGTGGCACCCTGATCTGAACAAAACAAGCCATATATATCTTGTCTGCTGTGAACACATTTATTTATCGTGCCATTTCCAGGAAATAAACCAACTTCTGCATTCTAATTAACTTTCTTAATATTTAATGTGTAATTTAAAACCTAATGCCATGATTTTTATATAAAATCCCCACTGCCTTTTAAATTTCTGAACAGTGAGAATGTGCCCATTGTAAACACATTATTGCCATTTCATGGCGCTGGCCCTAATCACGTTAGGCTCTAAATGCGAGGGCCTTCCCTTTTGATTAAATGTGTTTCTGACTAACAGGAGCTCGGTTTGCTGTTCCGGATTTACACTTCTTAATTTTAATAACCCTGTAAGAATTAATGTTTTCAGATTAAATTTGCCGATGATTTTATAATGGTTTTCTTTGACCCTACAATAATGCTTCAAAAACAGGCAGGGAAATATTAATGAAAAATCAACGAGTTTCATTTGTAATCATCCATGCGAAGCTGTAGCCCCCCATCCATCTCTCCGGCGCCTTATTTGACAACACGCGCCACAGGCACCACTTTCAAAAGAACAACTTTGCAAAAAAGAAAAATTAAAGGGTCTTCACATATGTATGCCAAGGTTAATCCCCCGCATTATACGAGAAAAGGGACCCGACTGGGACAGTGAAGGGGCCACAGAGCCAGTTCCACTGCTGAAGAGATCTGGGGGTCCTGATATTCTTGGTATTATAGCACCCCTCTCATGTGCAGAGCCATGAACTCTTTGCAGCTGGCTTGGTTGTTGATTACAGGGAGCTGAACAGGAAGACCCATCATGATGCCCACCCCATGCCACTCGTTTGTGACATCTTGGTGTCCTTGTATGGGGCAGCCATGTTTAGCTCTCTGGTTGTGAAGTCCGGGTATTGGCAGGTGAGGATGGGGAAGGAAAGCAGTGAGAAGTTGGCCCTCTTTACCCTGCAGGGGTTCTTCTAATTCTAGGCATCATTCCAATGGCTGACTGAGCAGGTCCCCCAGGGGCTCATCAGGAATACATATTTTGTATACGTATAGTAGATGACATCATTGTGTTGCCCACCCGCACCTCACAAGGCTGCTTGTGGCGGCCTTGGAAACATCACTTAGCTGTAGATCACAGCACAGTGTGGTGTGGCCAGAACGCCAGTTGAGGACCAGTAGCAGCTGAACTCAGTGGTGTGGGCCACCCACGGTGACGCCATTAAGATCCTACAGTATCTGTGCAGTCTCACCAACCTGCTACCCATCAGGTAAGTGCGTTTGTGTTTTGTATGAAATAAGAGTTCTGTTTTTAATCATTTTTGTTTATTGTTGCACAGGAGTGCGGTGACCTGTTGGTCGGACATGCAAGTGCAAAATCCACAAACTGTCTACGCGTGACGATGTGACTGTCATTACTGCAATGAAGTCTCCGATTCCTGTGTGCGTTCACCAGTTGGGCCTGTCCCTGTGACCCGCCGGTGAGGAGTTGGCTACAGAAAGGCACAAAAGAAAGGAGAGGACTGAAGAGCAGCTGCAGACGTCATACAAAGCAGCCCTGAACTGAAGGTCCCGTCCCAAAGTTGTCATGATTGGTTTCTTTGTTTACTTTTTCTAGCACCTTTGTGAAATGTTTGGGTCAATGTATACATCGTTTTGTGGGGTTTTATTACCCAAGGAAATCATTTGAAAAATGTATTTTGTGATCCAAGTCCTTCTGAGAAAAGTTATTTGGTTGTACCGTTATGCCGACATGTCATTTTGTCTTTCTTGCTGCCTTTTTCTGGCAATGGTGTTGCTGAATGCCATGGTGATGGTGGTGCTACGTGTCACATTGTCGACGCCGACCATATAAATAGCGGAGTTTGGGGAAGCTTTTTAAAAATACTTGCGGTTATTTTGTTAGAGCTGTTCGTGTTGAGGAATTCTTTTTCTAAACTCTCAACTCTGATTCTTGTTTCACATTTGTTCTGACGAAGGACGAAAGATCTCTTCGACTCCTGGTTTTTGATCCCTGCCCAGGAAAAAGTGTTCTTCAATTATTTTCATATTTCATTTCCATGATTTTGTTAAAGTTCTTTCCTTTTGCATTTCTCTACTACCAGAAATTCAAAATAGCTGGGAAGTTAACAATAATCCTTGATTCTTTTATTATTTACAGAATAAATACATTTTCTGAACTAATTGTTTTAAGTTACAGAATCTCTGAAAGTTGTAGCCCTTCTCCACAGGACTGGCAGGAAGGCAAGCTAAGTGCTAGATCCTGACAGGGCCAGCCGAGTGCCGTCCATCTCCCTAACGTGGTGGTAAGAACATGAAAACTCTACACAGAGAAGCAGGCCCCATAACAGAACTGTGCTGTCCTGTGAAATGTCCTGCACTCTAAGTTGTTTCAGTTGTGCTGTACTTTCTCAAAACTCAACCATCAATGAGGATTACCTGTAGGTCTTTCCATCCCTCCATCTGTCTGCCCATTTTCTGTCCCTACTTAATCCATTACTGGATTGTGGGGAACCTGAATGATATTTTGGCAGGCTGAAGACAGGAGCCAACATGATATCTATCTATCTATCTATCTATCTATCTATCTATCTATCTATCTATCTATCTATCTATCTATCTATCTATCTATCTATCTATCTATCTATCTAAATTCACAAACACACTCATATCCTTGCTCACACTAGATCGGTTTTGAGTTGCCAGTCAGCCTAACACAAAGACTCAGGGAGACCCCACCATCTCTCCATGGACTGTTGCCCCTCTCCCTGAGTGCAGTGCACCATGCCACCCTGACTCCTGGATATCACGCTTAAGCCTCTCCTAGAAGTGATGAGATAAACGGCCATTAGCTGTGCATATGTTCAGCTTCTTGTCAGAAATAGTCAAATTCCCATCACCCCTATGCATTTATCTCCACCCTGGATGGGGTGTTCAGTTTCACTTGCACACCTTCAGTTGCTCACTTTAATTTAAAGTCAGCAGACTGAGACAGGGAACACCCACATGCAAGAGTCACCTGGAAGTGCAACACTGGACCAGGGTTCAAATGCAGTTGCTCTGGTGTCCCCGGCTTGCCCAGCTTCATACACTATCTAGTGCCTGTTAGTCAATGGGGGTTCTCAATCTTGTTTCTGCAGAGTGAAATTTTGAGGTTTTGACTTATCACCGCATTTTCTTTAACTTTCTTTACCGACCAAGTGCTTTCTGACTAAGCTTCTAACCAACTTCTGGTATAACCATTTATTTCAACAGGCCTGGGTTTTGGTGTCAGTAGTAGGATGACCAGAACAGACAGTGTTAACATGTCCTCTGTTTAGGTAAGTGCAGAGTTAAATTATGAGATTTTGCATTGTCTCAGCATTCTATTTACCTTCCCTTACTGTCAGCCCTGATTCCACAATTCTCTGCATCCCGAGTTAGTCTGCACATTTGTTCAAGTGGAAGAGCAGAATTCAGTCAGGAAAATGCTGGGCTGACACTTAAGACTGTAAACCCTCAGATGGCAGGGGGTCTCCCTGCAGTCGTTTTGAACTCTCCACACTTTGCACTGGCACTGAGGACACAGACGAGACCCCCCGATGGCTTTACTGTGAGAGCTGGCATACAGTCGAGCTTCTTCACATAAATGAAGGCTTGAACTCGCAAGTGCCCAGCGTCTTCACAGTGTGAAGAGCAGAGGGGTGACCTGCTTTTGATTATTAAATTCCCAGAAAACAGAAAAGCTCTGTCCACTGATGCCAGCTCCCAAAGGCTCTCATTTTCCTCAAATAAATCTCTTCAGTGTCTTACGGAGGTTGAGGCATAAGCTCCCATTTAAAGATTGCTGGGGTTACTGGCCTTGTCTCACAGCCTTAAGTTTAATGAAGGAGGAGAGACTTCATTTAATTGCAGGATCAAACCTAATCCTTCATTTTATTTATGAAACAGCTAAAGGAGGTCGAGGGTGTTCTGCTGGGTGAGCAGCACAAAGCTGGCATTGTGGTGCTTGGGATGTTAAATGGTTTTGTCTTTTTAGGTTCTTGTGTGTGTCTGCCTACGGAGATTTTTGCTGCCCTGCTCCCATCAGTTGTGTCACGTGAGTCTTAAAGAGCAGGAGCCCTTGGTCGAACGCTGGGCACACTGAGTGTATACAGAGTCCTCAATCCTCCTAATGCGAGGGGACAGTAATGTGGACATGCATGGTCACTTAGGGTAGGCTTGTTTAGTCTTTATGATCTTCCAAAATGGCACGGCTTTGCACTATGGGAGGAAACCCATGTGGGCACAAGGAGGACATCTAAATGGAAGCCTGAAGGGGAAACAAACTGGAGTCCGAGCACATTGATGTAGCGATATGACTCAATATCATAACAGTCTCACATTTACTTGATTGAATTCAGGGGCAGGAGCCCACCCTAAACAAGTGCCAGTCCACCTCAGGACACCCATACATACACACACCAATTTAAAATTCCCTTAAGGAGACCCCACAAAGACACAGGGAGAACATGCAAACTCCACGCTTACAGGAATCAAACCAGAATCCTTGTAACCCAGAAGCAGCGGCGCCATCGTCCATTTTATCTTTTCTCTTGTTAGATAAATCAGTCGAGCCTTGCTCTGCAGTCAGGCCCTAAATTTGGCTTTGCCTGCCAGTCCCTGCCATCGGAGCCTTTTTGTGTCCTCTCGTTTCCCACTTGCAGTGGTTTTGTGGCGTCCTTGCTCGTTCTGTTTTCCACCTTCTGCGTGACAGTTGCGCCATTCATGCTCCAGTCTGGGCCATGTTAAATCACAGCATGACGCATTTGCAGTGAGCAGCTCGCTGTAGTTCTTGTGATCTCTTCAGTTGTCATGTGTTAATACTGTATGTGGCATCAGTGTATGACAAGACACAAAATCAGCTTCGCCCGGTTTAGTGCAAACTGAGCCAAATCCGCCATGAAAACGTTTTACTCTAATGAGGTTTGTGTGCTGAACGAGAAGGCCGTCTACCCCCCCATATGCCGCTGTGTGAGCTGAAGGCCGCCAGATGCAGATGTCATGTCTGAGAGTTCCTTCACATCTTTTTAAGACATGCAGCCATCCATTACTGAGCCCATGTAAATGATGCAAATGTCAGCCATCACTGTAGTCGAGTGAAACTATAGAAGCAGCGAAGGCCCTGAATGTCACACAGGGCTGTCCATACTGTGGTCCTGCCTGCTGCCCAAGGTTAAAATATTCATCCATTTATTAGAGTTTTGTATTCTTCTGGTCAGAAATGCAAGTCAGGAAGTGAAACTGTATGAGCGTCCTGTCCAGCAGAAGATGTCCAACCACTCTAGTATTTATTCATAAGGAAGATCTGGAAAGTCATCTCATTCAGGAATGACTCTCACTTTCTAGATGTGACAAAATGGATGGATTTAGTATTTTAGCATTGGTAATGTGGTGGTTGATGCAGCTGCCTCATTGCTCCCAGGATCTGGATCATCTATTCAAACAAATAAGAGTGTTGAAAAATAATAAACCACTACTAACCCTCTTCTGTTCTGTTTCTCTTCTCTGTGTCCTGCTCTGGCACTTGGTGACACTTCTCTACTTCCAAGCTGTTTTATTGCCCAAGGAAAGACATCTCAGGAACTGGCAGAATTGGAATAAACTGATGAAAAGGTTCTGCCATCATGTTGACTTGAGTGTAGAATGGCCAGGAGGAGGTGGGCGGCCAGTTGGCTGAGGTCTCCAGGACTGTAACTGCATCTGACTTTGTCTTTCTCTGTTAAAACTGACCGTGGGCCCCCTAGTGGGACGGTGCTGACACCAGTTTTTGCTCTCCTTTCCTCTGCTCACAACTGGCAATAATTCAACAGTTAACTAATGGACATCTATTGTTATGCTCCATTTATGTGGATCAGTTTCAAGCTACTTTTAATTCTTCTGTGTTTAAACATATCTGTGGCTTTATGTGGGCTCCTCATGTCATTAGTGTGCAACTGCATTTATCTTTGAACTCAAAGTCTGCACTCAGTGAAGAGCACTATACAACAATAAACTGACATGGTGTGGATGTGCATGGCGCCCTGGACATCTGCATCATCAGAATCCTGTTATAGCGCAAAACAGCAAGGTTGAAGTCCACGGTCCCCCGACGTGGTTCCTTCTTCACATGCTATAAAAGTATTTAGACAACACCTACTGCTCTGAAAGAAGGCTTCGGTTCAGCTGAGATTGTGACGACATTGAATGCCATCCTCATCCTCATAGCAGAAAAGGACTCCTTGAGCTGGTATCAGAGTCGGACCGCCGGCAGTGCCACAGCAGGTGGTGGCAGTGACCTCCTCCTACCTGCAATGGCCTCATGCAGGCTGCTTCTTCATTCCTTCCGTATCTCAGCTTTAACATGAACTCATCTGATAGATGTTTATTTTCCCAGAATCCCCCAATTTTACAAAAGACGTAGGCACTGGATTGGTGTTCCATCATGCCTTGTGTCCAGTGCTGCTCATGTGAGCTCCAGCTCACCACACCAGTGAATGGCAGTAGTTGGGTCGGGCAACCAAAGGATGACTTTTGGTCCCCTTTGATGGATGTCATTGGTCGCTCATCAGTTGAATGCTCCTGACTGTTCGCCTTGTTTACCCATCCTGCACCTGACTTGACAGGCAGAAAGTGACCAGTTATGAGTTAATGGCATCAGAGCCTGGCACTCATAAAAAGTAAAATGCATGTGACACGAAGCGTTGATGATATTTAAAAATAAACACAGGTGCAAGTTTACAAATAATAGATTAAATTGGGGAAACTTCAAAGTGAGTAAAGGAAGCTTTGAAGAGCTGGGAGCGAGTCAGTTATAACTGCGTTACACCGGAAAGGCAAGGGAAGGAGGCCGGGCCATTGTGCAGTGCAATATTCAGGCGGCAAAGAAAGCCTTCTAAAAAGCAGCAGATGCGTTCAGAGAAATGCACAGCATGAAATCGTCATGTGTCATGTTAGCGATGGCACCGCTTCTGAAGTTTATAAAGGCTCAGGATCAGAGGTCAAGGGGTGACAGCTTTATATCTCATTTACTTTTAATAACAACCCTCACAAAAGCAAGCATGAAGTGGATGGCAGATCTGCAATTGAAACTGCTTCAGAGTCTGAGCCAGCGCACAAGTGGCGAGAAAGATGGCGACCCCCTCGTCAGAAATGCAATAGAGGGCAGCTGGAGTCTTCAAGCAATCAAGAGACTGTAGAGAGAAAGGCCCAAGAGGGAAGGGTGTGCTTGACACCAAGACTGGCATCCGGCTGCAAGCTCTTCATTGAGGTGTGCGTCGGCCCCTGCTTGTGTTTTGATGGCAGTTCAGTGGTTAGTGCTGGCTCACTGCATCCTGGGGCCAGTGTCTGTGCGGACTTAACATGTTCCCCTGTGTCTGTGTTCGTTATTTTTTATGTCTGTCTCCTTGAATATTCCTCACCCAATCCATAAAGACATTCAGGATAGGCCAGTTGGAGATTTAGCTACTGGCTTGTTCCTTCACGTCGTACTTAGAGGGTCTAAGCATACTGGGGTCTGCCTTGTCTGCCGCCATCAAACTGCCTCAATCCTCCTCTTGTCATGTGCTTCTTCACCCTACATGCTGTACACTGTATATTCATACACCTGAAATATGGACTACAGTATCTATCTATCTATCTATCTATCTATCTATCTATCTATCTATCTATCTATCTATCTATCTATCTATCTATCTATCTATCTATCTATCATAAACAAGGCCTTAGTGAATACAGTACCTTACCGGGTCCACATTTAAGGGTTCACAAGGGGAAGGGAGAGAGTGTGATACTGATCAGTTACCACTTCCATTCTAGTGACGCTGTCTGGTCCCTACTTCAATTTTTGGCAAGGGAATTGAACAGAAGATCAACATCCTAGCAATGTGAGTCCTCCAGTATCTCAAATACAATTATGTGAAGTGGTGTTTTCACCCCAAACCATTGCTACACTTAATAAACAGGGATTCTTCCCAGCAGGAACCTCAATTACTTTGTTCATCTCTTTCTCTTTTTACTAATTTTGAAGTAGTGTAGTTGGCAGGATACTCCAGAGAGACCAAAAACAATCATATAGTGCCTTTCATATCTATCTATCTATCTATCTATCTATCTATCTATCTATCTATCTATCTATCTATCTATCTCTGTCAATCTGTCTGTCCAGGACTGGTTGCTGCCAAGTGCCCGATGCTGAATTGGTTTTAGCAGGCCTGTGAATGTTGTGCTGTTTTATTACTTCAGATGTATAGATGTATCAGTAGTGTCCATTTTTCCACCCATCACTCTTTATTGTCTTTTATTTAATAAAATGCAGTTAGCTAGTTTAATACATTATTGTTTGTCGTGGTGCTGGAGAGTGGCAGTTCATTGCACACTTATACTCTGTGCACATGACACTTCTTCTTCTATTAATGTTGTATAGCTGACCTCTCAAAGTGCCACCCCAAGGTGCTGGACAGTCTTGAACCCGGAACCTTCTGGTTTGCAGTCTTATACCTCAGCAGCTTGGCCGCATGGTCTGCCTGTGAATGGAATTTGCAGTAAAGTGGTGAAGAATTTAAGCCATGATTCAGTTGGTGCTGATGTTCAGGGAGCACCATGTCTGCCTTTGACAGTGGCCCCCGTGCCGCATCTCTCTCTCAAATTGGATTAAATGAGTACAAGTAAATGAATGGATACAAGTCCATTTTAGATAAACCTGTTATTTGAAAATGTGTTTCTTTGGGTGTGACCAGCACTTGAAAGCCTACAGTTAAGTGGCATGATGAGGATGAAGAGGACCAACTCCTCCTCCTCCTCCTCCTCCTCCTCCCCACTGGTATTTTTTTTCACTCTCGCTTAAGAAGAGTCGAGCTAAAAAGTGAGCAATGAATGGCGATCTGGAGGCCATCTGTCTTCACTGCTAGGGGAAACTGGGCCTTTATGTAAGAGTCAGTGTGGCGAGAAGGGAACTTGGATCTCAAGGTGATGGTGAGATCACTGCTGCTCCTGTCCTGAAGATGGAAACAGCAGAGCCTGTTACTAAGATCACATCAAGCCTCTACTAATTTGTATCTTTACTTACATGGCAGAGGAAAGCTCAGCTCTTCTTGAAATCCTCTAATATTGCATTTCACTTTGGCTTAGTAACGTAAGTCAGAATGAATATCACAGCGCAGATGTCTCTGAAGTAATATCCTGTTTACAGGAGGATGAGGCTGATCTTGCAAAACTGCCTCCAGCTAAGAAACAATAAGGTGGCCGTTTAGAATGAGGGCTGTAGGGGCTCCTCACAGTGCGCCCATTAGCCAGTCAGCACTGCGTAGCCCAAATGGCGCCGGTGTTACAGCCTCGATGCATAGCAACGACTGATTAATCCTCGCACTTCGGGTAGCCGCATCCTAACGTGCCATGGGTGCTTTGAAGCATTAATAACACCAAGTGAAGCATTTGTTAAAGTCTTGTTACACAGCGGTACACGACCACAGATGCACCAGGGTAAGCCCCCATTCTGTTCTGGCTGGTGATACCGAGCAAAAAAGGCAAATCGGCTTCTGCTGCTGGCTAAATCAGCTCACAAAGACTCCATGCTGTTGTGTTCTCGAGGTTTCTTCAGTATGATGGAGGTTCTTTATATACATTTTGACCAGTTGGGGAGATAAGAGTCTTTGTCACATCTTTAACCCTAGCACTACTGGGGGCTAAAACCAAGATGCCATGCTGGGTATTTTTTTTTGTTGGACATCATAAGTATGGTATTGAAACCTGAAAGTCTGTCAAAACAAATAAGCTACAGAGTGGAGTGGGGGTCTGCAGGTCCACTTCCCAGGTTCTCAGTGGGTGTTCTCGCTCACACAGAGTTCTGTTCCTTGTGAAATTCGTAGGCAAACCACCCTTCCTCCTCCGTAATGCCCCTTTGTTACCCTTCTGGGGTTCATTTGACTAGAAGGGACAGCCCCTCTGCTTATCTCTTGTCCTTCCTTGCTTTGGCTTGGTAGACGTTCAGGCATGTGCCCATCCTGCTGGACTCCTAAAAAAGAAGGAGAAGAGACCACGAGGCATGTAAAACATGCTTTGCAGTGTTTTTTCCATGGGTGGCAGGGCTGTCTTAACAAAATAGTGCACTGGGGTCCCTGTTTTGATAGCAAAACAGAAACCTTCATAGGTATCAGAAACATTGTGGACCCCTGGGGTCCTGGCCAGTGCCCATTATACCCATACGTTAAGATGGCCCTGCTGGGAACCCAGAGTGAACTGTGACTATTTATACACATGCCCTGTGGTGTCCTGTCCTACCACCAATGCCAACAATAATCCTGAAGTGGATACATTGATTACTATGTTGATGAATTTAGGTCGTCTTTTCTAATTCAAGTTTGAAGTTCACTTCATACGTATTATATAAATTCATATTTAAAAATTAATGTTTTGTATTTTTAAGATAGACAAGATGGAACCTCCATCCATGCCCAAAAGGTGCCGTGCCTGCCAAAGGTGTACATTTCTGGGACTTGGGAGAGTGTCATATGTGGACCTGATGAGGATGCTTAGTCATGCCGGTGGGATCTTCCACATGTTGGCCCACATTCTGACCCTGTTGGACGCAGCTTTCCAAGTTGTTCTCAATTTGTGGTCTTTGACTCACTGCCTTGATCTTTTATTTCTCTTCTCCCATCCTGGTCACTTCAGAAATCACCATCTCAGCTCTTCCTGTTCCTTCTCTGGGGTTTAACATACTTGTATAAATACCTTTATGGTCTCTTTAGTCTGATGAAAGGCTGGGTGTGTATGTGTGTGTCAGCCAGTTAGGCATCTCTTACTGAGGGAAGTGAACTGAATAATAACCTGACAGGCAGGAAGTAAAACCCACCCATCCATTCATCAAGTTCACGGTCACAAGGGCCAGGGCCTATTCTGACAGCACTGGGTGTGAGGAAAGAACTGACCATGGATGGGCTGCCATGTAAGTAACAAATCTTGTTATTATTACGAGATATTCACACTGATGTTTTCAAATTTCCCATGCTATGCACAATTGTCAAGGCACCAGTTACAACACCAGGTTGTAAGTTCAGTTCCTTTGCCATCCATTATAGTTAAGCTGGTTGAGTTCTTGCCATGATGCGCTGTCTGACCCTGAGCAAGTCACCTGACTGACCTCTTCTCCCACTGCATCATGTAAAAAGCTGGCCCTCTTTCTCATTTTATAATTCACCAAACTGTCAAGCTTTGGTCACAAAGTTGCACAAGAGAGTTCAGCAGGTTTTCCAAGGAGTAGAACCTTTATTGCTGTTGTGCCAGATACAAACACAAGTCTCTTACAGAGGCCTCACAAGGAACAGCTGTCAAACGTGACGCATCGGCCCCGACTCCTATTCAAAAGAACAGTCTTCTTCATCAAGGGGATCCAGCAGGCCAGTGGCAGCTGCCAGAGCAGAGGGAGTCTGGGGGAAAATAGACAGGAGAGTGAGACCTCAGGATGGCCACGGCTCTGTCTTTTAAATGTTCGTAGCCCCACACAAGGAGCACATCACGCGCCAAGCCAGCAAGCTTGCAGCTGATCCCACAAAGAGGAGCTGTAAGAATATGTTTGTTTCCCATTGAAGAACTGTTCGGGGGGGGGGGGGTTTCTGAAGAGTTGCCGCGTCCCCCTGCAGCAGCGGTCACAAAATATACAGTACATGACCATCTTCTTCCATTTTAGTAATTACAGTATTTTCTCTGTCTCTTTCTCCAACTTTTGAATATCCTCCTCTGTCCTCTTTTGTGACATATTTTTAGCGTCAGGTTTATTACACACTAAATGGCTCCTAAAATAATCCAAAACAGCCAGAAAAAGCAGATGGATTTATGACTTAGGAACTCCTGTGTCTGTCACCATATCCTGTAAAGATGAGTCTTCTAAAAAAACTGTTTACGTGGGATTTGAAAGGCACTACATCAAAATTAAATTAACTAGCCGACGAAAGTGTTGCTCAAAGTGATCTCCCCAGTTGAAGTTTTCAACCCTTGTTGAGAACAGCCTGGCTGATGGCTGCCTAATGCTCCTGTGTTTGCCAGTCTTTTACTCAGATTGAGCCCAACTGGTCACCCAGGGGTATCTGTCCAGGTATCAGTGTACTCTGTGATATAATCAGAGGTGACTGTCAGGTAATTTATGGATTGCTCTTTGTCTATTAAAGGTGGTGCCAGAAGCAGTCATGGAAGTTTTGGCTTCAGTTGGGTCTGAATTCACTGTAGATGAGAACAGGCCATTCAGCCCAACAAAGCTCGCTGCACTTTTCAAATTCCACCTGCTGCTGGGACTGATCTGGTTAGCAATAGCAGTATGAGATAGATAGATAGATAGATAGATAGATAGATAGATAGATAGATAGATAGATAGATAGATAGATAGATACTGTGGTTGTTACAGTAAGGTCATCACTGAATGCATGGATCTGCATTGGCATACACTGGATTTTGCCAGAGGTCTTCTGCACGCTACCTTGGTCACCTTGACCAGCATATTTATGGCCTAAAAGAACAGGACGAATGACCTTGTGATTATGCACTTCTCCAGGTTGTGCCAGGTTGATTTTACTGAGTCTGAGCAGACCCCCTGACTGAAGTTGTCATATTAGAACATTAGAACAATCTAGACAAGAACAGGCCATTCAGCCTAACACAGCTCACCAGTCCTGTCTACTTAAAACCCGCAAAGTAACATCAAGTCTAATTTTGAAGGACCCTAAAGTCTTACTGTCTACCACAATATTTGGTAGCTTATAAGTGTCTGTGGTTCTCTGTGTAAAGAAAAACTTCCTAATGTTTGTGTGAAATTAACCCTTAACAAGTTTCTAACTGTGTCCCCTTGTTCTTGCTGAGTTCATTTTAAAATAAAAGTCTCAATCCACTGTACTAACTCCCATTGTAATTTTAAACACTTCAGTCATGTCTCCTCTATAAAATTTGTGGTGATTATAAAGCTAAAAAATGGCAAAGCTGAAGTGGGAGGACAGATTAGACCAGATGTTCTGGAAGCCTTGGATGTGCTGTGGGTGTTTGGGCTCACATGTGCAGCGGACGGGCCTGTCAGACTCACAGGTCTCTTTGGTGTCTGTACAGAGGGTAATGAGAGGTGGCCTTCAGTCGGCCAGATCTGTGTCCTGTTAGTTGAACCAACAGTTCCTACTGGGACATCCGAATACTTGGACATTGTTTTGTGTGATTTTCCTAATTTTATGTATTTATATAATTTTGATCTCTGAGTTCTTAGTCTTGATTTTCTCACAACCTGAACAATGATCGCTTAACTGTGGGGTGTTTATCCAGATAATATAGCAGTTATTTGAATGATTCATGGATGGCTCTCTTAACAAAAGGGTTGAAATTCTTCTGCAAAAAGTGGATTTTTTATTTCTTCTTCTTTTTGTAACATAAAAAGTCACATTAAGGAATTAATTTAGAGTATCAATGGTCTAAAACATCAGGGTAGGATTTGTTATTTTTGTTATTCAGTGTACTTAGTGCACTTGTGCAAGGCCCTTATCTGTCAGCCATGACCTTCAGAGGGCATTTGAGTGAACATCCAGTAAAAGTGTGGCCCATGTGTCACCTATGGATTCTGGTTCACTTTGTATAGTGCCCTTTACAAACTACTTACTGCTTTGATAGGACATGGGTGAACTATAAACCCATCTAACATTCATATCTATAACCACACATTAAACACTCAGTAAAACAACATGAATTACTCTGATTAACATAAAATAAATCATGCAAGATAAAGTTGAAGATAATAGTTAAACTATGTGCAGTTGAAAGAGGAGGGGAGGTAAACAAAACCTCTGGTCAGCGCCATTCTTGCAGATAATAAGCCACTGGTTTTCCTCTTGATAATAGCAAAGCACCCTGACAGGAACAGTTAACTGAAGCTAAATGTTGTAAAATGAAACAAATAACAATGAAATGAGGGCTTGGGTCCCGTGACTGTCCCAGTTTAATTTTGGTTTTGAGAAAAAAGAAGGGTAAGCACACACAAGCAAAATAAACACTCAGCTCAATGTCATCTTCAAATCAGAGTCTTCAGGGGCTCAGAGCTTCATGGTTCTCAAAAGCTGGACCAAAACTGAATGCTTGGACTCTTCCTTATACAGAAGGGGTGCGGCTTCAGCTATGAAAGAGGTGACCTCATTGGTCTGACTGGGTTTTCTCCTCCATTCTAAGTTAATGGTGCTGTCACATGTAATTCCTTCCCCAATTTTTCCCAGTATAAACCCATAAAATGCTCCCTACTGTGATGCCCAGCTTGCCTGTAGATGGCATTATCACTTGCTTGAACCCCAACTTCGATAGTCATGACTACGATAGCTTGGACAATGAAGACACATAACAGCAAATGTTGGTGCAAATCAAAGCACTCAGTGCATTCTATCCCATATGACAATCAGCGTTCAAAACAAAGTCAATGCAGTCAATCAAATAAACAAATAATCAAATAAAACAAGTGCTTTAACTGTGGGAATAAAATCAGTCAATAAACAACAAGTAAATATTCCAAAGGCATAAAAAATAGAAATGAAAAAGCAATAAGTTTGAACTTAAGGATTCTGGTCCTGTTGCCAAGATACATTGTGTAGTTGAAGGGGGGCTTGGTTCACGGGAATTGTAATGGGTGACGTCATTGAGGTGATAGCTTATAAGCTGAGAGCACATAAAAACTTAGAAAGAGATCCAGAAATATTGATGATGATTGCTGTGTGTTTCAGGTGTTTGATTCAAGGCAAAGGAGTACCAAAGAAGTATGGAGGGTTGAGAATTGTCTAGGATATGTATGAGGGTTAAAAGAAGTGTTGGGATAACAGACAAGATCCCAGTTAGAGCACATGTGCACCAGGGATCTTCTTTAAGCCCTTACCTCTTTGATCTCATTGTGGATGTGTTGCATCATGGGATTAAAGACCAATCCCCCTGGTGCATGTTTTTTTTGCTGATGACATTAGCACCAGTAAAGAGAAAGTTGGAAGAATGGAGAGGGGCTTTGGATGATCGAGGGTTGAAGAGAAATAGGAAGAAGGCAGAATATTTGAGGTTTAATGATGATCAGAATTCAGAAGTTAAGAGCTATTGAAAAGAGTGGATAAAATATAAATATCTAGGCTCTGTGGTAGCCCGAGATGGAAAATTAGATGCAGTGATGACCCATAGAGTGCAGTGTGGATGGAACAAGTGGTGTCGAGAGTATTGTGTAATTCAAGGTTTGGGTACACTTTTTAAGACAGTCAACAATGATGTATGGAGCTGAGTCACAGGCTATAAAGGGGAGCACAGGAAAAGAAGGTGGATGTGTCAGAAATGAGAATGTTAAGATGGATGTGTGGAGTTACAAAAAAGGACAGAATAAGAAATGAGACAATCAGAGGTACTACAAAATAGGAGAGACACCTGAGAAAGAACAGCAAAGTAGGTTGAGGTGGTATGGACATGTGATGAGGAGAGACAATGAATATGTGGGCAAAAGAGTGATGGGAATGGAAGTACATGGGAAGAGAAAGTGAAGGAGGCCAAAGGGGAGGTGGATGGATAAAATAAAAGAAGATCCGAAGGAAAAGGACTTGACTGGTGATGAGGTGCAGGATGAAGATGAAGAAGAAGACTCAAGGCAAATGATTTAGCAACTGTATTTTCTGACTTTGACATTAGTTAACATTCTTACATTAATTAAGGATAGGACTGATTTACTGGTTAGGACCTTAGCACGTTAAATTTCACATTCCATCTTTCTGACCCATTTCTTCTGCCTTTGTTGCCTGAACTCTTTCTACGTTGTGGCAGTACAAGCAGTAGTAGCAGAATTGGCACATGTGCAGAAAAAAAGTGAAATTCTTACTTGCATGTCCAACCAGCATTACATCCATCACATGATCACATGGGCAGGGCTAGTGGTCAATTGTATCCAAAGACCTTTTCTGACCTGGTGTGAGTGAGTGTGCGTGTGTGTGAGTGCCCCATTGTGGACTGTTCTTGTGCTTTTTGTCTGAACTCTTCTCCTGTTGTGACATATAGTAAGTGCAGAATTTTAACTACAAAATAGTTGAAATGCTTCCTGTATCATAGTTTATTGATAATAAGTGTTTAGTTTCTATCAAAAGTGCAGCATATTTTTTAATGCAATGAACTTTTAAGATGAATGAATTACTCAATGGACGGCCTGGTGAGAGTCAGAGTGGGTGTGGGTCAGAGTATGGTTTGACACCCACCTTACAACTGGTTACAGCCCTGCACCCTGTGACTCAAAACTGAACGCGTGGATTAAACAATGGATGGGTGGGTTTTTCTAGGATAACACAGTAGTTAGTGCTGCAGTCTAACGGCTCCTGTGTTGAAATACTTCAGCAGGCCCCAAATTCTGACCTGGATTGAGGGAGTTTAACGATGTATGTAATGTTTAAGCAATTAAATATATACTACAGCTATTAGAATAATTTTTAAATATTTGCTGTCTCTTGCCTTACATGTACTTTCAGCACCTCCCCTCACTGGTGCTCCCCTCCTTGGTCAGGTTCCTGTAAAGCTCCTCAGAACTTTCTTGCTTCTTGCCCAGTTTTATACTTTCCACCTTTGAAGGCGACTCTCAGGGTGCACCCTTATTCCTCCTCATGCGTCTCACCCTCGCACTTCCTTTCATGTCATGTCACCAAATCCACACTGACCAATCCGAGGGACTGGACACACCGTGTTTTTATTAGATTGCAGATTAAAATCTACCTATCTATCATCTGAAGCTACTTAATGCCATTTTAGAGTCACTGGCAAGATAACAGATCTTTAAAAATATCAGGTATTACTAGCCTTAAAAATATTGTGCTGCTTCTTCGTCATGTCTTTGCCTCATTCTAATGATGGACATTAGTTTAGTTTTCACGAGAGCAGGCCATTCAGCCCAACAACCTCATCCATCCTCTTCATGTAGAATATCCACAATAGCATCAAGTTGAGATTTGAAGGTCCCTGAAGTCCTGCTCTCCCCAACACTACTACTTGGTCATTTAGGCCAGGTGTCTATGGTTGTTTGCATGAAGATAAACTTTCTAGCATTTGTGCAAAATCTGCCCTTAACGAGACTGCAACCTTGTCCCTGTGTTCTTATAGAAAAATGTATTTTAAAGTCACAGCTATGCTACCTCCTTTCATAATTTTGAACACTTCAAACATGTCACCTCTTAATCTCCATTTTTTAACTGAAAAAGTTTGGCTCCTTCAGTCTCTCCTCATAGTTCATACCTCTTGATCTCGGAATCAGCCTAGTCGCTTTTCTCTGGACTTTATCTAGCACTGCTATGTCATTTTTGTAATATAAAGACCAAAACTGAACAAAGAAGCTCAGGTGAAGGCTCACTAGTTTATTATATAACTTGAGCATAACCTTCCTTGACTCATGATGTGTAGCCTAATATCCTATTAGCCTTCTTGATCACTTCTGTGCACTGCCTGTTGACAGTGAGTGATGAGTCCACTGTCACTCCTGAGTTTCTCATTAGGTGGACTTTTAGACGTCAAGTTGTGTATATAAATCTAACATGTT
Source organism: Erpetoichthys calabaricus (assembly GCF_900747795.2). Lineage (NCBI taxonomy): Eukaryota > Metazoa > Chordata > Cladistia > Polypteriformes > Polypteridae > Erpetoichthys > Erpetoichthys calabaricus. The sequence continues at coordinate 173,018,777 of NC_041396.2, read as the reverse complement.
TACTTGCTACTTCTAGTACTTTATATTTTCTTACATCAAATTTCATCTTCCACAAATCTGCTCTCGGCTTTATGCTGCCCAAATCCTTCTGTAAGACTTTAGTTGATTCTACATCATTTGCCCTGCCACTTAGCTTGGTGTCATCTGCAGACTTAACCAACTTACTAATAACATTCTTATCCAGATTGTTTATATATATTATAAAGAGCAGTGGACCCAGCACCGATCCCTGAGGGACACCACCTAATTCTAAAAAGTTTCCCTCACCATAACCTTTGCTTCCTGTGTTTGACCAAATGTTGTACCCAGCTACCAGCTGAACCTTCAGCTCCTACTTGCTTTTGTTTGGTACCTTATCAAAAGCCATGATGAATGATATCAATCTGACTGTATGCACATGGCACATAAGCAGTGCCCTGGATTGGATCTGAACCCAGGACTCTTAAGCTTTGTACCGGCTGTGCCACCAAAGTCATTCAGACATCACCTGTTAGACAAACGGTGGCATAAATGACAAACGTCTTATCACAGTTAATTTCAAATTATATTTTTGTCCTTCCATTCCCACTTAATAAAAGAAAAACTATTTTTTAAAATGGCCTTTGGTGGTAGAGAATTTTAAAACCTGCCAACCTCCAAATCTATCTGCACAGCAGTTGTCTGAATGGCACTCGGAGCCATCAGTAACACGGGCATGGTGAGCATCTGACATGATACAGGAGGTGAGAATGTTTGAAGTCTTCTTCTTCCAGAAATAGTTGATAAAGAGAAGAAAAAGAGAGGGAGCCATCAAATCCAAATTTGAAGAGGACAATTACCTTGTGATCTTTTATTCACAGACTTGGCGAAGAGCCGCTGCCGTGCCGTGAAGATGCCTTAAACTCGACTCATTTGCATACCTTCATTTAAACTGCGCCCTCCGCCTTGCACCTCCAGTCAGCGCCTTCGAATCTGACGGCACAAAGAGGTGATGACTAAATTTTCCCTTTCATCGTGGTTTATTAAAAATACATATCATAAACAAGATGAGCATCAGTGTAAGAAAGGAGCGGCATGCAGGAGACACACTGACAAAGAGCTGACAGGCATTTCCTGCTTTTCTCTCCTTCTTGTTCTTCTTCTCAGGATTTTTTAGGGCTCTTTTAATGAAGCTGGGTACGATTTTGGGCACCAAACTGCTTCACCTTAATGGGTTTGTCATCAGATGTTTTTTGACGTTTCGTTCATCTTTTTAACTGGATTTACTAGACCAGTACAGGGTCATGGGATGCAAGACTGGGTCCCACCAGCACTGGTCATAAGGTAGGAACCTAGCCTAGATGGGGCACCAGTTCATTACAAGCCATACTCCGTGACACCTGGCCAGTTTAAAGATACACATCTGTGAGAGGAAGACTGGAGTGGCTGGAGAAGAATCCACACAGACACAGCGAGAACGGGCCTACTGCATACACACAGTGCCTGGGCCACAATTCAGGTCCTCACCACTACACCACTGTGCGTCTCTACCCAATCCTTGGCCATTTTAGAATTAACACTAGAATTACCAGAGCCCATGAAAAAACTTGTAGATCCGCCCCACCTTAAATCCGTTCACACCTCTCCCTCAGTATCTTTTGTCCTGTAAATGTGCCGATTAAGACAAGCAGCAAGCAGCCTGCTATTCCATCCCCCACCACTGCAGACTGTGCACAAAGTTCTCCCAGCTCATGCCTTGATTGATTATCTGGGAGTGAAGTGCTGGAGTTTTAGAGTGGAAATAATAGATCGCTATTTGGAACACATGCATTTCATGTGTGTTCCGTTTCTACAATAATCTGTGTAAACACATTGTTAAAACAGAAACATTTTTCATATTTTAGTAGTAAATGACAAAATGTTGGCATAAACTATATAATGTGTGAAGCCTGAAATCCAAAGATCAATTAAACACTTTCACAAAAGGTTCAAGGATGATACAACAGCTTCCATGGTGTAGCGGTAAGATTCGCTGACTTGTAATCAAGAGTCCCCGGTTCGATCCTGTCTGCCTCCTGTATTTGCTGTTTTCAGTAGTGAGCTGCTCTTATTGTTAATATTATACAGTACACACATACATTTGGTTTGCGTCTGTAACAGACAGTGTACATTTATAGGACTTGTGAAAGTTACCGTTTTTTTTTTCACTTTTATTCTCTCAGTCACGATCGCAATACAAACTACCGCCCCCCACTCAGAGATCTGATGCTGTTAGTTTTTATTTGAAACTGGGAGTAACTGTAGATGTGAGTGGTGTTTGGAGGCAATGGAACTGGACATTCTCTGATCTGGAGGGATAAAAGCTGACACACAAACGCCGGTGAATCTACCTTCTTCGTATCTCACTGTCACTTGATTTTTTTTTTTATTCAGTTTTATTGAGTGTTCCTGCTCACGCTGAATTAGTATGCACCTTATGGTCTATGATGTCAAAAAAAAACAGAGACATAGGTATATATGATAATGGGGATTATTCATTTTATAACCTGTGTAGTACATTTCGGAAAACATTGTGGCATGGATACAACATTATTCATATTCATTAGCATAACACCGCATGTTGGGAAGCATAGTACAGAGAGGTCAGTTCAGCGCTATATGCAGTCATCACATTCAAATGTTAACAGTTGAAACACACGCAAGTTAACGATTTATCTGTAAATGTAACATACAATGTTTGATGCATTTCATCATGAAAGTGATACAGTATCAAGTATAAATCTAAGAATTTTAAATGTGCAGACCGCTGGAATATTATAAATTTAATGTGTTCTGTGTGATGATGATGCTTGCCGCTGCTTTTAGGTCAGGAGAAAGCCCCAGAAGCGCATAGCAATTTAACAACTGGGTCGATTTTAAGATGACGTTTATAACGGTCTGCTTTAATGATAAAGTAAACTACGAGGTTAAAGTGGACATTTCGAGATTAAAGCCGAAATTTGCACTTTAATCACAAAATAGACATTTTCCTTATTTTTTTTTCTCTGTGGCTCAAATGTGCCGCCGTACATTCTGATGGTATTGTACAAAAAATTTTAAAAACAGCACAGAAGGAGGTATGTGAGACTTTTAAAATGTATTGTGTCATTACTTGCGACGCTTGAATATCAAAGTAACATGAATGCATCTATATGTTGGCATTTTGCTTCACCACATCGAACCATTCATCAAACGCACAACGATCCTGGAGGATCTTAAAAGCGGCTGGAGTAGCAAGAAATTCAGAGTTTGAATGTGAAGAGTTATGACGATATTGCAGAAGAAAATGATTGACATGACTGTATTTGAATAACTGTACTGTATATTGTTGTACATGAATAAATATAAGACATCCCCTGAAAATAATCCCTAGTGCATCTTTAGGAGAAAAAATTAATCTAAGACCTGGTCTTATTTTTGGGGAAAAACAGTATATTCCTATCTCCTTCACCTTATCTGTCAGAGAAGTTCTGTGTTCTGAGAAAGAGTTTCCACTGTTACAGTCTACAATGTTTCAGTCCATCCCACTCAATGGTGAACACTGCACCTCACCTTGTGGTCTGAACCACGATGGTGGTCACGTGCAGCTTCTTTGAACTAAGCCTCAGATAGATTTGTTGATAGCTATCACGACAGTCGTACTGTCAGAGTGTTCTCTGTCTGGCCTCCTACCCTGAGTGTGAGGTCCTCAGATCCCAACTGCATACCTCTAAGGACCATGGAGATGCATGAAGCCCAGCACACAGTCCAAGGAGAGACCTAAAAGCTAAATGATTCATTCAATGTTATTTAACATTATGACCTCATCTGAGTGAGTGTGCTCTGTGGTAGCCTGGCATTCTGCCCAGGGTTGGTTTCAGCCTTGTGCCCAGTGCTGTATTATTTATATAGTTATAATTATAGTTATTATTCATATAGGAGTAAAGATTTTAGTGGGAACATAAGGTGATGCGCCTCATGTGTGGGTAGGCCATTCTCTGTGTGCTCTGGTTTTCTTCTCAAAGTCTTGCGGGTGGATTGGCGTCTCCAGACTCGGCCAGCACTAGTGAGCGTCAGTTTGTGCATCGGTGAGCCCTGATGTCAGGTTCAGGGTGGGTTCTGATGTTGCAGGTATGGCTGTAAGACAGCTTCTCAGGGATTATTGTGAGTGGGACATTTGACCAGGAGATAATCTATGAGACAAGAATCATGGTGAAAGGGCAGGAGATGTCAAAACCAGAAAAATCGAAAGGTGTTCATGCAAACAAACACATGGGGCAAAACTGGGAATGAGTGTCAGGACTTCAAAACCGTAACACTGCCTAGTGATTGGTGTATGTGAAACAAAAACTACCTGATTAACTAATTAATCTTTCAGAGTTTATCCAACCAAGGGATAATATATCACAGAACTGCCATCATATTTATACCGTGACTTCTGCTTACATCATGAATGCAACAATCACGATCATGAGACACATCTTCCATGTCACAAAAGCAAAGGAAAAAGTGAAGCAAAATTTTAAAAAATACTTCTTTGTTAAAACAAATAAAAAAAACAGCTAGAAATGCCTAAATATCACTTCTCCATAATAAAAAGAAAACTATAAAACAATACAAACCAGTCTGTAACAACATGTCATTACTACAAAATCTGGAACTGCTCAATATAGACAGATGATTACATAAGGCCTACGGACAATGGAGCCTTGAATAAATGTTAAAAATAAACTGTAGTGGGGGATTTAAGAGTTTGATTAGGACCCTGCTGGTCTGAGCCCACCTGGTTACTCGGCGGCTCAGGGCTGTGTGTGGCGTCGTGTGCCCACATCAGTTCTTTCTCAGCCCTGCATTTCCTTCACAGGTTCATGAGGCCAAGCGCCAGTGCTGTGTTTGTCACAGCAGGTTCATTTTCACTTAGAAGCCATGGTGTGCTTTTTTTGATAATGTTGTGTCAATTTGGAGTGGATCCTTGATTTAAGAACTACTACAAGGCAGAAAAAAGTAAGAGAAAATGGAATAGAAGCAGGGTAAGCAAAGGAGGAAAAGAGCAGGGGGCGCGTAAAGAGACAAGAGGCTATTGACTCTGGACTGCAGGTGATGAGGCCTTTTCTCAGCAGTGAATGCAGAAATAAACTGGAGGTTGGTTGGCCATTAAAGTTAAACTGCAGGAGGAGTTAGTAAGGCTATGAAGGGCCAGGGTCACTGAATGTTGGCCCTTTTCAGACAAGGGGTCCTCTTAGAGGAGCTGAAGTTGCAGCCTGTGGATTTGTTTGCTTGTCTGATCAGGACGTGTGGTCCCACAAATAAGGCTTTACGCCATAAAACAATCACCGTCACTCTAACCCTTGACATCTCAGCTTGCTGACTAGTCCTTCAGTTGCACAAATGTCATCTCTCTTTCCTGGGGTGTCACTCTCCATGAAAAGCACTATAGAAAAGAATGATTTACAGAGCTGCTGGAAGCTAAAGGCTATCTTAGCAACCTGAGCAGTTTTTAAGTTCTATGAAGAATTCCACACAGGGACGGGCAATCCAGCTGGAGCTGAACTGAAAACCCTTACCCAACCGGAACGGCCATGGCTTGAAAGGACAGGGGGAGACAGCTTGCACAGGGCAATGTCACCACAGGTTTGCACAGGGGATGTTGGGAATTAGAGTTTGCCGGCTCAGCCCTTTTGGGTTCTGTGGGCATCGACAGGGGGCACTGGTGGGACTATCAAGCCATGCTGTGTCGAGCTCCAACTGCATTTGGAAGTGCTTCTGAGCCACAGTTTCAGGACACCGGAAGTGCTTCCTGGTGTCACATAAAAGGAGCAGCCCCACTTTGATCGAGGAGCCAGAGTCAGGAGGAGGAGGCGGACAAAGCTTGTGATAGGAGCGGAGAAGATCGAGATACATAGATGAAGAGATGACAGAGTTGCAGAGTACGGTTTGCAGTGAAAGAGAGTTTATTGTTGTGGTGTGGGAAACACTTACTATGTAGGGTTTCACACCAAATAAAGCTCTTGTGAAGAGTGAATGTGTATCTGAACCCGTGTGTTGGGAGTTTGGGGAGCTGCAGAGCCCCACAGTTCATTGGTCTACATATTTTAATTGTGACAAAATAAGCATGATATAAATGCTTATTTTGTTTAACCCCTTAACCGCCCTCGTAGCGTTATTGCTGACGCCTTACTGCCGGAATAATCTGGCACATTTGCCTATGGTTATGTGAATGCCTGGCGTGTAGTATAACTGACAGTTTGGCGTGGGTATTATTACTACATTGTATTTCGACAACTCTGCGGTTGTATTGGCCGCTCACGTGATGTGATTCAAAAGTGAAATCTGTGAATATGGCGAAACGTAAACTGACTTCAAGTGAGGTTTTGCAGGCGATTTTGGACAATAATTCTGATCATGATTGTAGCAGTTCTGAAGAAGATTTTAGCGACAATGATGATCAGCAACGTGCGCTGCATGATACTGTGAATGACGACGCATCGGATGATGGCGATGAGTGGGTGTATCCCCAGCATCTCAACTGGACTGCTGCCAGTTATCTGAGCCAGATAAGAAAGATCCAAACCGTGACCGCTTGTTCAAGCTACGTCCTTTGATTGACCATTTATTTGAAACATTTCAGCAGGTAAATACTGCTTGAATAAATGTAAAGTAAAAAAACGAAAATTGTTCAGATTTCTCCTGGCATGGGGAATATTTAGGGAGTTGGTGGTTAAAGGGTTAAAATGCTTATTTTAACAAGTCAGAAAATGTACACAAATTGTAATATTCAGGTGTGACTTAGTTAACTGATGTGAAATTGCAGAGTTTTCTGTTCTGTATTTGTTTCATCAAAAAGACAGCCATCAAATTTTGTTTTTTTCAAATATTTTGCTACTGTGGACCACACTGGTGTTTGTACAGACAGGTATAAGCACCACATGCACAGCTGTTTTGATCGCTCGGACTGACTACTGATGATCTGTTTGTCAACAGGCGCAACTATCAGGCGTGTAAAAGAGGAAAATACTAAATACAAAATATTCAAGTTGAAATACTGCCTCTCAAGCTAAATCTGAAACAGTCAGCTACTCTGTAATTGAAATTTTACCGAGTTTGAAGAATCGACAACGTGTAAGTTAAAGTTACTTTGGGCAGGACGGATTGTAGTATTCATTGATCCATTCTCTTACCATTAAGCAATGGGTGCAGGCAACCCCTGGGCAGAGCTTTGGCCCATCTCAGGGTGAACACACACATACACGCCCACATTATGGGATGACTTAGCACTGTCAATTCACATGTCTGTGGGAGGAAACTGGAGCAAACCTACAGGGACTCACATACAAACTCCACACAGGGAACACCTGGGGTGTGATCCCCAGACTCCTTACTATGAGACAGTAGCTCTCCCTTTGTTTCAGCAAGCTCCGAAACTCCTGATTAACACATTTACATCAACTGTGGCCTTAAAGTTCAGGAAAAAATACTCTTTATTTGAGATTTATTTTAGTAACATAGTGTATCCAAAAGGTGGTAGAAGGAGCCCTGGCAACTCTGCAGATTCCTCCAGATGTCAGTAATACCTCAAGTTCACATTTGTTGCAGTTTTGTTTTCTGTATTCTCTCATTGTTTGAAAGTGAAGACAGCACTCAAGAAGATTGCCAAATTTACATATGGTGATTAGATCATGAATATTCAAAAAAGGTACTTTTTAAGCCATATATGGTTACTGGTGGGAGGTTGCAGCAAGCAGATAAAGGCACATGCACAAGATGATTTAAGAATTATAAAAAAATTTGTCATTGGACCTGGTGCACATACAGTTTTATAAGTACAAATTTTTTGTGCGTATGCCATTTTTGCATTTCTACTATAAGCAAAATTTTAGTATGGAATCTAAGTATGGTTTTTATACCTGTGGCCATTGGTCTGTGTTAATCCATACTTAACCTTTAATTCAAAAATCATCTCCTGCATTGTGATGTTTCATTGCAGGACAGAAAGTCTTCAAAATCTTAAACCTTGGTAGACCTGAGAAGATGAACGTGCCTGATGTGGCCGCATAGCCTGCTAATGATAGCTCTGATGGGTATAGCAGAATTTGAGTGGAGATTGGGGGTTGAGAAGGAATGGCGACAGACTGTAGACAAGGAGAGTTGCAACAGAGACTGATTCATCTGGGGTGACCCTGTGATAAGAGGTCCATGGTGAAGTGCAGTGTCACACACGTGCGTTTAGGAGACAGCTAAAGGGCTTGGGGAATGTAATACTACACCAGACCAGGGGGTGGTAGAGTGTGCTGACTGTCTCTCTCAGTTTCTTGCAGACCATTCCCGGGAAATCTCACCAGGCTCCGGGACCTCTGATGATGTCACTTCCAGTTCTGGACTAGATGACATCATTTCCTTCCCCAGCCCTTAAAACCGCCATCTTACCTCCAAATATTCAGTTCTGTTTTGGACTCAGTCTTGTGAACATCTCTGATCAAATATTACTAAACTTTTGCAGCTGGGAAATATGCGGGTGGCTGCCCCAAACCTTTATGATGTCTGAAGTCTTATTTATATCATAGCAGTTTCCCAATAAATAATCGGGACCCGGAGAGTGCAGGCTCCGATCGAGTGTGGGTGGCACGTCACACCAGGGCTGAATGGGGTGCTTGGCTGATTGCGCACTCACATGTCAAAGCGAGTGGATCAGTCAGGTGACAGCGTATCACACCTGTGGCCAATCAGGTTTATATAAAAGGAGCCTGCACAGCAGAAAGGGGAAGAACAAAGAACATGAACAGTGTAAGAAGAATGACCCTTAGACATTGCGAAGGTTTGGGGCAGCCACCCATATAATTGTTCCCGGCTGCAAAATAGTTGCAAAAACACTGACACGCTCACACAATCGAGTCCAAAACAGAACTGCCTTATTATCCACAAGATGGCAGCTTTAAAGGCCAGTAGGGGAAGTGATGTCATCCATACCGGAACTGGAAGTGACGTTATTGGCTGCCCCAGAGCCGGGCAGGATTTCCCTAAAATGGTCTGCAAAAGATTGAGAGGGAGAATTAGTGCACTTCGCCACCCCCTGGTCCGGAATGGAATTACATGTACTCAAGCCCTTTAGTTGTCTCCTAAACACACGTGTGTGACAACAGATAAAGGACAGAGAAAAAAAAGGGAAAACAAAGGAATCCCAAATTGGAGTTGGCAATAGAATACTTGGATCAAAAAAAGAAAACAAAGAAATAATGCATATAGTAAATGATGTTAATTTTAAACTCATGATTTCACACTACATATTATAATCTACTAGCTGTGTAAGCCCGTGCTGTAAAAAGCCAGGGTCCTAGAAACTATTGAAATTGTCAGAAAAAAACTGAAATGTATTGATGTCAGGTAATTGAAAGTAACTACTCCGGGCATCTCTCTCACAGAAGGATTCGTTTTGCCGATGTGCTCCCATCGCTCGTGCATTAGCCGCGGGAGGAAAAGTAAAAGGGATACTGTTTTGCTGATGTTAGTGGCTAAGTGACTTTGTCTTTCTTCTGAGGTTTCGTTTTGCTGATGTGCTCACCTCACTTGTGTTATTAGCGGCTAAGTGAGTTTTCTGTTTCCTCAGAGGCAGAGCCCTTACCCTGACTCCACCTCTCACTTCCGGGCCAGACTGACACACACACTTCCACGCGTAGACGTTTATATATAAAATTACAAAAAAGGAATTAAAATGTGACCATGTTAAAGAATTGGGCTTTTAGAAACATCTAAAAAATGTACCACATTTTAACCCAGGCTATCACTATTGGTAAAGCATTCCAGATTTTTGGTGCAAAAGAGCCTAAGGCCGCCTCACCAGTTATTGTATGCTTAGCTCTTGGACAAATAAACAATCCAGATTACCTAAGATTATCATTAGGAGTGTTAGGGGGCAAACTCTCCAAACTATGAGGAGCAACATTATTCAGAGCCATTCATAAAACTGAGAACATTAAAATCACTTCTAAAGAGCACGGGCAGCCAGTGCTGCGACACTAAGACTGGTGTAACATAGTTACAATCTCTTTTCACATAGATGACACTGCAGGAGAGTCTTGATCCAATGTGAAAGTACCGAAGGTCAGCATTGCAGGTGTAAAGTTCAGGGACTGATTTGTTGTTGTCTAGTTGGAGAATTGGCTTCCTGGCTTGTTTTCCCCAGTTGGCCGTCGACACAAAAAGGAAGCAGGTGTGTCCACACTAATTAATACATGGTTTGATATCCCAGGGTGCACTTCATTGCATGTGAATATGCCAAGGAGAGCGATTAACTGGATTTACGGCTAGTAAGGCCTCGGTGTGTGCGGCTTTAGACCAGTGGGCAGCTTACTTTTAATATGATACATGTAGATTTTCCATTCCAGTGAAGCCTTTCATTTTCAGGACAACTGGAGACAGAAGGTGGCAGATCCACACAAATCCCCCAGTTCAGTGCCACAAATGCAGGGTACCCCAGCATGGTGATGCATTGACAGCCTCAAGGTACTTGAAGCTAATTTGGTTTGCTGCTCATCTGACTGTTTGGTATTCTCCTAGTGTTCATTTGTGGGTCACTCGAGAGTCCTCCATAATGCCAGGACAGGAGATTACTCTGCACTCACTGAAGAATCCGAACTGACTCCTTGATAGACTGAGTGATTGTGAAGTGCCAGGATGTCCAGGACAATGGAAACTCACTGGCACCCATAAAGTTGGGGGGAGACTGACAGATGGACATGAAGTGCTTGAGAAAGAATTCAGACCCCTTCACTTCCAGCTCACTTTATTGTGTCGTAATTGAGTCTGAATACATCTATGAATGAGAGATTGCAGTTGTTAGGTTTTCAAATATATTAAAAACTTTCTGAACATGTTTTCAATTAACATTTTGGTTTATTGTGTGTAGATGCTGCAGATGTTTCTATCAGACGGTTGTGGCGAGCGCCCTCTTCTACGCGGTGGTGTGCTGGGGAGGCAGCATAAAGAAGAGAGACGCCTCATGCCGGGACAAACTGGAGAGGAAGGCAGGCTCTATTGTAGGTACGGAGCTGGACAGTTTGACATCCGTGGCAGAGCGATGGGTGCTGAGTAGGCTCCTGTCAATAATGGAGAATCCACTGCATCCACTAAACAGTATCATCTCCAGACAGAGGAGCAGCTTCAGCGACAGACTGCTGTCACTGTCCTGCTCCACTGACAGACTGAGGAGATCGTTCCTCCCCCAAACTATGTGACTCTTCAATTCCACCCGAGGGGGTAAACGTTAACATTATTCAAAGACATTGTCTGTCTGTTATACCCGCATTGTTATTACTCTTTAATTTAATATTGTCTTTATCAGTATGCTGCTGCTGGAGTATGTGAATTTCCCCTTGGGATTAATAAAGTATCTATCTATCTATCTAGATTGATGGGAAAAATGGCACATTTCTCCATTTATAATTAAATCTACAATAGAATATGCAGAAAGTGAAAGAGTGTACATACTTTCTGAATCCACTGAATCCTCTGTACTAGGAACTGGTCATCTTAAAGTCCACCGTTGCCATAAGGGGCTCAATATTGTAGATTATGTAAAAAATCAACTGGGTACAGAGAGCAATGAAAAGCACAAAAGTCACATGACTTGAAACGGTAAGAAACAGAAGGACTGGCACTGGAGCGTCTGTGACACCTCAGCAGTGGAGATGCTGCTTTTGGTGCATCAAGGTGTGAGGCCCTTGAAAAGTCTCTTAAATAGCAATTTAAAGTAATAAAAGAAAAATGTGATCTATGGCAGCTATTGTCATCAATATGAAGAGAAAGCGGATGTTGTTTGCTTGCTGTGATAGGCAGCGCACAACAGCTGTAAGTCAAGCACCTCGGGTATGAAGCCTCTCATCAGACACGGCTGTCAAAACGCAAACTCAACAAACACCGAAGTGACAAGTTGTGTGCATCTCATTTGTCAGAAGACCGCCTCATGTGACATGGTCTCTGGTAAGGATTTGATCAAATATACGTTGCATTTGATTGAGACTTGAAGGCGTCCTGAGGACATGTAGAACTCGACTTAATGCTTTGTTGGGCAAGAAACGTTTATAATATGAAATCCATCTAATGCTGACCACCACTTTGCGTGTCCTCGTAAGGGCAGCCATGACACTATTGCTCAGTCCAGAATGTTCAAAGGACATAGCAAAGAGCCCCACATTAAGGGAGTTCCTAGTGCAATACTTTTTGGAAGTGAGAGTGGGGCTGCAAATCCACCTGTGAAACTGTTTCATGAGTCGATACTTGTCTGCTTTGCTCATCACTATGCCTAACAGATAATAAATTCTTGTACATTCAAATATTACTGTCGCGATTTGAGGAGAATGGTTTCTGTTCTTATTTTGTACTTTATTTGATAAATATTGATTATTTTTTAATTTTTGTTACTATCATACTGCCATTTTTTCATGGGTGTCACCATTTTGTGTTTCAGAAGGCTTCTACTAGTTAGCAGTGACTTCAGTTGCAATCCCATGATGACCAGAAGTTGCAACCAGGGATGTCGTCACTGCGGCAGTATCAAGGTGAGTGCCATGAATCCCTAGAGTCCACTTTTGTGGATATTTTATTGAAATCTGTAGTTAATTGAATTCTTTTGGAGATGATTTCAAGGTTGTCAGATTGGTTGGACTGATGCTTCACTCCACGTTTATGACCCTCCTTATTTCCTGCTCCATTTACTCCCTTGTCTTCTCGAAAAAAACTTAAATGATAATTGATACATTGAAAACACGTTCTAATCATCTTCATGAAAAAATCACTAACAAACATTGTATAATGCTTCTTGACATCTTTTCAAATCATGCATTCATCAGATCTTTTTGTAGTACCTAATCTTGAAACTGTTCATCCATTGTCAACGTTCATCTGTGAATGAAAGTAATGCAAGCTGTTATTGAGTATCACTATTTTTATTACTTAAAATCAATTGTCTGCTTGCCCCCTTATCTTGCATATTCCTTTCTATTACAGACCCTGCAAGGCGCTGTACTCCGATCATCTGTGGCACAAGCCAACATTTTCCGTTGATGCAGGCTTTTTGTTGCTAAGCAACCAAGCCAAACAAACAGATTCAGATTAGGATCAGTGCTATGAGCTGGCCAGACCACCGCAGGAAATGATACCTAAGGTAAGAAATAAAGATGTTAAGAGTGGATGGGCGGGATTTTTTCTACAAATATATTTTTCTTTGTTTCTCCATGTTTTTCTTCTTTGTTCAGTCAAAGTGAGTCATTATTGGAAAAAAGCCAAGGAAAAATGTGTCTGAAAGTGTGGCTTACCCTTAAATGGTTGGATTGGGATGAACAAAGCCCTAGGTGAGAGTCCAGCTGAGGATTCACACAGATTTGTTATAATATGAATTCATCTCTCATTCACCAACTTTCCTATTCTGCATTTTGCTGCATAGATTGATACTGCGTTTAGTGGCATCAACCACAAAGCAGGAACTGACCTTGGACAGGATGTTCTTAATCCTTCAATGGATGCTCTCATGGCCAATTCAAAGCTGCCGATTGGCCTGATCCACGTGTCTTGGGCTGTATGAACAGGAATCAAGGGAGAAAACTGAATTGGGGTCTTTACAGTTGAGAAACAGGAGAGCAACCACTGTGCGGCACACAAATACGCTGCTGTGGGGCAAGTGGTGCTAACTTTATGCAGATTGGAGTTTTGTGACACCTTCTGACATCAATAATTGGGCCTACTATAAGAAAAAAATACATTTAAATGAAGCAAAAAAGAGCCAGCTGTTAGCTACAGCTGTTAATCCAGGGATGCTGTCTGTGATTTGTCAACAGCAAAACTCCAGAGAGAGTCTTCTGATCAGAAGGCTTTGATACATAGAGGCCTCACTAGCACCGGGTCATGTCTCTATATTGTTTTCTCTCATCTTTGAACCCTCAGTCAGAGCTGAGCTGTTGCTTTAATGTACAGAACTTCACACAGTTTGCACCTTTGAGCCTTTAAGGTGACACAGTGAATGTGATCAAGCATCAAGGTGGCTGTCACTAGTTTAGGGGGGCTCATTCAGCCTCTCATATACACAGCTCAAACGAAACCCACCTTTGAGTTTTTTGTTGTTAAATCCGGTGCCAGTTGTTTGTGTATTCACCAGCTGGCAGAGACTGGAGTCGCTCTGGTGGCATGTGTGGCGTCATATATTATGTTGCTTCTGGCATGAAGACACAATCCATCTGTGCATCCTAGTGTGGGAGTGGGGCCTACCCCGATAGCACAGAGAGCAAGGAACGAATCATCCCTGGCCTGGTGCCAGCCTATTAGTGGGTACACATACATACCACAGTAGAGTTACCAATTCACCTAGCGGGCATGTCTTTGAGATGTTGGTAGGGGAACAAGATTTCAAGGCAGAGCTCTGGAGCTGTGGGGCAGCAGCACAGACAACTCCATCTTTATGCAACTTGACAAACTGAATCATAAGAATCACCGCATTGCACATATTACTGTCGTCTCAGAATTAACAAATACTTTCCCTGCAATTTCCTTCAGGTTTAATTAAGTTTCTGCCTGCCTGTCTACCTTAAAAAAATGAGACGACACAAAATGCTTTCTAAAACCTCCAAGAACTCATTTGACCTCAGCAGGATGTCAAAGTGAAGTGTGGCTGAGAAGCACTGGGGACGAGTGACCAGACATTCCTAGCACTTTGTATGAAACTGAGCAGGGTTGGCCATAGCAAAGCATTGTGGGTCAGGTGGTAGAGCTGAAATTCAGCAGAAGGGAAATTGCATTTTGACGCCCCTCAGACAAATCAAGGGCAGAGTGAAAAAGAAGAAGAGAGACAAAGTAAAAAGAGTAGCAGTGGGGTGTTGGAGGTAATGAGAAGGCTGTCCTCACAAGGAGGAGGAAAGAGAAGCAGAGAAGCTCATTGAGGGCCACATCCTGTATGGAGATAATGGCAGAAGGCAAACAAATGTCCCAGTAGAGAGGACACAACTCCAAAATTGCTTCATGGACAAAAGACATACATTTTTTGCTTTTGGCTGCCTCAAAGAATTGCTGGGATGATGTTTGCAATAGGTTTGTGGTGAAATGTCCCAAAAAGATTCTTCATTTTCAACTCTCAGCCTGTGTTTAGCTGCATTTGGATCAGGGGTTTCGAGACCGACATGTTGGTGCACAGCAACTGCAGTGTCGTGAGTGAATAGACCCTTATGTCATGAACTCATACTGTATGTGAAGAACCAGGAACCAGCCCTGAATGAGCTGCCACCACTCTCCCTCATGCTGGGCCAATCTAGACACCCCAGGACATGGCAGACTCCCACAGCTGCCAGTCAACAGGGGTTCAAATGGGAAAAGTAGCTGCTGCACCACCATGCCATCAGTAACCACCATTGAAGCAAGTTGTGTTTTCTACGAGCATGCCGAGTGTTTACTACATGTGGCGTAGTTACACAGTTTGTTTAGATCAAGCCTTCCAGGTTGGCTGTATGGTTCAGCCCCATTGTTAGTCCCTTGGATGCTCACCCTCTCACCCTGTCCATCTGCCATCACACTTCTCCTGTCTGTCCCACAGCAAAGTCATTCCTGCCGCCTACCAGATGCACCTGCCGCCACACGCTTCTTGGCACGCCTGTGCCCAAATGAGGGACACAAAAGAAGCCTGAACAACTGTCAGTCAGCCATGCCAGTGATAGTCAGCAGACACTGGCAATTAATGGCACCAGTAAGCTTTTTTAGAAGGTCCACTGAACTTGTTGTTTTCCAGCCATTAACTTCCACAATCTGTCTCCCACCTTGCGACTAAAACAGCAGATGCAGAACGCACGCTGTCAAAAATGGCAAGTGCAGCATGTGAAGAAAAAAAAAAAGCGACTCGGCACCTGCCTCCAAAAGGCCTTTTCTTTATTTATTTTTTTTCTCGTCTCCCCCTTTAAATCGTTATAAGGACAGCTTTAGTCACGAAGCAAAGCTGCATTTTCAGCCTGCATCTTATTAAAGCCCGATATTCTTTCAGTTTCGCTCCTTCTGCAGTGAGAAGAGTGGCCATAAGGACCGGCTGCTTCAACCCGAAAGGCTTCACCACACGCCACAAATCCACTACTCGACAAAATCAACGAAATGCCGGCCGCTGCCTAATTGAAATAACATTTCTGAATGTCACTCCAGAGCGAGTGTTATTAGAATTCAATGGATGGATTTGAGGTAATCCTGGCGCGTGGCTTCTGAAACGTTTCAAAGCATCTCAAAGGTTGGGCCTTGTAGCTTTTTTTTTTTGGCTTGGCAAGCTTTGCATGTCTGGTATCTGTGAAGGTTAAAGCTGTGCCACTGAGGAAGCGTGCTTTAGAGTGGTGCCATGACAGGTTTGTTTCTTCAAAAAAAACGGACAAGCCCTTCATTTACTTTAATTTTGCAGGAAAATCATATTTTAGTATTTTAGTTAGATATTTTGAAGAATTGCTCAAGGCTCAGTCCCTTTCATTTCCACACCCAACCCTGCGCCACTGAATCAGTAAGAAGTCCTTGGCCGGCCTGTCTGTGTGAGAATGTGGAACCGAGATGGGTGACTCCTTGTCATTTTTTCCAAGTGACAGTTGTGGTCTTGGGGACGAGTGTAGTGGAGGGTAGTAAGACTCAGAGAGAGCCTGCCTATCACTGCGTCACAAGTCAGAAGCTTTCTTGCTCCCTTTGGCTCAACTGGATATAACACATTAAAAATAGCTTGCCTTAATGCTAGAAGTATCAAAAATAAAACAATTGAGTTGGAGTTATATGTAGCGGAGCATTATTATGATATTATACCAATAATAGAAACCTGGCTGAATAATAATGATGGGGATGAGTATAACACAGAGGGGGATACACACTTTTTACGAAGAGTAGACAAAAGGAGGTGGGGTTGCTGTTTATGTCAGACAGAATTTAAATGCAAGTCCTCTTCAGTTGGACGATGAGCCCCATCTTAGTGAGAACATCTGGCTTCATCTGGAAAGCATTAGGGAGTGTAGTTATAGACCAGGCATGTCAAACTCACTACCATTGGTGGGCCGCTTCGACTGCCATACATGCGTCAGTGGGCCACACTGTAACAAATACTATTATACAAAGTTACTGTAGCTTTCTTTCCAATACTGAAAACTTTAAAAAAATGTAACACTTCAAGTTTAAAGTTTAAAGAAAAGCAATTTATGTCCATACAATCTCTGTACAACAGCGTACAATTAGAGTCTTAGCCTCTTAGCTAGATCGTTATATTATTATATTATATTTATTGCTTATATAGGAGTCTTACAGTGTGAGATGTATTTCTTTTGTCCCGACACTTGCCAACTCTTGTTAGTAACTAGTTCGTCAATATCGGGCTTGAAATCTTGTGCAGCTGCAACTTTTATGAGGGATGAAAGGTACTCGACAGTAAGTCTTGAGCGATGTGGGGTTTTGGTAGCTTTCATTAACAAAAACAATTGCTCACAAAGGTAAGTGCTTCCGAACATTGACAGTACTCTCGATGCCAACTTACAGATCTGCACATACAAGGGTGGCAGGTAAGCATACAAGCCTGACACACCAACTTCGTTGTATTTTGCCTTCAGAATAGAATCTGACTGCAATTTAATCAATTCCATTTGGATATTCTCGGGTGCATTCTCAGCGTTGTAAGAGTATGGTGACGTAAACAGCGCAAAGTCCTGTTCATGTGAACTGAAATCACAAAAACGCTCACTGAATTCATTGCTCAGTAACTCAAGTTGGAAAACAAATCCTCCAAAAATCAAATTTTACTTTACTAAGTTTACTTCAAAGTTCATCTTGTAAAATAAGCCAATATGCAAAATGCCCCCTGACCTACACTAATTTTACAAACTCAAAATCACAAAAATATGTTAATAAACAACTCACCAACTTCTCGCATCCACTTCAGATCTTCAGCTGTAGTCTGCACTAACTGTTCATTACAATACTAGCACAAAATTACATAAAACTAGAGCAAAAAAACGTGAAAATATGTGAGCTATTACTGCTCGTGATGGTCAGTTCTACCCAGTGGCCAGTCTCAGCAGGCCAGCCAGTAGTGTAGCCTGCCAGGCTGCTGCAGCCTAGCACTTGGGTCAAGGCTCAGGGGGGTCTGGGGGGAGAGTTGGCAATGACATGCCTTGGGTATCAAGGAGCTGATGCCGCAGCTGCAACTATACTAGCAGATGACGTTTCCGGTACCGTAATGCCATGGGAAAATGTGCTTTTGTCAGAAGGCAGAAGTAAGAAAAGTCAATAAGTAACGCTGAAGATGCAGAATGATTCAATCACAAATGATAGTAATCATTTTGTACAAGTTTAGTGCTAGCCAAGATCTGTCATGCAGGCTGCACAGATTTCTGTTGCGGGCCGCATGTTTGACATGCCTGTTATAGACCACCCAAAGCAGACAAAGAGTTTAAAATTGTTAAGTTTAACTTTGGTAGGGCAGATTTTGAGCAGATGCTGCAAAGTCTAAGGAGGATACACTGAGATAAGCTTTTAAGTGTGAAGACACTTGAGAAGTAATGGAACACGTTTAAAAACATTTTACATGTAATGCAGAGCAGGTATATATCTAAAATTGGAATTAACAGGAAATTTTAAAAATGAAGCTGTAAAGGGAAAAACAGCTGTATAAGGTGTATAAGACTAATAACAAAAGTGAATCATAGGGTGTGTGAGAACATGAGGGCAACCATTAAAAAGGATATTAGGGAGGATAAAAGACAGTTGGAGAAGAATATAGCAGATAAGGCAAAAGATAAGCCAAAGAGATTCTTTCAGTATTTTAGCAGTAAAAGAACAATCAAGGAGGAGGTGAAGTGCCTCGAGAATAGTAAAGGGGAATTAAAAGATACAGACAGTGAAATAGCAGATTCTCTAAACTCACATTTTTCTGAGGTCTTCACAAGTGAGGAAGTGGATAACCTTCCAACATTAAATGGGACTACAGTACTAAGGAGGTACTGAGGGATTTGGAAATTGTACAGGGAGAAGTCATACTCAGATTAAATAGGCTGAAATCAAATAAATCACCAGGACCAGATAATATTTATCCTCATGTTCTTAAAGAGGCTAGCGAGTACATATATAAACCCTTGACGCATATTTTTAGGATGTCACTGTGCACTGGGGAGATTCCAAAGGACTGGAAAATGGCAAATATCATCCCATTATATAAAGAGGGTGACCAGGCAGATCCAGGCAACTATAGGCCAGTAAGTTTAACATGCATCACAGGAAAATTAATGGAAGGAATTATTAAGGAAAAGATTGAGCAACACCTGGCAAGTACAGGAGATTTATTGAATAGTCAGCTTGGTTTCAGAAAAGGGAGGTCGTGCTTTACTAACATGCTGGAATTCTCTGAGGAAGATATAATCAAAGTGGAGCATAAGATATTATTTATCTTGACTTTCAGAAAGCATTTGATAAGGTGCCACATGAGAGGTTGGGCATCAAACTAAAAGAAGTGGGAGTTCAGGGTGATGTTTTTAGATGGGTGCAAAATTGGTTCAGATAAAGGAAGCAGAGAGTGATGGTGTGAGGAACCCTACCAAGTACTGGCTGATGTTAACAGTGGTGTTCCACAATGGTCCTTGTTAGGGCTGCTGATATTTTTAATATATATAAATGATTTGGATAATAATTTAAGTGATAAGTTGGTTAAGTTTACAGAGGACACCAATATAAGTGGATTGGCAGATAATCTGGAATCCATTAAATCATTACAGAGGGATTTGGACAGCATATTGGCTTTGGCAGATTTGTGGCAGATGAAATGTATTGTCAGTAAATGTAAAGTATTACACATCCATCCATCCATCCATTTTCCAACCCGCTGAATCCGAACACATGGTCACGGGGGTCTGCTGGAGCCAATCCCAGCCAACACAGGGCACAAGGCAGGAACCAATCCCGGGCAGGGTGCCAACCCACCGCAGAGTATTACACATAGGAAGCAAAAATGATATGTTTGAAGACACAATGGGTGGTCTGAAAATTGAAAATACACCTTATGTGAGGGATTTAGAAGTCGTAGTGGACTTGACACTATCAATTTCCAGATAGTGTTCAGAAGCCATTAAGAAGGCTAACAGAATGTTAGGTTATAGAGTATGGTGTGTAGAGTACAAGTCCAAGGATGTTATGCTCAAATTTTATAGTGCATTGATGAGGCCTCATCTATAGTAGAGTCTATGTGCAGTTTTGGTGTCCAGGCTAGAAAATGTTCAGATAAGAGTAAGTCAGTCAGTCACTCTCCAACCTGCTATATCCTAAAACAGGGTCACGGGGGTCTGCTGGAGCCAATCCCAGCCAGCACAGGGCGCAAGGCAGGAACAAACCCCAGGCAGGGCGCCAGCTCACTGCAGGGTACACACACACACACACACCCACACACCAATTTAGGATCGCCAATGCACCTAACCTGCATGTCTTATGACTGTGGGAGGAAACCAGAGCACCCAGAGGAAACTCACGCAGACACGGGGAGAACATGCAAACTCCACGCAGGGGGGACCTGGGAAGTGAACCCAGGTCTCCTTACAGCGAGGCAGCAGCGTTACCACTGTGCCACCATGCCACCCCAGAGAAGACTGACTAGACTTATTCCAAGGCTACAGGGGATGAGCCTATCTAATCTAATCTAATCTAATCTCTCATTCGTGCAAGAAAACACATCCCAGTGCATCATGGAATGGAAAACTTCCAACATTGTGGTGCCCGTAATCAACTTTTTAATAAACTCTTCATACACAGGACTAAAAATAAAAATGTTAACTCTGGGTTAGAAAACCCCATAAAAGATTTATAACAGATTTTTTGGGCAAAAGGGAAACCAAGGAAAAATTAAGTACAAAACATCAATTAGCACAGCCCTAAGTGGTGTCATGTGACCAGTTTAGTCATGTTTTTGATGTCACAGGAAGTGATGCGGCAATCATAACACTTACTATCCCTTGGTGGAAACACTTACAATTCAGTACAGCTCTTAAGAGATGATTAGCTTTGACTTCCAGTAGGCCCTCCTGCTTGATTTTTTGACTCCTTTTTTGAGACTGACTGTCATTTTAGGTTTTGTGATTTGGTTTTGGTAACACCATCTTTTGATGTCTCTGTAACAAGCACTGCCTGTTCTCAACTACGATTTCTGACACTTTCATCTCCTAGTTCTGTTTTGCTCACAATGATCTCATGAGATCCTGCTTCCTGTAACAGTATCTTCAAAGGCTGCCAGGAAACTTTGCAGTGCAATTTTTATATTTCTAGTCATTCATTCCAGAAATGTTTGAACATCCATCCATCAGTGTATTGAACCTGGGTAGCTGGGAACTAGAGCTAAGCCCAGCAACATCAAACACAAGGCAGGAACCAGCCCAGACAGTTTTTTCAGTTGCAAAACAAATGACTATCCATTCATTGAAAACACTCAACCCAGTTAAAGGGTGATGGAAGTTGCTGGGATGCAATTATGGTAGACATGAGCACATGGCAGAAGTAAACAATAGAGAAAGGATCAGATTTAAGGTAAACAATGATCCATATATTCATTTACTGAGAAGACTTAAAGGATTGCTGGAATTGATTTTTGAGAGCTGAAGCCCATCATGACAGCATTGTGCATAAATCAGGAACCAGACACTGGGTAAAGGAGCACCCATCAATCCTTTCATTGAACCTGTTCAAACTAATAAATTTGCTCTTATTAAGCACATACACTATCTATGAATGCATCAAATAGCCTCAGTGCAGTGTTATGGATGAGGAGTCCCCAGACAGTCACAACAGCATCAGCCACAAGACAAGAGCCAACCCTGGACAGAGGAAAAGTCAGAGAACAGAAATAAACAGGAGACAAGAAACATTTACAGTTATGATTCACATGGAAAAGACACCCCAGTGACGTCTGCTCTCCTAAAATCAGATGAGTTCATTAGGAAAAGAGAATAATGGTGATGTAGAAAATAAAGGCAACAACAGCAATGATATGAAAACAGCAACTAGTGAGGGTCTTTAGGATGCAGAACAGTGAGTAGAGACCATAATAATCAAACCAGAATGTTGAGCAAAGTCCAGGAGAACAAAGTCAATCAGATGAACATCTGTATAATCAGGTGTTATCAGTGATATTGGACCTCAACAAACCTGTCCAATTGATGGTGGAGGTGACAAACACTCCATAATGTCCAGTTGCAAGGCATTCATACAGCAAGAAGCCAGGAGGCTCACATGAGTGCCATTTTAGTGTTTTTAATCTTGGGTGTCATTCAAATATTGGCTTATCTGTTTTCATGTATTCATTACATTTTTCAATAAACCCAGAGGAACCTCGGTGTTCAACCACAGCTTGTATGTTATAATGGAATTTTTCATCTGGTGGGGAATAAAAAGTTAGTTAGGCTGACAGTTATTTCATACAGGTGTGTCTGTAGTGCAGCTTTATGGAAGTTAACAAAATTTCCCAGAAACCTTAGTAGGGCATTTCAAATAACACTGAATGAGATCCATCTTTGTTTGCAGAGGTGGCCCACTATTATTTTGTCTCTTTAGAATTGTTTCTTTTCAAGTATGGCGATGGTAAATATACAGCTAGTGCAATGGTGAACAGGTAGGTACAAAGCAAAATATGAGGCTGGAATTTGGATGAGAGAAAAAGTCAGGAGCCAGAAAACCAAATCAAATGGATCCCCAGCTCATCTTTTATTCAGCTGACGACTACGTCCAAATACTTGTCATTAGAATCTGCTAGTGTTTATTTTCACAGCATCAACTAACAACAAGAGCACTCGGGTTGTGAGCAATTTGGTGATGATGATAGCACTGTGTGGTGCACAGAAATGATGGGATCATCAAGATACAGCAAAAAACATGTCAATATGAGCAAAGACAGAAATTCTGTAAATACTCGTTAATAGATTTCCCATGTGGTTCACCTTTGTGCACCCTGCCTGTCAATGCAGGACACCCTAACAAAATGCAGTCCTGCTCTGTACTGATTCCAGCAGCCTAAACAGTAAAGTTTGCCATGTATCACTGATTTCAAATACAGTTTCTTCCTTCTGCTTTGTTCATTGTTCTCCACAGGAGGTAGGCTTAGGCATTGCCATCTCATTGTGCCGTCTCCTGTGTCTCATATTTTTTTCTCAGGCTTACAGCAGTGTCTCTCTTGTCATGGAAATGCATTCTAAAAAAAGAAGACAGAGCCACGTTGTCCTTTTTGTTAATTAAGAGGATCACCTCATTCACCAAAATACTTTGGAAACAGGTCATATAGAGCATTTACATCTAGATTTGCTTATATTACTCTCAGTTTGTATAATATTGTATATAAATGCATTTTGAAGCATGAAAAAGTAATGATAAAAAAAATACAGAGCCAGACAGTCTTATTCTAGTTCAGTGCATGACCTGCACATCAGACCCACATTTGACTCTCTTTATTGGTCTCTGTTACATAGATGTGGCCTTAAGCACATTGCTATGGATAAGATATTAGTGGGAACAGCAGGAAGCGCAGAGACCTTTCCTAATATCTACATCAAAAACACTTTCTTTCCAAAGAACACAAAGGATTGCCATCAGGAGGAGCTCACTGATTGGTCTAAATTAGTCTTTGCCTGCCGGACCCCCTTTTAAAGACCTGCATAATCCTACGGCCAACAGCCTAATGGACATAGAAGGAAGGCTGGAGAGAACCAGCTGTGGGATGGAGCATAGACGTAAAAAGAAACCCATTAAGAATACAACCATGTGCGATCTGACTAGGCATCCCTGCAGCCGGTTTCCAAAATGGCAAACACAGAAAGGTCACAGTCTGTTCAATAAACCAGCCCACAAGGTGGCACAGCTTTTCTTCTTGGTTTCCACAGAGCAATTAATTTGACTTAAGGATCACTCCTTATGTTCAACAATAACTTGCCTTTGTGCTTTGCAGAAGACTGGGAAAACTGAGGATGCATATGGATATGCACATGTATTGTATATCATAGTGGAAATCTGTGACAGCATTGGCTAAGTCCTGGGAGCATGCAGGGACTGTTTATTTATGGATTTGACTACTAGCCAAGAGAATGCTGCAGACACAGTCTTTTTATGTTTTCATTTCTCTCCTTTCTTTCCATGGCCACTTTAGTGTTCCCCTGTGGGCACCCCTTTGAATTTAGTCCTCATAAAGTGTGCTGAGTGTCGCTCTGTTCAACAAACTATGTCACTGTTTGAGTGTATAATGCTAGAGAATTAAATAAGCACATGGCTTAGGTTTGCAGAAGTAAGATCAGCTCCAGGATGGCACAGGGCAGGACGAAGACTCCAGGGAAGAGAGAGGCACACTTGTCCTTAGGGGGACCTTACATCATATGTTCCAGATGCCTTTGAAGAACAATAACTTTAGAGCATTGGACAGAATCATGTAACATAAACCTAGAATGACAGATAGAAGGCTACCTGGAAGTGGAAGAGAACTCAGATGTACACAGGGAGAGTGGGGCCATTGTGGGAAACCTAGGGAGATGTGATCTTCTGAACGCTACTGGGCACATGGCCTCCATTGGGAATACATGGAATGGTGATGCTCCTTTAGGAGAGCAGGCCTTTTAAGAGCGACTCATGTCTCACCCGTGAAATGACACAATCATGCCACTAGTGGGAGTTCTAGCCTGATGGCAGTGGAGCAAGTGTAGAGCGGACCCCACGATGTGCTGTAATTAAATGTTGCCTAATTGCGTTGAATGTCAAGAGATGAGCTGAAGACGACAATCAGCCAATGGGAGAAAGAGAGAAAAAGCTGAAGATGGGAGAAAAGTGTTAAGGTAGCACCGAGAGAGTGTTATGACCAAGAGAGGAGTCGTTAAAACAGGCCAGAGTAACCATAAAACTGAGAGACAAAGAGAAAATGTCAAAACCAAATTATACCTAAGAACCATAATCAAAAACAGAAGGAAAAAGCCAGGAGCCATAAAGTCAAAACATGAAATAAAGAAAGTAGATGCTCAAAATGTTCATTCGAAGACCATCAAACTCAGATAATTACAGCTCTGTCAACCTCCAGGACTGCCGTCTCTGTCAACTACAGACAAGAAGTGGGAACCGTCACACAAAATGGCAATGACTACAAGTAAACAGTAAGGATGAACTGTAATATACATGTGAAAAAAACATTTAAATAGACACACAAGGATAAAAAGAATGAGCCAGGGAAAGAATCATGACAGTAAGAAACTATGCAGTGGGCAAGTGGACGAGCCGCCCCACCATGGACAGAGGAATCGGCTGACTTTGCTGGCTTTCTTTTCTTGTTTTTGTATTTATGTTGTGCCTTCCTCGAGTTAGTTTGTGGATAAAGGTGCCTTTTTAGTGACTCTTCTTGCTTCTGGGTGAAGAGGACCATCCTGAAGACCCTCTAATACCATATTATAAACTGCCTACTCCGACCCGGTCACGTAAAGCATTTTTAAGTGGTTTAATTGGCAATCTCCATTTAAAGTATAATGATCAATAAAGATTGTTCTTTGTCAAATGAAGACTTTAAATCACCCTGACACCTGGAAATCATGAGGAGGCAAAATTGCCAGGTAAGCAAAAAGGCTCTTTTCACATTGTCTTTTTTAAACATCAAGAAACATTTTGACATCTGATTGTATTCCTGTCACAGTTTTGTGTTACATTCACGTTTAGATCATCACCTGGAAGGATTCAAGCACCCAAATGAGGTCAACTTGTCACTCTGTAAAGCAGAGCAAAAAGCACTTCGGAAGACATTACACATTTCCTGCTTGGTGCTGTTTTTGTAAAATCACTAGGCCTTTCAAAGAATAATGTTTATATACTGTATTGTGGTATATGGCCGGCCATTCATCCTGGCCAGTACTCCCCAGGCCGCTAGATGGAGCCCTCCCGGCAGCATAGAGGTGCCCCGAATGCCAGCAGGGAATCATGGACAATAGAGTGTTTATTAACAGCCCTGCTGGATACCATGGGGGCTGCCAGAGGACGCTGCAGGGAGGATCAAGGACTATTTTCCCTACAGCCTGGAAGTACGTCCCAGTCACGTGGACAGAAGAAATGACGTACTTCCGGAGTTGAAGAAAAAGGAGTTTTCATCCGACCCGGAAGTGTTGCCAGTCACATGGACAGTGAGAACAGTGAGAACTATAAAAAGGACTGTGGGAGATCCCAGGCTTGAGCTGAGTCGGGAGGAAGGGTGACAACGCGTCTGGGAGTGGAGGATTGTTTATTGTATTGATTATTGTGTATATTTATGACTATAGTGGAGTGGAGGGTGCTTTGTGCACTTTATTATTGGAATAAAGTCAATTATTGGACTTTTATCTGGTGTCTGGTGTCTGATCTGAGGGTTCAAGGGAGCGATAGCGCCACCTATCTGTCACAGTGGGGTAGTCGGCAGGATACTCTGGCAATCGGTTTGGCAGATGACCTGAATACAAATTCTGTGGACAGAGAACCCCAAGAAGACAGCGTCAGGACACACAGAATAAATCACCTGAACCCATGTTGACCAAGTCTGTGATGGGGAAGAAGAAGACAAGGCAGAGCAATAGCGCCAGTGGAGGGTCCACGCTCATCAGGGCTGACGCTCAGGAGGAGCCACGGAGCGGCCACATGGGTCGGGAAAAGCCTCCGGAGGAAAACGACTACCACGAGGTATGTGCCGGCGACTCAATTGAAAACATCTTTAAAATAACTAATTTTGTACCATGCACATACCTCGGAGAAGGTCATCCGGAGGCTCTGCGGGAGGCAGGAATAACTCCCGAAGACGGTGGTGCGCTCCTGTTCGAGCCTATGAGCAAAACAGACTTCCACATGTTGGGTGCTGGTGAGGACCACGTGAACTACCCTGATGGTTTGTAGGAAGGAGAAGGTCCGCGTCTTGCTGCTTTCGACTTCGCCCTCAAGAAGATGGACTTAGGCTTTCCGAAGGGGAAGGGGGAGGCGAGCAAAGCACCGCTCAACCCACGAGAAGGTAAGGAGGGCCGGGAAATGGCAGGTTGGTCTGCAGAAAAATTAATACAGGCAGATCGCAGTCAGCCAAAGATGGCGACCCGGTCCTCAGCCAAAGAGAACTCCAAATCCCAGAAACCCTTGCGAAGCCCGTCAGAGCACGTGCCAGGAGCGGGCGTGCTCATTGGATCCTGGCTGGAAGGTAATGCAAATGATGGTTTGAGCCTGCCTCTGTCCGAATTAAATAACTTTATGGACGTGCGGGAACTTGAGAAGCTAATTGAGCCCGTACGGAGTTTCTTTCAGATGCTGACGGTGATTGAGAGCATAATAAAGGAACTGGGAGTGACGGCCGAAGCGCCTCTGAAAAGGGTGGAGGAATTTCTATGGCGGTTTGGTCAGGAGTCTCCCGTGTTAAATAATTTGGCGGTACAGGTGAGTATTACCGGTACCGTACATCATAAAGGGACGCAGTGTAAACCGGGCCCGTGATTGGTTAGTAGCGGGTGCCAATTCTCTGCAAGCCCTACAAGGGAGTCAAGTACATTGACCGATTGGGCGGCGGAAGAACCAATCAAGCCAGAGCAGCTGAATAGTGCTGTCTCCTGGAACAATGCGGGTCTGCAAACGCCGCCACCGGTCAGTTACAAATCAAAAGGGGTCCAAACAGTAAAGGGTCTCTCTTTGACAAATAGAGAGACGGAAGACTGTGGGAAAACCCCAGATTAAACAGGAGATCCCAAAAGTGAAACGGGGGTCTCCTGACAAAGTAGAAAAGGGAGCTGAGAGCTCAAGTGCGGCGGTGGAAACCTCCTCAGCAGATAAAGGGGCGGAGCCCAAATTTCCTAAATGCTTCCAGTCTCGCAGAGGGATACAAATGGGGGGATGGCGACTGTGTTACGAGTGCCACCGGCTGGGCCATGTATGACGAAGTTGTCCTCGGAGGACAGGGGATAAAAAGTCTTATTTATATAAAGTTCCCCCTAGGTTCTTCTGGGACTATTCAAGACATTGCCAAGGCCCGACCAATAACACCTCCTGGAGGAAGACGTCCCTCGCGGGGCTGGCTGCTTCGAATCATGATTCTTCACTGGCGGGGAGGTGGGTACTGTGGTATATGGCCGGCCATTCATCCCGGCCAATACTCCCAGGCTGCTAGATGGAGCCTTCCCTGCAAAATGAAGGTGCCCCGAATGCCAGCAGGGAATCATGGACAATGGAGTGTTTATTCACAGCCCTGCTGGATACCATGGGGGCTGCCAGAGGACGCTGCAGGGAGGATCAAGGACTATTTTCCCTACAGCCCAGAAGTATGTCCCAGTCACGTGGACAGATTAAATGATGAACTTCTGGGTTGAAGAAAAAGGAGTTTTCATCCAACCCGGAAGTGTTGCCAGTCACATGGACAGTGAGAAGAGAAACACTTCTGGGTCAAGAACTATAAAAAGGACTGTGGGAGATCCCAGGCTTGAGCTGAGTCGGGAGGAAGGGTGACAACGCGTCTGGAAGTGGAGGATTGTTTATTGTATTGATTATTGTGTATATTTATGAGTATAGTGGAGTGGAGGGTGCTTTGTGCACTTTATTATTGGAATAAAGTCAATTATTGGACTTTTATCTGGTGTCTGGCGTCTGATCTGAGGGTTCAAGGGAGGAATAGCACCCCCTATCTGTCACAATATATATATATATATATATATATGTATATAGTGACAAATAATGCCAAAAGACATGATAAAGGTTTGGAGCAGCCACCTGTATATTGTATTCTGGCTGCTAAAATTGCAATAATTGAACAGAAACGTTCACATGACTGAGTCTAAAACAGAACTGATCACAGACAGTCAAGATGGCGGCTTTAAGGGCCCATTCAGGAAGTGACATCATCTCTGGGGCCGGAGCCGGAAGTGATGTTGTCAGGGCCGGAAGTGACGTCATTCCTGGACCTAGAATCGGATGTGACATCATCTCTGTGCCCGGAACTAGATGTGATGTCATTGAGGGTGCCGGAACCTGATGGGATTTCCCAGAAATGGTCTGCAAGTAACTGAAAAGGACAGTTAGTACACCCTGCCCCCTCCTGGTCAGAGGTGGAATTACCATTACTCAAGCCCTTTACCTGCCTTCTACTCGCCTGTGTGTGACAATATATATTATATATATATATAATCAGTATCTTTTTGGACTCACTCACATAGTTACATCAGAGGAAGCAAAACAGAAAGCTTTGCTGATTTTCATTTCATCTCCATCATGTAAAAAGCTCAACTCCTTGTCATTGACATTTGGCTCTTCCACTATGACCACCTTAGAGTTAAAGCTTATAGTAGTCTGTTCTTTGAATCAAAAACCTACGCTACAGTTAAAAGTTCATCTGAATACCTTAATACCTTCCACCCTACATTTCTAGGTGAGATGCTGAAGTACTTTCATCACTTTACAATGAGATTGGTGTATTTTCCTTTTCAGATTTTTCCTGATCAAAGCATCAACACGTTACTACAGATTCAAATCGCTACTGCAATGCTGTTGTTATATTACCCCTCAGTTGGCTTATCTCCAACACCTAAAGCATTTACCTAGTCTGTTTTCATCATATATTCTAGAGGCATCAGAAGGCTGAGATGTTCTAATGCTGCTCTCTTGACTGTCCCAAAAACTCATCTCACAACACTTCAAAATTTTTACTCAGCTTTGTGGTACCTACACTCTGGAGCACTCTTTCTAGTCTGTTTATCAGGTTAAATCAGTCTCACCGTTCACATACAGATTCTTCGGTCCATCAATTTTTACTTGCTGTTCTTTCATCTAAGAGTTCCATGGTTCCTGCTATTTGTATAATTGTAATGTCACTACACCACAGTACAATATTAACTTGGTCTTTTAGCCTTGAAATCTCCACTCATGATTTATTTATTCTTTTCTGTTGCTTCTTACTGTTTTCTAGTTTTGTTGTGTAGCTGTACTTCATCTTTGTAGCTCCTCATATAATTTTATCTACCACTACTGTCATGTTCCCAGTTCTATGTGGTGTTTTTATCTGTGTAGCTCCAACTGACACTTGCTGTATGTATCAAACATCCTTCGATGTGTCTCCCTGAGATCAATTCATGTATCTGCACTGCGCTGATTTATTCAAATTATTGTACTGTTTGATTGTTCAGTTGTATTGTAATTTTATTACCTTATGATGACGCATGCTGTTAATGGGACCGCATGCTATTAAGATTAATTATGTGAGAATCATGGGAACATCCAGGTATTCTTGTTACGAGTTCATCACCCTCAATTATAGTTAAAACTTGTTACTATGCTTATTTTGCATGTTTATAATTCCTTTTCTTCCCTATTAGGGTTTTGAAACACTCTGAATTTTAAGCGTTGATTTTTTAGGATATTAAATATTTTTCACGTATTTTTTGATGGGTGCTGGCAGCTTTTGGGCTAGTCACCATGAATATCTGCTCAGACAGCACAGTGCGTGTTGTCAATCTCAGTCATGTCATGCCCAATGATTTCCAGATCATCCAACATTAGACCGTAAACAAAACTCTCTTCACTTTGTAGGAAAGTAACTTTTTCATAGTTTTATCAACAACGATTTTTGGGGTTATGATTTAGGTTTTTGATGAAAGATAGAATGGATATTTAGCTTCTAAATCAGGCTTATTTCTCAGTTACATTTCATCTTCTGGTCTCACTTCATATCAGAAACCGCCTTCTCACGTATAGGCAGAAAATAAACAGTTTAACTGAACTGCCAACTGAGCTGCGAACAGGACATTTTTGAAGATGAATTTTATAAATTCTGAATTCTCACTGTCAGAGAGTTGAACATGCAACACTTCACTCCATGGTTCTCTGCAACAATGTACTTCAAAATCAGTTCATTTGGGCAGCACAGCTCACTGAGTAAGCAGTAAGCAGCTTGGACAGAAATGCAAAGGTCAAAGGAAATGACCCTGTGGACACAAGCACAGCTCATAAAGCTGCAGTTTAGGGCTTCGCTGTCTACATTAATGACTCTGGTAATGAAAGGGAAGGCAGCTGAGACTATGTATTGAGCGACAGCTATGAGGTTAAGCAAGTGGCAGACATGCATGTTATCTCAGACATGGCATTAATTATCAGTCATCGATAAACTTAAACAGAGGCCAGGCCTGTGGCTGGCTCAGCAGCATCTAAATATACGAGCTGACTTCTGTCCGTCTGGCAGTTACACACTGAGGGGCGTATATAGCATTAACATTTGTAATGAAAATCTACTGGAATATGTTTTATAATGCATGTAGAAATAAAATGTATTGAATATGGACCAAAACCCTTAAGGAATATCTCCAGGACCATCTTGATCCCATGACCTCACTAAATTCAGGCTGTTTAGGGAGAAATAAAGGGATCCCTACCTGCTTCTAGAAACATGGACCTATTAAAGTGGCTACTTAGTGTACACACACACACACTGACACACTCACTGGACCAGAGCCAATGATGTCACTTCAGCCCCTGCAGCCGACTCTGCCTCTTTGAGTCACCATTTATGAAAAAACCTCAGATGTCAGATGAGAGACCAGCAGCCGGAAGGCACACCGGTGTTCTGACAACATGGAGATTACTTCTTCTCTAAAAGTGCTGTATCATTTTTTTCATTGCTTTTTCATTGTGAGGTATATACCTTGAACCCCAAACATTTTATTTGTTTCTTGTATTGCATGAACTTATAAGGTCCTTATGGTCAACATGCGCAGAACAAAGTGAAATTCTTAGTTGCATGTGCTAATGATCATACAACATGTCAGTCACACTTAGTGAGTATAAAAAAACGTATCTCGAAACCTGAAAAATCAGAGAACTCACCCTGCATCTCTATATACCATTAAGAGATATACTAAGTTTCTATCAAATGTGGATGTATACTTAACTATATTTACATTCATACGTTCGTGTATATGTAGTGCATATGTATGTATATACTACATATTGTATAACAACAGAGGAATTTCTAGAATACTAACGATCCTTATGAACTGATGAATGTAAACACCCAGCTAAATGACTATGCAGGAACAAATCAGATGTGTAAACTAATAAAGAACAATGCAGAATAGGCCGCTCTGCTTTCTTAAGAGACATTGACAATGTAATCAGTTTAAATTACAGATTAAAACAGAAGTCAATAGGAAATTTAAAGGAAATTAAAAGATGTTATTATGCTTCCAGGCAATATAAATAATAGAAATAAACCAACAACTTATTAAATATGGAACAGAAGTAAACACCTAATTTTATACTAATAATTAATTTTCCTTTTCGATATAGTGTAGCGTGGATAATTATTCTTTTGTTGATAATTCTTTTATTGATTCTTAGTATTGCTAATTTTTCTTTTGCACATATTTTTGCAGACAACAGATAGATAGATAGATAGATAGATAGATAGATAGATAGATAGATAGATAGATAGATAGATAGATAGATAGATAGATAGATAGATAGATAGAGCACTATATGGAAGCATCTAGGAGTACTGACAGCTCAGCCACAAATTGGTAGACCATGCAGACTTCAAGGGGGCTAAAGAGCATGGCACATAAGATCACCTATCCTGTGTTGCATCACTCACAACAGTGTTTTAAAGTTAAATGGCTGTGCTACTGCACACTAGCATAAGATCAGCATGCACAATGTCAAGCGTTGGCCCGGGCAGTTGAAAGCAGATGAACACACTGCTCCCCCACAAGTCACCATTGGACTCTGGAGCAGTGTAAACATGTTCTCTGAAGTGACAAGTCACATTCCAGTATCTGGCAGTCTAATGGACGAATCTGGATTTGACAGATGCCATAGGAACACCACTTTCCGGACTGCATAGTGTCTACTGTAATGTTTGCTGGAGGAGAGATAATTCTCTGGAGTTGTTTATCTGGGTTTGCGCTAGGCCCCTTGGTTCCTGTGAAGGGTACTGTTAATGTCTGGAGTCTGGAGCCTATTACTGAAAAGCCACAAAGGTTTGGGTAACTCCATATTAATGTCAATGTTTTTGGAATGGGATGTTCAATAAGCTCATATGGGATTGATGGTTAGGTGTCCACAGACTTTTGCCTTATATATACATGCACAGTAATATGACTCCTTCTAGATATGCATCCCTCCATTTCCATGACTGTGTTTCATAGAGTGATAGCCTCACTTGGTAACATCAGGTACAAGGCTGAAAGCAGCACTCAGCAGGATGGCAGTCCCGTCATGTACACACCAACACACTCACATTCTTAAATTCTGAAAATTCAGATGTAAGGGGAAACTGGGATACCTGCAAGAAAGTGGACCTGAGTATAACATCCCGAT